>NC_041214.2:25337624-25366077 GCF_002837175.3 Physeter macrocephalus
GAGGGGGGGGGGGGAGGGGGAGGGAGGGAGGGAGGGAAAAAAGAAAGAAACAAGAAAGCCAGTGTATCCAGCCTTGCTTTTTAGCTGTTCTTCAATTCTGTGGCCTCCCAATATATTTTCCAGCTAATTTCCTGTTTTGCTTACTGTAATTGAGTCTGTTTTTCAACCAAAGAACCTTGACTGATGCTTATGAGAATGACACTTGCAGGCCACCCAGAAACTCAGCTGTCTGCTTTGGATTCAACCTCACCTCCTACTAAAACTTGATCAGAATCCCAATGGGCACTTCTTCTCTGATTCCCAGACATTCTATAGAGATGTTGTGAAACACTGGAGTGGCCGAAAAACTGGTAGGAGCCAAGGAAATAAGTCTTAGGGCAAGGATGTGTACGGAAACCAAGAGCTGTGATTTCTAGTTTGTGCAATTTCTCTGACTAGAGACACAGAGGACATCTTTCAACCTCTCTGCACTTCGATTTCCACACCTGTAGATGACTGAGCTGTCTCTATCACATCAACCTTTATGTCATGCCAGTATTTCCTAACTTTGCTAGGTCTCCACCTGCCCACTGAGTCCCTACCTGCAAAGCCTTCGAGTCACAAGCCATATATCCACCTCCTGGACATCCCTACCCCTTGAGCAGTGCTCACACCACCTCATCCTTGAAATTCTAAATAAGATTGCCTAGAAGCCCCATCTCACAGTGGGAGAGAAATTTCTCTCCCTGCCCAATGCCGCCAGGGAGTCCTGGGGTAAGCCCACACTCCCACAGGTCAATTCTAGCTTGAGTTCCTGCTTCCACTGAATTTGCAATCGCCTCCCTGCCTTTCACCTCCTGTAGTTTTTCACCCCATGTCATCCTGGGTGGCACTACTCTGATCCCTTCAGCCCGCAAAGCACCACCCACTCAAGGCAAAGCATGTAGCAGCCTCGCTGAAGGCTCGGAGTAACAGAGGCTACTACACACTGCAGCTGAGGAAGGCAAATACCTCCAGGCTGAATATGGCTCTTCCTGTCACTGGCCATTCCCTTCTCTTCCAGGAACATCACTGCAGGGTCCCCTCCTTGGGCTCCAGCATCCTGTCATGTTGCTTGTCTCCTCCCTCTACCTCTTCCCCCCTCCTTTCAAACTCTTTTTCCCAATCCCCAAGTTTCCTGTTCAGATTTTCCACGCTTTCTTCCCACCACCAAAATGGCCTATTACATGTTTTGCTAAACAAAGGTCATTCCAAGAGGAATTCTGACCAACAATTGCTTCTTTCTTTCTGCTGCAAAAAATGCATCTCTAACAATACTGATAACACCTGTTCCCTGGCTGAAGGCATAATGCCTCCAGCATTTAGGAAGCATTTCTCAGAAAGCATTTGGCTGGAATAAAAAGCTTTGCTATTTTGTTGGTATCCCTTATATGGAAATAGTGTGACCTCTCAAGTACCAAGCAAAAGGAAAGAGACTCTGTCACTTAAATAGCTGTGTGACCTGAGGAAAATTAAGCATCTAAACCTATATTTCCCTTCTGTAAAGTGGAGACACTCATCACAATGAAAAAAAAATCTATTTCTTTGTGTCTATATGAGATGATGGATGCTCACTAAACTTATTGTGGTAATTTTTCCATGATTATGTAAATCAAATCATTATGCTGTACATATTTAATTTATACAGTGCTATATGTCAATTACACCTCAATAAAATTGGAAGAAAAAAATGGAGACAGTAATATTTATTCCATAGGATTGTTATGAGAATCAAACAGAATCATACATATAAAGTACTTTGGGGCTTCCCTGGTGGCGCAATGGTTGAGAATCTGCCTTCTAATGCAGGGCACACGGGTTCGAGTCCTGGTCTGGGAGGATCCCACATGCGGCTGAGCAACTAGGCCTGTGCACCACAATTACTGAGCCTGCGCGTCTGGAGCCTGTGCTCCGCAACAAGAGAGGCCGCGACAGTGAGAGGCCCGTGCACCGCGATGAAGAGTGGCCCCCGCTGGCCGCAGCTAGAGAAAGCCCTCGCACAGAAACGAAGACCCAACACAGCCAAAATAAATAAATAAACAAATTAATGAAGTACTTTGCACAGTGACTAGCACATAACAAATGCTCTACAAAGGGTAAATGACAGTATTAGTATTATTATCACCATCACAATTAGGGCATTTGAAAGTGAAACTAAAATGGTGATAGAAAGTTATAAAAAGCACAACACATCGAGAAGTCACTTGGGAAATGTAAAAATATAAACAAAGACTTAACCTAAAAAAGTGCACTCGGAGCTCACATTCTGGAAGGATACTGGTCTCACCAGCAAGTATGGCTGGTTAAATAACAGGGCTAAAAACTATAAATGTGAATGTCCATTCTTTCAGAAAGAAAATGTGTTTCATTTCTATTTTTCTTTTAGAAAGAAATAACATAATACCTTCTTTCATCTAAAGATGCTGAGGACAAATATGAGAACATCAAATACTTTAATTCCTCCCAGGAGCTAGTTCAGTCCTAGAGAGAATAAGAGTTTGCCAGAGTAACTGGGACGTCTGAAAATGCAAAGATAATATTCAGACCTCCACATTGTTCCTTGAAACTTTTCCAGTCCCTGAAAAAGTTAAAAGATGATCATACCAGTGATGAGCTCCACATGTCAAAATAAATACAAGGGCTCAGCCTACATTACCACAATACATTTTCCTAGTGGGCCCTTAAAAATTGTATCATTTCTACATGCACCCCCCAATGTTCATAGCAGCACTATTTACAAGAGCTGAGATATGGAACCTAAGGGTCGATCAACAGATGAATGGATAAAGAAACTGTGGTATATAGGTATATATATATATATATATATATATATATTCCATTGTGTATATATCTATCTATATTAGAGATAGATTCCCTTGTGTGTATATATATATATTCCATTGTATATATATCTATATCTATAGATAGATAGGTAGATAGACAGATAGATAGATAGATACAATGGAATACGACTCAGCCATAAAAAAGAATGCAATTTTGCCATTTGCAGCAACATGGATGGACTTTGGAGGGCATTAGGTTAAGTGAAGTAAGTCAGACAGAGAAAGACAAATACTGCATGAGCTCACTTATATGTGGAATCTAAGAGAATACGACACAGCCATAAAAAAGAATGCAATTTTGCCATTTGCAGCAACATGGATGGACTTTGGAGGGCATTAGGTTAAGTGAAGTAAGTCAGACAGAGAAAGACAAATACTGCATGAGCTCACTTATATGTGGAATCTAAGAAATACAACAAACTAGTGAATATAACAAAAAAGAAGCAGACTCACAGATACAGAGAACAAACTAGTGGTTACCAGTGGGGAGGAGGGGGAGGGGCAGGTAGAGGTGGAGCAGTGGGAGGTACAAACTATCAGGTGTAAGGTAGGCTCAAGGATGTATTGTCCAACACGGGGAATAGAGCCAGTATTCTGTAATAACTGTAAATGGAAAGTAACCTTTAAAAATTGTATTAAAAAATTTTTAATATGTAAAAAGAATACATATATATTACATGCATGGGTAGGACCAAAAGAACTGTATAATCTCTCTTGACTGTAATTCAGTTGTTACCTTTCTTTGGGGGGCTCCAATTTATTGTTCCTCTGTTTCAAACATTAATATGGAAAGACCACATTTGAGGCCTTCCACAGGACTTTTTGGAATTCCTTTTCGTCCGTATTGATTTGTCTAGCTTTTCCCGCCTTCTGTCTGGCACACATATGAAGCTCAGACCGTGGCGGAATGTCACATCCCAACTCAAAAGCCTCTGACAGTGTCTGCTCCCCTCAATCCCATCTGCCGTGGTGGCTTCCTGGATGATCTCTTTTATTTAGCACTCCACATTTCTTTTATTTTATTTCTATTTTTTTTGGCTGTGCCGGGTCTTAGTTGCGGCAGGCAGCCTCCTTAGTTGTGGCATGCAAATTCTTAGTTGCAGCATGCATGTGGGATCTAGTCCCCTGACCAAGGATCGAACCCAGGCCCCCTGTTTTGGGAGCATCGGAGTCTTAGTCACTGCGCCACCAGGGAAGTCCCCAGCACTCACTTTTTAAAGACCTACGAGCAAGATGCTGCTTCGGTGTTGGGGAGACACACACACAAATAGGATCCAGTTTCTTTCCTCTCGAAGGACCACGACTAGAAGAGGAAATGGATTATAAACAAAGAAGCCCAATCTGCAGGGATACATACCGATAGATCTATGCACGAGGCAGTCAGAGGGAACCGGAGACAGAAAGACACGTCTGCATCTTGGAGCAGGGCTGATAAATAAAAGCTTCAAACATATCTAGGCTCTTCGATAATGAGTAGGAATTTACAAACTAGAGAAGAAATGGCAGGCAGGAGAGAGGAGGAGAGCGCAGAGAAATTTCCCCAGAGAAGAGCGGGACATCCCACACTTATCATGAAATAAACTTAGTCAAAGAGGCTGGGCACAATTAGGAGGCTTACCTGTTGGCTTAGCACACCCTGCACCTTTACTCCTTGCATTCACTGTAACTTGAACTTCTGCTTTTCTATGCATAGACTCTCCCTCTCTACTATACGCGAAGCAAATGCAGAGAGTCCCACAGTAGTTTCAGAAGGAAGGGAACATTGTTGTCAGTAGCAGTTGCTAGCATCCCCACGCTGAGGACAAGGAGGTCAAGCTCTCCATCCTCATGGAAGACTATCTGACCTGTTCTTGCCAGAAGGATTCCCCTAACGGCACAGGCCATATATATATATATATATTAATATTTATATAAAGTTATAGAAAATAACTTCTTGAACTTAAGAAGTAAATATTCAGATCAAATGGGCTTGAGGAATACTAGACAAAATTAACATAAAGAGACTAGTTCTTGTGGAAGCTTGAAATTTTAATTTTTCATAAAAAGAATTCTGGAAGACAGGAAAAAAACAAAATAAAACAAACAAAAAGAGTAAACAAGTTAGCTATAAGGGAAGAAAAATCAGGACCAAAAGTTAATAAAGCAATATCCATCCTGAACAGGAGGGTCCCAAGTTGTCTCAAGGCCAACTGATGACTCAGAGGGCCTTGTCCATCACTTGCTACAATCATCACATTTGTCATGTGTGCACTCACCTCCTTAGAATTCCATCATGCAGAGTGCACTTGTCTCGCTAGGATGTCTGTGCTTTAATTATAGTTACACACAATACCCTGCAGCCACTTTCCAGGAAATTATAGGCCACTGTTATTTATTCTCTCCTATAATTAAGCATTTCGTTTCTGTATCTGGATGCAGGACTGGCTTCACGGCAAATACCCGTACAGTTTGTGGGCCCTACACTCAGAAGGGCCCATGCTTGATTTAATTCTCTGCTGCTGCAGAATTGAAATGCTTAAGAATTTTTTAACAGGAGGCCCTGCCTTTTCATTTTGCACGGAGCCCCACAAATTATGTAGCTGGTCCTGTCTCGAGGATTCACTGCCTCAGGGTGAATTTCTATCAAGCCCTGTCTACACACTCAGGATGGGAGCCATTACTGAATGGTTCTGAGTATAGCTTTTGGTTACAGTGATCATTTTCACAGTCATTTACTTGGCAGGGTGACTGTCACCAACCTGAAAGTTCAAACAGCCCCAGAACACATTCGATGTCTGATTACAAATAACTGGCTTGGTAAAAAGTTAAGCTTCGGCCTTGGCCACCCTCTCTCATCCTGCCAGGTATACAGACAGGCCCTATTTCTTCAAGTCTCCTTCAAGTTTATAAACAATACCACCCCCAAACACTGGTTCATAAAGTTTCCCATTCTACAAACTTAATGTGTTATTCAGAATTGAACCATTTCCTTAGCATAATTTGATGAAGGGTGTGCAGAATTGTATCAGATGTAATAAAAGTCAAGCCCTGTAATTTCAATTATTAAACACTTGTACCAGAGCCCATACCCAAGCAGCTCAGTGGCTTGTACTTGAACTGCAGAAGTAGCAGCTGGATTGCCAGAAAGAAGGGAAGGTATGGAAACCAACTGTGTTCTTAGTTGTGACAGATTTGAAAGGGTCCTTCTCAAGGTGAGTGACAAAAGGGGTCTATAAACTGCATTTACCTTGGGACATCCCATCACCTACCTCAAGGCATTCTGCAGATTGCAACGGTCATTTTCTACCTGTCCACGTTGGATCCTGACACGGAACTGTCACTGGTTCTGACAGAATCATCGCCCACGAGCTCTCAGAGGCCTGAGATCAAAAAGTGTCCCTCCCCACACACCCATTAGCTGGTATAAAAACATTCTCTCTTCCAGACCTCAAGACAGTGCACAAACACACTTGTATGTGCAGGCGGGCATGTGTGCTGTGTGTAGAGAGGGAAGGGAAGGAGGTCGGGGGAGGGTGGTAAAGTGACACCTCGTCTTTATTCACGACACAAGACACGCCTTTTTACTTCCCTCTTAGTCTTTCTGAAGTCATCTCTAGAGACTGGGTTTCCAACATGATGTTTATTTCATTGTTCAGACCGAGGGACTATTCATTTAACGGCCTCACTCAGATTCACATTAATTTCAAACAGACAGCGTAATTCAGCCACAACTCTCCCGTGTGCAACAGAAATCCTGGACAGAACTGGCCACGGCCAGGCAGGGGATGCATGGGGACAGGCAGCCATTGTCTCGTCCACTATCCACAATAGGACTCACTTCCTGCAAGTAACTATTCTCTGCCTGGGTGAAATTCACAGCACTCGAAACCATAAATAAATATCACAGGCTTCTGCAATCCTGAACAACATCCCTTAGGTACCAGGGCAGCATTTATTCTGCCGGTATGTTCTGATCCCTGCCTTTTATCTTGTTCATGCTGTTGAAAAAACAAATAATAAAAATAGAATTCCTCGTTTGGAGACTTCTACCTCTCCACGTTCAGAAATTCTAATTCATCGGCGGGAAATATTGGTCTAAACACAGATCCTCCTGGAAATCTTGAAGGTGTTCCTAGTGCCCTATGTCCCACATCTAAATAGAGCCTGAGGCCCATTCTCTTCAGCAAACTTTGATGAACAGCCTGGCATGTTCTCCAAACAGGTAACTCGTTTTCCCACTCTTTCCCTTCTGAGCACTTTCAAAATTGGATAGTTACATATTTCACTCACTTAATAAATAGTTATCAAGTACCCACTGTGTAGCAGACACTGAAGGGTACAGGATTTGCCCCCATGCCCGCCCACAAGGTACCCATGGGTCAGTCTGAATGAGGCCTTTGAGTGTCCCTGAGCTCCCTGAAACTCAAGCACCCAGCCTGAGCTGCTGCCCTTGTTCCAAACTCATATATTTGTTGGCTAAATGCACTGAGTAGACTTTGTTTTACAAATAGAGCTTTCTAATTAACAAAGGCATTCCAAAGTCAATGGGGTAAATCAGGCGTGCTATCAGTCACGCAGAATTTGAAAATAAAAATCACTCTGATAACCTGCTCTGAAGACTATGTCCTCCTGCTGATGGACATATTGCCAAGTTGGGAACGGTGAAAGGAACTCCTTCACATTTGCTGCTTCAGAAATGGTCACAGGCTCTGTCACAAATTGTTGTGGCACAAGTCTGCTTGCTCTGGGGGCTGACAGAAGCTGATTAACGCCCCAAATTGCTTCTCTCCTTCTCAGACTTGTAGAAGGTAAATGTCACTGATATGACGATCTCGGGGGTTAGTGGGAACTACACCTGTCTTGCTTTCCTAGAATGCAGCGAGGTACAAATCTCCAGGAGCAACAATTCACCCTGTCAAATTACCGAGCCCAGGAGTGGCGGAGTGGAGAGAAGGCAGCTGCTACAAAACAAGGATATTATGGGCGGAAACCCCGTTCAGACACAGCAAGGGGAGAACTGTTGGTGTTTAGCTTAAAATTTCATCGGAGCAGAGACCGTGAATGTGCTGCAGGCTACAAAGCCTCTACGTGGCATCTCACATTTTTTAAATACAAGATCCAAAAACATCGTGATCCATTTTAATGCAATCAAAGTCCTTAGCTATCCAGAGAGAAGAATGAATTCAACTGCTTAAAAATCCTTCACTCAAACACTAAGCATGAATTTTACTGTGATTAAGTGAAACGAGTTGATTCTAATGCCACATGAAATTTGTTTTTAAATGGTTCTTTTATTCAGAGTGGTTGCTTTTTAATGATGCTGCCTTAATTTCCTGCTAAACCTGTTTCATCTCTAGTCATCCAACATTAATATTTATTTTGTTCATTTACTTTTAAAGTATTCTTCAATTAAAGTTGTTACAAATATTCTACTGCTGCTGAAGATAATTCAGTATAGGCGCTACCATGAAAATATCATAGAAACCATGATCAATGTGTTATAGCTGTAATCTGGATTAATAAACACAGTTACTATAAACAATTTTAGTAAATTAAGAAATAACCATTCTAGAATGTGTTATAAAATCCACTGCTAAATACACCCCTTTTTTTAACCTCCGTGCTTTTAAACTCTCGGAATTCTTAACAGCGTAGTTAGATTTCACATTGTAATAAAAATTATACTTAAAATATTTCCCATGTACATATTCCTTTTCATTATATTTTCCTTAAAATGAAATCCTCAGCATTTAACGTATAACAGATTGGCTTGCCCAAATCTCACAATGAATTACAGTAAAATAAAATTATGATGAACTTGAACTTGTACCATAGTTAATGTAATATACAACTACACTCTCTTGTTCCTATTTAGCGTCATAACTTATCATAATACAACATTCTGCAGAATGCTTCAGTACAAATGGGCTCAGGACAGCAGCAACACCATTACCACTACAGGAAAATTGCAATGGTTTTTTCCCTGGAAAATACCAAATCTCAAAATCCAACATACAAACTCATAATTCATTTTCATTTCCTCTTTCCCATAATTTATTTTCGTATCCAAAAGAAGCTCTTGGTTGAAGACTTACACTGTCAGCAACACGTAGCTTCTTTTACAAGTTTTTACTTTCAGAGAACATGATGAAAGGAAAGCGACGTACCCCACAAGCAACCTAAGTAAACCATTATAAATTCACATTCTCTTTTGCACTAATTTGGATGGGAGGCCAGGAAAAAGGGGGATAACCTGTGGGTACCCTTACAGTTCCCAGATCAAACTTCCCTTTTCACATGCCTCCGTGGACTGTGTCAGAGGCAGAAAAACGCTCCAAACTCAAATACTTCTGTCACTTTTCTAACCAAAGAACTTGCTACCGTTGCCAACAAAACGTTCACACTAAGTTTTGAGGTTTGTGTTCTTATCGTCAGAAGTTTTTTGAACTACATACTTCTCTTTTTAAAAAAATCCTTTTTCTGAACTAGCCTCAGGACCAAAACACTGGTCTCTGCTTCAAGGTTTCCCAGTGTTAACTCAAGAGTAATCAAAACCGAATGCCTTCAGATCCTCAAGGGGTTGCTTCTTCCTTTCTGTGCTCCAAGTGGAACAGGAAAGTAGTGCTGTGCTTTTTCCTCCACTGCCCTGCTTGGTTTTTGCCTTTAGAATCTGAAGATTTATCCCCATTCCTGGGAACCTGACAGGCTGTGATTTACACGGGAGAACACAACTCCAAGGCTCTTATCAAGGAGTCTGAAGCTGCTCCCACCCATCTTATAGCTGTTTTCTAGGAAACAGACAGGAAAAGGGGGTGGGGGGAGGAGAAGCAGATTCTGTCTGAAGCTGCACAGGACAAGGAACACAGGCAAATCCAAAGTAATGGAGGCAAATATAAAAAAGAATATTATTTATTATTTTCTTTATTAATACTCACATATAACCTTTGCTTTTTACACAAAAGTCTACTGAGAAGAATGCCTCCTTGGTTTAGCATGCCCAGTGGGGCTTTTGCTCCTGGACCACTTCCCCTTTCTCCACCCTCCCACACCTCCCACCCCACCCCCGACATCCAAACGACTCTTCTACATGTTCACAGATACCACGAAAATTCTGGAAACAAGATTTGGGTTACTGGATCTTGATTTAATCAACATCCCACTTCAAAATGGAAGGCAGGTCGGGGAGAGGGGAGGAAAAAAGGAGAAAAGGCAGGGGAGAGAAGAGGAAGGGCAGCGGGTCAGAACTTTCAAGCCTTGCCTTTTCTGAGATGTGTGTGTATTGTGGCTGTTCCTTGAAATTCAATGATTCAAAACACTGACAGCAAGTGCCTGTGTGGTTATTTATATTATGTATCTATAAGAGAATGTGTGGGCTTCCTCAGTTTGGATCTGGGCTGTTTTTGTTGAAACACACCACAATCCTTCTGTGGGTGTCACCACAGGGAGTCTGGTCTCCCGGGAACCCCTCTCAGAGCCGGGGTTTCCGGAGCAGGGTCTTGCTGAGGTCTCTGACCTCTTCAGGGCTATTGACCCGCTCGTAGCCCAGCACGGCCATGGGCTGGTAGCAAAACTCCTCCACCTGTTTGATCTGCTGGAAGGTGAGGGCGGTCCGCCAGGCGTTGGCGGCCTGCGTGGCGTTGCGTGCTGACACCACGAAAGGCTTGGAGGAGGAGCCTGAGCCACTGGTCATGTTGAGGGCAAACTGCTCCATTTCAGGGCTCACCAATAGCCCCACAAAGTCATACACCCTCCGTAGGGTCTTGACGGGGTCTCCCACCAGGTCCTCGTACCGCACCACCAGGTAGTGGCCTTGCAGCCAGTCAGGGGGCTGCAGGGCCGTCTGCAGCGTCTTGGCCATGCTGTGGCAGATGACCTCCATGGCGCCAAGGGCGTGGTAGTCTGCAGGCCCACCCATGCTCTCCTTCTTGGCGCCCAGCTTATGGCCGGCGGCCTCCAGGAAGGGCATGCGGTGCGCTCGGGGGTCCCGGCTGCGCACCACCTGCAGGCTTTCACGGATGAGGCCATGGCGCGAGCGGATGCGTGAGCTGGCCACAGCGCGGGGATCCCGCACCAGGTGAATGACCTTGAGGTCCAGGGCCGGGTCGCGCAGAAGTGGCGCCAACACGGCCACGTCGAAGACACGCACGCCCTTGATGACCAGAGTGCGGTACTTGCGGCACTCCTCCTCGAAGCGCGCCAGGCGCTGCGGCGGGCACTTCTTGCACACGCGATCGTCCACCAGTCCGACGACCTCCTTGCGGTAGGCGGGGCAAAGTGGCGACGAGCACACCACCTTGTTGGTGGCCGCGCCGAAAATGCCCAGCGTGGTGAGGTTGCGCCCCCCGCTGCCGGCGGGACTGTACAGCTGGAAGACGGAGAGGTCGCAGCGGTAGAGAGCGCTCAGCATGTCCCGTGCCGCCCCTTGCAGGGAAACGGCGTCCCCTGGGTACAGTTTTTGCCACACGTGCCACACTGGCTCGTAGAGGAAGAACACTTCGGGGTTCTGGTTGAAAAGCTCGCCGAAGAAGGACGAGCCCGAGCGCCACGTGGTGAACACGTACACCAACTGCCTCTTGTCCCCGCCATCCCCGGTGCCCCGAGTGCCATTACCCGGAGGGGCTGCGGCCCCCGCCGCCCCCGCCCCGGCTGCCGGAGCCGCCCGGACGGGGGCGACGGCAGAGCGGTATGGGGTACGGGTGTGTGCGCGGGGCGGCGCGGCCGGGGGAGGCCCCGGACGCCCCCAGCCGCCCCCAGCCGCCCCCGCCGCGGCGGCACCGAGCGGCCCGTCGGGGCTGCACTGCTGCAACGGCTCTTTGTGCCACTTGTAGTCCAGGAGGTTGAGCATGGTGAGCGCCAGCAGCAGTGCGTAGCCCGCGCACAGCAGCAGCGCCTTCCTGCGGAACACCTTCATTCCGAGCGGGGACGCGGGCCAGCGGCGACCCGGGCGTCGGGGCCACGGCGGGAGCAGGGCGCGCGGCCCGGCGGCAGGCGCGGCCGCGAGCAAGCGGGGGGGCGCGCCCGCGGGCAGGGCTCGCGGCGGGCTGCGGCTCATCACAGGCACAGCCCGGGCCGGCAGCGCGGCGGAGGCGGCCCTGCAACCCGGGAGGAGGACGCAGCGGCCCGGATTCGGGCGCTGGGACTCGGGCCGCGACTCCGAGGCGGGCGCGGCTGCAGCGGCGGCTGGTCCCCGGCGCCCAGGGCCGGCTCTCCCATGGCAGCGGCTCTGAGAAGGACCTGCGAGGGGAAGCGGAGTAAGCTCGTGCGCCCCAACCCTCCTCCCCAGCCGCCTCCTCCCCCTAATTAACGCCCGCCCTCGGGTCTGCCTGGCTACCCCGCTAACCTGGAGCCGCGGGCGCTCCCCGGAGCGGCCCGGGAGCACGGCCCGGCGGTCAGTCCCGCTGTCACTCGTTCCTCGCCTTCTCGAGCGCTGTTTTCCGCCCGGGGTCCGCGCGCCTCCGAGGGGGCCCGGGGACTTGGCAGCCCAAGCCCTGGGCAGAGTTTGCGGGCAGCGGGCGCCCTGCGGCTGGGGAAGGGAAACTTTCACCGGGCCCGGAGCCCTGCTCTGCGCTCCGCTGAGTCCAGTGCGCCCGGCTCCATCTGCGTCTCCGCCGCCCTCTCGGGACTGTAGCTTCCTTCCTCGCTCAGAGGAGGTGAGGCTGGCCGAGGCAGGGGAGGGGGAGGGGGCTTATACGGGACCCAGCTCCCGGCAAAGCGGCTCCGCCTCTCTTGCTCTCGGCCTCCGCGCCCCGAATCTTCCCATCTCTCTGGCGGTGGTAGATGGGGCGCAGCGCGACTCTGCAGCGGCGGCGGCAGCAGCTGCTTCTTCCATCACCCGAAGGATGCCCGGGCGGGCATTGCCGGCAGCCCCCGCCGCTCCTCAGCCTCCGCCTGGCCCGGAAACCCCCTACACACACGCACACACAGCTCTAGGCAAAGGAGCCGGGCTCCGCAGCGCTCCCTTGCCCGCCTCCCCCGCGGCACCAGCCTCTTCGGGTCAACGAGGCATCGGGGCGGAGAAAACCCCGCCGCCGCCGCCGCGCGAAAGCCGGCGCCCGGGAGGATGCTGCTACCCGACTCTCCCTACGCGGAGCGGCTGCAACGCGCTCCGGCCAGCCTCTGCGCGGCTCCTGCCAGCCGGCGCCGGGTTGGTGCGCGCCGCCGTCTGTCGCTGCGGCTCCTCCCCTTCGGCGCGCTGCCCTCCTCCTCCGCGCGTCCCGCGCCCGCCCCCCCCCCTCGCAGCGCCCAGCTCCCGCCGCCGCCGCCTTGGGGGTTGGAGATGCGGGTTCCGATTTACAGCGGCGCCGCTTGGGCCGCCATCCGCGCGGCGTAGGCCGTAGCAATCCGTGCGCCAAGCGCCAGGGTACGGACGCGGGGTTCGGAGCGCTCGGGCGTCCCGATCTCTGGGAAACTTGGATTCTCCGTGCCGCTACCGGGCTCAGCGGCACAGTTTTGCTCTCGGAAAGAGTTGGTGATAAAGTTTGGGCAGAAATCCCCCAGCGGCCTCCCACTCCGCTCTCCCCACGGGGTCGGCACCGCCGGGCCTCTCCGGGGACCGAGGACGCACCCGCGCCCCGGAGCGCTCCGAGGAGGCCGAGCGCGGCTCTCAGGCTTCCCACTCCCGGCTCGTCCCTTCCAGCTGGCCTGAGGCTTCTCCCTCACCGAGGAAGTAATAAATCTTTCTGACCCCTGGGTCAAAGAAGAAGCTTCAGTTTTCCGGAGGTGTGTGCCAGCGGGGCGTCTTCTCCCCGCTCTACTCCACCCATGGAGAGGGCCTCTTCGGTGTTATTAGCCCCCAGCAGACGCTCTCCCCACCTCCGATCGTAATGACGCGTCCGCTGTGACTGACGTCCTCGGGAATTGGGGTGATGGGGGGTCGGGGGGTGACTCTTTGTTCGAATTTACAGTAAAATACTTGTTTTGCTTCTTGGTGTTAGAGATGAGATCAAACGATTTCACCCTAAAGGAAACGCAGTTTTTGGAAGTAGATCATTTTTTAAGTTAAGGTTTAAGTACTTTTTTTTTTTTTAGGATAATGAGGAACAGCCCTCCCTTCCTCCCTCCCTCCCTCCCTCCCCTCCTCCTCCTCCTCTCTGTTTCTCTGTCAATCTCTCACCAAAAGAGACTAAGCCATAGCTCAATTTCATCCGCAAAATGGGGACAATTATAATAGCCTCCAGTAATTGAACGGTGATGGGGAGCTAGATGCCCAGATGATTAAACCCCGCTTGAGCCCTGGGCTGAGTCGCTACGAACTACGACCGGTCCTGAAGCTCACGGGCCGCTGGTAACAGACTGATCTCCTGGAGACGTTTTGCTGCCTCCTGTCCTGATGGAGTTTTTAGAAGTTTGACAAAGTTCCTGCGAATTTATGTTTGTACTATTTGGGGCAGCCTTTCTCAGCAAGATCCTTCTAAATTAAAAAACGTTGTTTGCGCCATTATTCTTCAGTGAGTCTTACTGAAGTACGAATCTTCGGAGGGCAAGGAGTCTTAGAAAGTGACTTAATTCATATGCGTTTTCAGGGTAGAAAAATGTTCCAAGAACTTGACCTAGCCTCGTTTTCCAGAAGAATCCATAATGCCACGGGTAGAGTTCAGATAATTTTTTACCCCCGTGGTTCTGATAAAATGTAAGGGTGAGACGTTTCTGGGACAGATTTTATGCAAATAGAGGGAGGGAGAGTAGAGATCGAATTTTATTCACAGCTTTCTCAAGCAGCATGGCATTTCCCCTGGGAGTGTGTCAGGACAGACATTTTTAATCCCTGTTTACAGACGAAGATGATAGTTTAATGGAGTGACTTCCCATCTCTCCATTTCTGGGCCCACCCACTGCCCTTCCCCCTTCTGTCTCTACCCCTCTCCCTTTTTCCCTCTACCCTTTCCCCACGAAACTGAAGTGATATTGACACATTAAAAGACTGGTGGAAGAGAGGGAGTTAGGGAGGCAAGAAAACCTCGACGTTAATATTCAGCCTGGTTCCAAGAAAAATAATGTCGAATATTTAAAATTTAGTCCCTGGCTTTGTGGTTACTCAGAAAGCCCCTGAATTGCAGTTATTTGCTGTAAGGACCCTTTTCTAAACAATTGTTTGCATAGAAACAGTTTTGTCTGCCATTCTGTAACACTGTCCTCAAGTTGGCAAAATAGTAAATCCATTTGCCAGACACCCCCCCCACAGTGAGTGCTCAGCTGGCATCAATTTACAGGTCCCAGCATCTCCACCCTCTCCTTGCTTGCAAATGTTTTACCGTTTTGCACCGTGTCATGATTAATTCCAGCCTTGGTCACAGCTAATGACACCCAAAGACTTGATAATGCCTGTCTTCCCACGTGGGTTCAGGATGTCCTTTCATTTTAAGCCACTTATCCCGTTAGCATAGTAATGACCCAGACCTATAAGAAGTCACATAATTTCGTTGCCAGAGGAGTCAGGCCACAGGGCTGTCCTTAATTTCAGCTCACTGTTGAGTTTATTGCAATTCAGAGTCTTTTCCACGAGGCTCCTCAATCCATCCTCTGCGGTCTGGGCTGTGGAAAGGAAACTGCTGTTGGAAACTTGCTATGGCATTTACCTAATCCTGGACAGATAGGAGGCCAAACGTTCTGGGGTGCTGTAGGCCCCGGGCCCAGCCTGTGGGATGTGGCAGAGAGATCTTCCCAGACCTTCCTCCACAGTCTGTCGAGAAAAGATGTAAGGCTGGGTTACCCTGCCAGTTTCCGTCCAGGCCTGTCTGTGTCACTGTGGACCCACAAGATTCCCCTCTGGGGAACGCCTGCCCCTCCCCGCCCCGGGCACCAAGATAGATTCAGTCAGTCATCGTTTCAGCGAATATGCATTGTCAGGGGAACTTGAGTGCACAGAATTGGATTAATCATAATCCTTGATTTAAAACACACTGTTGTCATTAGTCCAAGGGTGGCCCTTTTCTTTTTTATATGATTTTAAATAATATAATGAATACTCGTGAACCCACTACAGAGCCCACGAACCTCCAGAGGTAACTGCTCTGCTTAATTGAGTTTAAAGTTTGGGGTCAAGTTTGGGGCGGTGGGGAGAGGGGCTTGCCTTAAGTGTCAAAAAAGGAAATAGCCTGAATCGTCTGACGGCTGTGAAGGAACTCTTGAGTTCCCACCTTCAAATTCTCGTATGTAACCACCAGTCATCCTGAGGAACTCCAGCCCAGCCTCTACATCAGCACCAGTGACCTCACCACTCACACCTCTCCCTGGCCTTATTTATCACCAGCTGGATGAGAAGAACCCACAGGTTCCCACCTGTGTCTTTCTCCTCCACAGAACACTTTGCTACTCACTTCACTTCTGACACTCCAGGTCACCAAAAGTGTGGATTCTTTCCCCAACACCAAGCAATTCTGTGGCACCCGCTGGGTGTCCAGCAACTTTACTCAATTCTGACACTATTTGCCTGGAGATAGTGTCAGATCCCAGAGGTTAAGGGCTCAGTCCCACTAGACTGCCCCCCACTTCTGATGCCAATTGCAAATCCAGATTGCCACCTGGGATTCTGACCAATGGGTCCTAAGTAAGAGGTTTCCCACGACCCCCTCCTCGAGTTCAGTTAATTTGCTAGAACGGATCACAGAACTCAGGAGAAGTTTACTTACGTTTATCGGTTTATTATAAAAGGATACGATAAAGTATATGGGCGAACAGCCAGATGGAAGAGAGGCACAGGGCAAGGTATGTGGGAAGGGGCACGGAGCTTGCACACCCTTTCTGGGCTCACCACTCTCCCGGCACCAACACATGTTCACCGGCGAGGAGTTCTTTGAACCCCCTACTGTTGGAATGTATGGAGGCTTCTCATGTTGTCATTAACTCCATTAACTCCATTTCCAGCTCTTCTTCCCTCGCTGGAAGATGGGGGCTGGGGCTGCGAATTCTAAGTTTCTAATATGGCTTGTCCTTCTGGTGACCAGCCCTTATCCAGGAGCCACCCAGAAGCCCACCCAGAGTCCCTCATTAGAACAAAAGATGCTCCTAGTACTCTTATCACTTAGGAAATTGCAAGGGTTTTAGGAGTCCTGTGCCGGGAGCCAACGACAGAGACCAATATATGTATATTTCTCATTATCTCACACTAACACTGATTGGGCTGCTCACTCATAACCCCTGATCTGCTGGGCTCTTTTATTATTATTTAATTATAACCTCCCATTCAAAAAAAAATAGCAGGAATGTGAGGTAGCCCACAGAGATAAACACAAGAAAAATGATCAAAGGGAAAAATAACATGAAGCCAGGGGTATGGTCTGTACGACAATTCATTTCATGAGGTCCTGTGCAATTGCAAGAGGTGAGTCCAAAAATTGGCTCTGAGCTTCCTAGTAGGCATTGTAAAGAAGGAAAGTTGCTCAGGAGATTGACAGCTTTACCTGACATAGAGAACTAAGAAAATAATTTCTCTTCTTTGTATTGTAAGACTCATTCATGTGATTTCTTTGTTCACTGCTTTTTTCCTAATACTAGCACCCTATCTGGCATATAACTGTTCAATAAATATTTGCTGGCTAATTACTGTGGGTCCTTAAAAAGGAATTACGCAGTATGGAAAGTGTACTATGTCCTTAAATATGTCTCCATGATCTACAATTAAAAAAACTATAGAGTTGGGGCAGTAGGTTCCGGTTCCTATAAGCGCAGTCAATGCAATCTAATGTCATAATATCAATGCTCAGTTCAGGAAACGTGGACTAGTGTGGGCTACATCTACCACTCTGATGGTCTGGCCTGATGGCTCATCTCAGCAGGCTGCATGAAGCTATTTCTCATGCCCAAGTGTTTAGGGATGAATCCCTTCTAGGAAGAGGCTTCTTGGAGAAATGACTGCCTGGAAACAAGAGACTCAGCTTCTGTCAACTCTTTTCACATCTCCATGCAAAACATCTCCCAACGGCAGTGAGAGCTGTGTCTTGTGCTATCCTCAGCTAGAAAGTGGTCTTGAAGCATTTGGAAAATGATTTCATTTCCCCCTCCCAACCCGGCTCTCCCCCTCAGTTCCCCAGAACTTGTGAGCTATGAACACACTAAATGGAGTTGAACTGGGAACGGGTAGAGTGCCTTGCTCCAACCAGCAGCCTCATCCCCAGGCTAGAGCTCCAGTTTGCAGGAATTGCTCCTTGGAGCAAATCTGTTCTCTCCATGGAGAGACTGTCCCCTAACAGCTGGATGCCTGGAGGTTGGACCTCCCTATAGGCACTGAGAGATGGCCAACTGCCTCACCGTGGACCTTCTGGACACATCACTCACCTGGCCCCAGTTAGTCAGGAGCAACGACTTTCACTGTATTTTTGAAACACAACATTTGAAAAACTGGAGAAGCTTTGCCACTGAGGTTTTAGTCCATGATTGGAAGTACTTTAAAAATAATCAACCAGTCACCAAAATCAAGTGTCATGAGGAAGCAGAGATAATGTCACACTGGTAGAAACTCCGTGGGACATCCACATGTCTGTGCAGTAATAGAATTCTGCTTAAAACAAATAAACAGCTGTCTAGTGTAATACCCCCATGCCTTCAGTGTGACTTCTACCACAGGTAACACAGTCTCTGATAAAAGGCCATCAATTGAAAAACCTTCTCTTTACTGACAGAAGAAATAAAGTTCCTTGAGATGGAGAAACAAGATACAGTGACTCATGAGGCTTCCCCGGTGGTGCAGTGGTTAAGAATCTGCCTGCCAATGCAAGGGACACGGGTTCGAGCCCTGATCCAGGAAGATCCCACATGCCACGGAGCAGCTAAGCCCATGCACCACAGCTACTGAGCCTGCACTCTAGAGCCGGCGAGCCACAACTGCTGAGCCCGTGTGTCACAACTATTGAAGCCCACGTGCCTAGAGCCCATGCTCCGCAATAAGAGAAGCCACAGCAATGAGAAGCCCGTGCACCGCAACGAAGAGTAGCCCCCGCTCACCGCAACCAGAGAAAGCCTGCATGCAGCAACGAAGACCCAACGCAGCCAAAAATAAAATAAATAAATAAATTTATAAAATAAAAAAGTAAAAACTAAATGAAAAAAAAAAAAGATATAGTGGCTCATGTACAGAATTTGAAATCAGCCCTGGATTCAATTCCCTGCAAGTTTACTTACTAGTTCTATGTTCCCAGACAAAGTATGTCATCTCCTCGGGCCTCAGTTTTCCATCTGTAGTAATGGGATAATAATAGCCATCTCCTTGAATGGCTAGTAAAAGCCAGGGCAAGTGCAGGAGGAAGGCACACAGTGTGGCTCCGAGTGGTTAGTAAATAACAGTTCCTGCCCCCAACCCCAGGTGAAGGGCATCTTCTCCTTAGGGAGGAGTGAACTCTGGGGTCTGCAGAAAGAAGGATGCCATATCACTTTTTCTACCCCTTTTTTGGTGAGGACATTTGGGGATCTGGCTCAGCGAGGGATTTTTTTTCAGAGTAGGGAGTGTTCTGGTTGAGATTTGTAGGGGCAGAAAGATGGGAGAAGGATTCAGTGGTTAACAGAAGGATGAGGCCATCAGGACTGGAGTTTGACCTTGGGAGTCATTGGCCTTGACGTCCCCTGGGCCTTGCTACTCAAAATATGGTCAGTGGATCGGCTGAATCAAGGTCACCTGAGAGCTTGTTAGAAATGCAAAAATCTCAGGCCTCCCAATGGCTTCCATCAGAATCTGCATTTTTTAACATCTTTATTGGAGTATAATTGCTTTACAATGGTGTGTTAGTTTCTGCTTTACAACAAAGTGAATCAGTTATACATATACATATGTCCCCATATCTCTTCCCTCTTGCATCTCCCTCCCTCCCACCCTCCCTATCCCACCCCTCTAGAGTCAGTGTCTTTATTCCCGTCTTACCCCTAGGTTCTTCATGACCTTTTTTAAAAAAAAAAGGAATCTGCATTTTAACAAGATCGCTGAGTGACTGGTCTGAACGTTAGAGTTTGGGAAGCCTGGTAGCAGCCATTCTGGTGTTAATGGGCATGAACACCTAAATAAATAACTTAAGGGCACGCAGGTGGGTGACTGGCTTTTCACTCCCTTTTCTGTCGCGCAGGATTATCAGGTAGCTAGTACAGGCTCCTTCTGGAGCAGTTGCTAGCACACATATTAATAAGAAATGCTTCCTCCCCACCGTCCCCACCCCAGGTACAGCCCCAGGCCAGGGAGCGCAGCCAGCGGAGCAGATGCTGGAAACTTTATGCAGCATACAACCTGCAAAAACGCACGAGGGAACGTTCTTGGCACAAAACTAAGTAAAAATAATACAAATTTCCAGAACTAGTCCTTCACTCTCAACTTCCGTATTTACCTAAAGCCATAGAAATAGATGGTTTGCTGGCATTAAATAGAAACCAAAAAAAAAAAACTATGCCCGCACTTAATTACAGTAGCAACCCATCGTGACATCAGTTTTTTCTGAAGAGAGACGAGTGCTTTGGGCATGTTCTGAGTCTCATGGTACTCAGCGCCACGCACAAAAGCAAATTCCATTCTGGGCCAAGTTATCTCCATCCTTGTAACTTATAGACAAACTATTATGCAGAAAGCCAGCGATTTTCCACAGGTGACCTCCAGGCTTCTGTGTGTAATTTCTGTGGTGTGTCGGTGAATGCAGGGGAATGTAGAATTTCATGCATACATTGTTTTGGCAGTCACAAGATAGAAAATCCAACCAGGGAAAACATCGGAGAAAGAAAGTAGGTCTTAACCTAGATAGTTTCATTCTGCATCTCCTCCGTCTACAGTTGGTCTTCGCCCCTCCCTGCCCCACGCCCCGCTTTCATCTTCTATGGCAGCTTCTGAGTTCTGAATTCCCAAAGTTTTAGGTCAACTCTTTATACTTTGGCTCAGATCTTGCCTAGTTAACACGCTGAAAAGTTGGATGCAATTTTGGCTCAGAATGTAACGTCTCATTAGTTTTCAGATGATATATCCCTGTCTTTCAACAGATTTCTCTTTTCTCAGTCACGACGTAACAAGTGGCTTTACTTCCTTCAGAGGAGCAACCTTTTGGCTTAAGCATGCTTTCTTCCACTTCCATTTTGAGAGCACAAAATGTTCTGTTGATCTGTTGAGTGTTTCTTTTCCTTTGCCTTGTTAGCTGTCTATTTTTATGCAAGATTTCATTGTTAGGACACAACTTTTTATGCAGAAAAGTTTCTTCTGCAAATCCGTGCCCCACTTACAGTTTTGGGAGACAATCTACATCTTAATGCCACAGGTCAAATTCCAATCCAATAAATGTCTCAACTCCTAGCCTTCGTACAAAAATACATCGTTCTCTTCATCTCCAGCCAATGCCCCATTTCTCATTTATTTCAGGATCTAATTGACTCGATGAAATTTCAGTACAACATAAGAAATTAGGAATTTATTATACTAAACTATCTGTTTTGATTTTTATGACAAACATCTGGGTTCATCCAGATTTATTTTTCCATTATCGTTTTAATGATGGATGTTTTGTTTCTTTTTCCCTCAAATCTCCTCTGCCCAGACCAGAGTGGTCATGGCTTTATACCCATTATAGAGAAGCAACGTTCAACCATTGCCGCTGCCTGGACTCTGTACCCAGAGAATGAAGATATGATGGACGGCATCATAGCATATGATGATGTGCTTGACAGAATGGCAGTACCAACAGAGTGAGAATAATGGCCACTAATGACAGAAGAAAGCCCTCTCCTTCTGGTGAAAATTAGTTCTTCTCGATTAACATGCATGGCACTGCTCTGGAAGCTTTTGGATCCCTGGCCTGTTGAACTCTGTCCATAATGACGTGAAAGCCACAACATCTTCCCCTATTTGCAGCATTTTTGCCGGTGTCACCACATCAGAGCACTTGGGTACCCATTGCTCAAGTTTTGCCCTTCTGCCTGGTGTGCTGTGTTGGAGAAGAACCCAAGAGAGATGGTGCCATTTGGTATGTTTTGGCTGAACAACATTGTTTCCGCACACAGCTGGATTTGTCCAACCACATTGGCCATCACCTTAAGTATTTATGGCTATTATGAAACTCCCATATCACTCAGGCAGGCAATTGTTTACTTATGTTCTGCTGGAAACCCTTAGAAATATGTACTCAATAGCTGCAGATGTGCCCACAGCTTGCCCACAGTCCCAGCCTGGGTCAGCAATCTTTTACATCCTTTTAAATAACCCACTCAGAATATCCCCTAACAGATTACTATCCATCTGGCAGTTCAAGTCAAAGTGCTGAATATGCACTGTGTGCTTAGGGGGCTCACATTTAGTCTAATCCCATGGTTCCTCCTGATTCAAAAAGTCTTTATTTACCTGCAAGACTCCCCACATCACCAATTCTTGCTGTCAGTAGAAGGTAGATAATGTCATCTGTTTGCATAATCATGGTTCACTTTCAAAGCACTTTACAGAAGCTCGTCCTTATAACCTCCCACCAGAGAAGGATAGAAATTTCACGAAGACTGGAAATGAGGCACTAATTTTACCCATGAATAGCTAGGTCCAGCAGAATTTTAGCATCCTTATTTCATCCTGTCCTCCAAGGACCCAGTACTGGTTGCCTAGCCCTGCACGAGGCTTATATAGAAAGCATGAACAGAGAACTCACAGCAGATCTTCTCTCTCCATCTTCCCACATCCAAGCATTCTCCTCCCAATCTCTCCCACAAAAACACCACCAAACCAGTAGCAAATATGTGTATAAGCCTCATGGGCCACGTGAGAGTGCTGAAACTGATGTTAGCCGGATTGCAGTGAAGGCTCAGGAAAGTGGAAGCAGCGCAGCCATGTTGCAAGTTTATGACCACAAGAGGGATGCTGACTCCATGCTCAATGGGCTCTGACCTCCAGGTCCGTGTTTAGTCTCTAGATTAACAGGCCCTCTCAAATTGTGGTCCAAAGACCTGCTCAAAGTGAGGTTTAAAAACTCCCCTCCCCCGACCCACAACATCATTATCTCCAAGGGCAGGGTCCTGGAAAAGCTCTCCAGCTGATTCTGATGCACTTAAATGGGGGGACCACTGTCAACTGCAGCACACGCCTCGACCCTCAGGCTTTCACAGTCATTTCCCCCGTTTTGCAAGGCCCTTGGCTCCAACGCTAGTCCCCATCCATAGATAGGCTGAAAAGCCTCCTCCAGGGAGCCTTCCATGATTACTACAGGAAGAAAAGCAGCCAATGCCCAGAGCGCCTTCTGTCGGTAGCTCATGTCTGAACCACTGAGTTAGCTGAGCAGATATGTGTGTGCGTGTCTTACTTCTCCTCTGGCAGTTTACCAAACCTCATTCATTCCTCTTCCACTTTCACTCCTTCTTGTCATGTCCAGATACCACCTGTTTTATTGTTTATTTAATATTTTATTTTATCTGATTCACTGTTCAAGAGCTAACATATATTTATTTTAGAGAGAAATTGTATATCACCACTATAAATGGAAAACCATTATCAATTTTTACAAATGAAAAGTAACCAAATATAAATGTAACAAAAAACAAAAGAAAGTTATTAAATTCAGTTAGATTATAGCCTTTCTTTGTTTTCTTTTTTGTTTTTGTTTTTTGGGTTTTTTTTTGTTTTTGTTGTTTGTCTTGTTTTGTTTTGTTTTTGCTTTTTTGTTTTGTTTTTAAAAGGAGGGGTGAATTAGTAGGTGTTAAAGACAGACCAGCCCCAGACCAAAATTGAAAATTATTCCTCATTTTCCTGAAAACAATCTGACATACCATGAGTGGTAGGGTTCCTAGTCTTTAAGAAACACCGTGCCAGAAATGGAAGTTTCTCAAAGACAAGGACTGTATTTTATGGGAAATGTAACAATTTAAAAGTAGATTGCTGGGCTTCCCTGGTGGCGCAGTGGTTGAGAGTCCGCCTGCCGGTGCAGGGGACACGGGTTCGGGCCCCGGTCCGGGAAGATCCCACATGCCGCGGAGCGGCTGGGCCTGTGAGCCATGGCCGCTGAGCCTGTGCATCCAGAGCCTGTGCACCTCAACGGGAGAGGCCACAACAGTGAGAGGCCCGCGTACCACAAAAAAAAAAAAAAAAAAAAAGTAGATTGCCACTTAAGAAATCTGTCTAAACGTTTTATAATACCATCATGTACATCTTTAAAACTGCTTTAGGACTTAGCACAAGTGCCTTGCTTATGGAGGCACTGAACAAAGATTGAATATTTGTTGAGTGAATGAATGAGGGAATGTACAAACATCTTGACTATAAAATTTGATTCTGCAACTTTCCTTCATTTAATTACTCCATTAACATTTAGGGGTCCAGTTCAGGGTCTTCCTGGTACAATGCAGATTCTACCCCATGAATTCCTTCCCCTGTGTGGTGAGTTTCTGATTTGCATGTGATTAGATTAGGGTCAGAATGCTCATTAACAGAGGCTGAAGTGGGGTTTTTTGTTTGTTTACTACACTTTCCATCTGGCATCCCAGATCACCCCATTCACTTATGTTAGGTCATGAACCACACAGTTTATTAGAGCCACTGATTGGTTTTTATGTTCCGGTTTTGGTTTAGGATTGTATGTCTAATATTAATCCTCCAGTTTCTAGCTGCTCAGTTGCCGAGGGTTTGTGTTTACGCCTGTGCAACCCAAAGCAGTTATGCTCAACCTGCAGCCCTGGCTCCAGCTCACTGAACAACTTCATGCTATTTCCTTCTTAACTTAACAGTAAATATTTCCATTCCAAGCTCATGAGCATTGCAAAAGATGCTGGCAAACTCCATGCACCCCAAATCTGATAATTCCATTGAAACGCTTCTGTGAACTATATACATACATACAATTTGCTTTTGTTGTTAAGGTTTAGAGTTAAGAAAGACCTTTTTTTTTTTTTTTTTTTTTTTCGTTGCGGAGCACAGACTCCGGACGCGCAGGCGCAGCGGCCACGGCTCACGGGCCCAGCCGCTCTGCGGCATGTGGGATCTTCCCGGACCGGGACACGAACCCATGTCCTCTGCACCTGCAGGCGGACTCGCAACCACTGCGCCACCAGGGAAGCCCAAGAAAGACCTTTTTAAAACACCCAATTTGCTTTTAAGTGTATCTCGTTCTTCTTTTCAGAATAGTATATAATCAATTATTTTCAAACATCAAAGCCACATGAGTACCACACACACACAGTTACAATGAGAAGGGAAAACACATTCTGCTTGCCATTACACTCGGCATTCTGTTCATACAAAAGATTCTTATATTCAGCATATACTTTTTGAACAGCTACTAGAGGCATGAGGTCAACATTATACCACCACCTAAATTAAATCACAAAACATATAAATGGTCCTTCTCCATGCTAAATCTTGTTCTGACCTGCTTTGGGGGTGCACATTTGTATCGTGTTTTCTAGAGTGCCATTTGGGGGTAACATATGCAAATCCTTATAAATGTTCTACTCAGAAGGTACTGCTTCCATTAGTGACAAACTTGGTTATTCAGATTAACATACCCACTTACTGAAAGTTCGTGGTGTCAACTGAAAAAAAATGCACAGCCTAAAAGTTGAGAATTATGTTTTATTTGGCAGACAAAACTGAGGAGTTAACCCTGGGATGCAGCCAATCAGATAGCTCTGAGGGACTGACTGGAAGACGAAAGGGAGAGAACTTCCCTGGTAGCGCAGTGGCTAAGGCTCTGCGCTCCCAATGCAGGGGGCCTAGGTTAGATCCCTGGTCAGGGAATGAGATCCCACAGGCGTGCTGCAACTAAGGAGTCCGCCTGCTGCAACTAAGACCCGGCACAACCAAATAAAATAAATAAATAAATAAAGGAAGGAAGGAAGGACCCAGGATACATAGGGGCTTTTGCAACAAAACACCAGGTAGTTGGAACGTCAAAAGATTACTGCTAATTAAAGAAAACCAGCCACCTCAAGTGAATGAAATTAGCACTTTCCTAATGTATGGGAAGATGCAAGAGTCTGGGCTCATTGAAATCATTCCTTTGCTATGAACCTCAGCTAGCTAGGTAAGGCCACTGTCCTGTACTTTCCCAGCCCAAGTCCCTTCAGGGTGCACCATAGCGGGTGGCTTCGTGGGCAACCTGTTTGTCTCCATCCTGAGTTCCCTCAAGGCTCACCGTCACGGGCGGCTGTAGTGGCTTGATGACTGCAGCATCCTTTATTTACTGAGAAGGCAAGCACAATTTTTCATTCACAGTGGATATACAGTGTAGAGGACCAAGCAAAGCCAAGCAAACCTCAAAGAAGAACAAGTAGGAAGACTTGCTGTTGCACATATCAAGACTTGGTATAAAGCTCTCGTTTTTAAGACAGTGTGATATTGGTGCAGGAACAGAAAATCGAGCATGGACTGGAATAGACCAGGTAGCTCCTTCACAGACTCATGAATATATGGACCTGAGCTGTGACGTAGCTGCCACTGCAAAGGGGTAGGACAGAGACAGTCTCTCAATAAATGATGCTAGGACAATTGAATGTCCATATGGAAAAAGAGGACATTGAACACCTATCTCATACAATACATAAAATTCAAGCCCAGCTAAATTACAAACCTGAATGTGAAGAGATAATGTAGAAGAATGGCTTAATGATCTCAATAGAGAAAGAAAAATTGTAAACATACAAAAGCACTAACCATGAAGAAAAAAAATATATACGTATTTAACTACATTAAAAATAAGAGCTTCTGTTCAGCAGAAAAATAGCATAAAGGAAATGGAAATACAAACCGTAGAATGAGAGAAGATATTGCAACACATGTAAGTCTCAAAGGACTTCATCCACGTTACACAAAGAATTCTCACAGCTCGCTAAGAAGAAGGCAGGTGGCCTAATAGAAAAAAACTGCAAACGATTTGAATTGGCTCTTCACAAAGGAATAAACTGAAATTGCCAATATACACGAAAAGATGCTCAATCTTATTAGTAATCAAGGAGATGCAATTAAAGACCAGAAAGCAATATTACTACACACCACCAAATTGCTAAAAACATAAAAAATCTGGCAGTGCCAACTGTTGGTGAGGAAGGGAACTCTCATTCGCTGCTGGTGGGAATCATAAACTATTGCTACTTTGGAAAAAAGTTTTGACATTATCTAATAAACTTGAAAAAGTTCATTGCTATGACCCAGCAGTTCTACTCATAGGGCATATTTGCTAGAGCATCTGTGGACATGGGCACCAGGAGACAGACCAGAAGTGTTTATAAAATCCAAAACATCAAAACAGATCAATAAATTATATGGTCAAACAATGGACTATGACATGAAAAGAAATGAACTAGAGTATAAACAAAAACATGAATCTTACAGACACTGTTGAGTAAAAATGAAGCAAGACACACAGTATTGTCTCATTCCTATGAAGTTCAAGAACAGGAGAAATTACACTATGTTCTTTCCATATTCTTTTAATTATATTTTTTTTAAATCAAGAAAATGCTTTCCACGAAAGTCAGTAGTGGTTACCTCTGTGGAGGAGAAAGCAAATGATGATTGAGAAGGCTTTGGGGTGCTTTCAGGGAGCTCTTATGTGTGATATATTTTATAAGAGGAAGTAAAAAGAGAAGAAGATAAAGCAAGAAAAGGAAGGAAAGAAAGGAGAGGGGGATGGAGGTGAAGAGAAGGAAAGAAGGAGTGAGGGAGGGAGAAATGAGAGCGATCAAAGGCAGAAAGACCGCAGCTGCAGAGATGCTGGACCACAGACAAGCTGGTGACCCAGCTTTGATCATGCAGTTAAGGACGGTCCCCTAAGGGATGGCAGAGCAAGATGGAGGGAGCGTGGTCCCTGAATGACAACGTGGAGCTCAGCTGGCCCCCGACCTCCCAGCCCACCAGCCTGGGCCACAACCTCAGAGAAATAAATGTCCATCTTCTTAAAGCCACTGTATTTTGAAATGTATTTGTTACAGCAGCCTTGCCTTTTACCATAATTAATACAGTTGTCTACATTGCCAATCAGGAGATTTCACATAAAAATTCAGATTTCTGTTCAAAAATCGGAAGATCTAGCAACACTGGAGTTGTATTCTCATAAGATAATCTTCCAGAGCTGAGGGGTGGCTGTCCCCTCAGTGGGACCATGTGATGGACAGCTCACCAGAGCCCACACCTGGTGCACTTCATTCGTTCATGGTACCTGCCTAGCTTTGGAGAAATTTGCAATCCCAGCATCAAATGCACTTTTATCAATCCGTTCTCCTGATCCAAAGATTTCATTCGCTCCCCACTGCCAAGATTTGGCTCGGCCTCCTCAGCCCAGCATGAGCAGTGCTGCATTCTCACCCCTCCTGTGTTACCCCTGCACTCCTGTACTCCCGGAGCCCCACTTCCAGGCCCTGGCTCGGCTGGTACCCCTGCTCAGGAAAGACAGCCTCCTCCTCTCTGCTCAGGTGACATCCCTCATAAAGCTCCTCAGTGCCCAGTGACCTGGTCATGCTCTAAACTGCTAAGACACAAATTAACTGTGTGTGCTTCTCAAAAGATCATAGAATGTCAGAGCTAGAAAGAACGATAATAAAAGAAGAGAGAGATGTAATGAGAGCATTTGAAATGAAAAAACTAATTAATGGTCAATTTCTGGATGGAAAAACCTAGACTCCCCAACACCCAGCCCTTTTCACTCCATCTCATTCATTAATTTCTCCAAGCCAGAGTTTTTTTTTTTTTTTTT
>NC_041214.2:25366165-25382440 GCF_002837175.3 Physeter macrocephalus
GGACGCGCAGGCCCAGCGGCCACGGCTCACGGGCCCAGCCGCTCCGCGGCACGTGGGATCTTCCCGGACCGGGGCGCGAACCCGGTTCCCCTGCATCGGCAGGCGGACGCGCAACCACTGCGCCACCAGGGAAGCCCTCCAAGCCAGAGTTTTACAAACTTTTTTTTAAATCACAACTCACAGTAGGAAACCGATTTTACATTACAACCCTGTACACAGACACACACACACACGCGAACTCTTGCGCATGTGTGCCACACACGAAACATGAGAGGTCCTCTGATATTTTCTAGTCTATTCTACTTTTTTAATACTGTCCTTAACCTCTGAATTATTTTCATAACCCATAAATTGTTTGCAGCACAGACCAAAAAACAGTCTGCTCCATGATTCCTCTTTGGCCAGGTGGCAAGGAGCTCTGCTTCTCTCCAATCCTGGATCAACCGCTTAGGGAGCTCTGAGGCCTTGGGAAAATTGCCTAACTTCTTTAAGTCTCAGTGTTCTCATCTGTAATATGGGATAATAATGTTTACTAGGTTGTCATAAGGAGTCAAGATAGTGTATATAAGTATTTTATCACAGCGCCTCAGACATAACAAGCGGTTAATAAACGGCTTTTTTTTTTTTTTTTTTTTTTGCGGTACGCGGGCCTCTCACTGCTGTGGCCCCTCCCGTCGCGGAGCACAGGCTCCGGACGCGCAGGCTCAGCGGCCACGGCTCACGGGCCCAGCCGCTCCGCGGCATATGGGATCCTCCCGGACCGGGGCACGAACCCGCGTCCCCTGCATCGGCAGGCAGACGCGCAACCACTGCGCCACCAGGGAAGCCCAAACAGTGGCTTTGTAGTCAGTTTTTCTTTAACGTTTTTGTATCATTCTTCAACTGCTTGGCAATTTTCATTAGAATGTCATGGCACCCCGAGAGCTGCTGTGCACCCGCCAGGAGCTCAGTGAGTGCATCAGGGACAGTGTTCTGTCACCTCCTGGATCTTTGCCTTGAGGTTCCAACTTCAAGAATCAGCTGGGAGAGTTCAAATGGAAATCAGGGGATGCAGAAGTGTGGGAAGAGGGGAGGAGAAGAGGCAGAGTTTTCCCTCCTCGGATGCGTGTGATGCCACTGTCCTCCTAAACAATGATTTAGAGGCTGTCAGAACTGCAGTCTTCAAGGTGATCAGAACAAAATTCCTCATGTGGGGACCAAAGGAGACATTCCCTGGCAGCCACAGGAAGGATGGGTTAGAACAGTGGTACTCAAGTTGAGGAGAGGCAATTTTGAGGAAGGCAGCTTTTAGAATTTACACACACACACACACACACACACACACACACACACATGCACAAAGACACACGTACACGTGCACACACATACACACGCACACACTGAGTTGTCTGGTGAGAGGAATAGTATAATATGGTATGACGGCTCCATTTTACAGAGGAGGAAGCTAAAGTCCACAGAATAACTGGCTGAAGGTCACAAACTCACCCCGATCCGCGCCCGGGACAGAGTTCTTTTCTCAGCCAACGCCTTTTCCCCTGTGCAACCGCCAGCTTCGTGCTTCCAAGCGCCCCTCAGATGCCCTCTCTGCCTCTCTCCCCCGATACAGTCAGGTTACACATTGGTTTTGAAAAGTCGTGGCCACTTAACCCTCTGTTCCTATTTTCTATAAGAACCAAGGCTGGTTTGGGTTATTTTTTGTTTTTTACATTCTCTGGGGGAAGTAACATTGATGATGTGATATGGAAGTATAACCAATCTACTGGCCTCTCCATAAGCAGCCCCAAAGCATCAACAGTGGAAACATCTCTACTGGTGATCTTTTCTGAAGGCGTTGCAGTTGGCCATGTAAAAATTGTCTCTCTTCCCAGCCTCACATTTGCCTCATTTGATTCCGGAAATCAGAAAATAACGGCTGACCCATTAAAATATGGTTGAATCACTGACTGATGAGAAACCAAGTAATTTCATTGGCAGCTCGCACTGCTGGCTCCCCACCCAGCCTGGGGAAACACCGAATGTTTAGGCCATAGAGTACAGGCCAGGCCCAGTCCACTCAGTCTGCAAAATGCAGGAATTTCTCGTATACGGGAGGCTGAACAACAGCCTGGCCTCTAAGTTTCTAAGCTTTTGTCAGTTTAAGTTAGGTCTTTAATGCAATTTTAATAAGTAGTGATTTTATTTTGTATCTAATGAAATCAACGGAGCGTGAAAATAGACATCAGAATTTGGAAGATAATGAGTCTGTTAGCTCGGCTGCCAGCATCGCTGAGCGAGGTACAGTACTTGAGGTACGAAGAATAGCCCGCTTCAGAGGAGGCTTTTATTAGCTTCATTAGGTGGACATCAAATGAATGATTTCATAGCAGATCTAATTAACCAAAGAATGTACAGAGGCTGCATCTTCTTCCTGATAACTGGGCATCTAGACGCAAGGCATATTAGCTACCTTAGAAATTCAGCATACAGGTAAACCTGATAGACTCTTTGTGGGAAAGTGTTCCGTGCAGGGGATGTTTTATAAGCAGAATTTTGAACAACCCAAGATAAAAACTTTCTAACCTTTTGGCTCCTGATGGTGGACCGAGGACACTGAAGCCACGTTGAGAAAGAGTCAGAATACTTGCGAGCCAAGAAACAGGAACGGAGTCTGACCGTCATAAATGAATGGAGATTTTATTAGAAAGCTATGGGGGTGGTTGGGAGAGAGGGGAGGGCAGTGTCACAGGAGAGAGGACGGCGGAAGTCCCCGGCTCACAAGGGACAGAGCCAGTCTGGTCTGGTCAGGGGACGGGGCGGGGGCGGGGGGTGGCCAGGAGACTGTGTTCCAGCCTCCGCCAGGCACAGCCCCGCTGGAGTGAATGACGCCAAGCATTTTCTGTCCCTAGGTCAAATCAAAAAGTGATTCAAATTCCAGGGAGGGAATTCCCTTCATCCTGCGTGGGTCCCTTGCCTACCTCGTAGCAACTGGTTCAGGTGCAATGAGAAAATGAGTGCTGCACCATCAAAAAACCCACCGTCCACTCTTGTTTCCTTCTTAACTGAAAACTGCCCCTGCAGAAATATTCATGGGTAGAGTATTTCACCAACTTTATTCTGAAGGTGGAAATCCTTTTGTGTCTTTTGGGCAGACTTGGTTCTTTTGGGGAAATCTTATGTTGTTTATTGGTTTGATGTTGGAGTCTTAGGAGGAAGATTGGGTCACAGAGGACGATTAATAACACTATAATTGTCCAGCTTTTAAAAATAAATCTGATTTAAATCGATTAAAAGTACTCTGATCATCACAATCTACTGATTACCTGGACCCAAAAGAAATTCCTTCTCACATTCGAAGACCGGCTGCTCCTCTTCATTTAACCAGAAAGTTCAGAGCCAAACTTTGGTCCACAGACGGAAACTGTGTTGGTTTAGCCCTCACTCCATTTTTATATATTCATGCTTGTTTTTCTTGTTTGTATCACTCCTTCCTAAACTCCACCTACTTCCTTTTACGCCATATTATTCGCTTTTTGTATCCTTCAAAGGTACCTTAAATATGATACAGAACAAGCTGGGAGGTGCTGATGATGAAGATGCAGATACAATATACACAGCGGAAGGTTAAGATGGGCCTCTTTCAGGCTCAGTTTTGGCCAAAACTCCATATGGTCAGGAACAAATCAACAGGTTGAAGAATACAATATACATTATGACATCGAAGGCTTGTGTATTACTGTAATATTTGTCAACGTAGCTCCTTTAAATGTCAAGTAAAACTGAAATTTATAAAATTTTTAAAAAAGAACAAATCAATAAGTGTCAAGTACTCTCCACATTTCACAGGTTGCTACCAGACACCCCCATACAAGACTTGCAAAAGAGGGGCTCAAAAACTGCAATCTTTAGCCCAGTGCCACCTTGAGGGTACTAAAAGGGTGAAGCTGAGAGATGATGGAGAAAGCTCTTAGAGAGATGAGAGAATATTTCTCTCTCTCCTCCTGTGGGAAGAAGTCAGAGGCTTGTAAGGGACAAGATGAGAGAATAAGTGGTTTCCTAGTCCTCGGGACTCCTATGCTCTCAACACACCAGAAACTCAGTCTTTTTTTTATGAAAAAGATGCTTTGGTTGTTCTTTTTTATTTCCTTGACTATACATTAATTTTGGTGATTTATCCAAGTAATTTTAAATAACTAAGGAAGCTGGATTTTACCCATTCAACTTCAGATCACTTTTTCTTGTAATTTATTTTTTTCTCTTTTATATTCTTTTCCATTAAACTTTATTACAGGATATTGAATAGAGTTCCCTGTGCTCCACAGTAGGACCTTGTTGCTTATCCATTCTTTATACAATAGTTTGCATCTGCTAATCCCAAGCTCCCAATCCATCCCTTCTCCATCCCCCAGTCCCCTTGGCAACCACAAGTCTGCTCTCTATGTCTGTGAGTCTATGAAGGCACCATGAAAGATGAGGAGCTGGAGCATTTCGGAGTGTGGTCAGAGGAGCGTCTCTGAGGAAGGGACGTCCAGGACACCAAGATGGAAGGAAGAGTGGAGCCGGCCACGCATAGTCTGGGCGAGAGTGCAGGAGTAAGAAGGGGAAGAACGCTTGGCATATTCTAAGTCTGTGAGTCCGTTTGTGTCACAAACTCACAGCCTTAACCCACAGAGTTGAGATCATAGGAATCAACTCTTCACACAGCATTGGTGCCAGGGTCCCTGGGTACAAGTGTACGTGATTTGCACGAGAAAGCCTATCAGGGAACTAAATGAAAACTCTTACTTGTAATTGGACCAGAGAATTGGTCTAAATCTAGCAAAATGCCACTCCACCAAGATGCCTAGGGATCTTCGGATTTTGTTTCTTGATATGGGAGCTATCTGAGTTTTCCCTTGTTTGCATTGGGCCTGCACTGGCCCTTTGAGGCGAAGGACTGGACAGCTCCTCCCCTTTTCTCAGGAAGCATGCTGACAGAGGTCACTGCCCTGTGGCTGTCAGGTATGTGCAGAGTCTGAAGAGGGAAAGGGGGAGGGAGAAAGTAGAGGAGCAGAATGGTGGTGGGCCCAGGAAGCAGGGAAGTTTCAAGATATAACCCTTAGAAAAGCCTGTGAAATATCTTGACCAGATCCTCAAGCCGGAAGTTGAGTGGTGAGGTCCTTGCCTGACTTCTCCAAGGCTGGGAGGTTCAGCAGCTTTGCTCCTTCATGAACTGCAGTAGCTAAAGGCAGGGCTCTCACGGGCAACCGACTCAGTTCACCTAATTGGTAAACGCTTCGAGATTGGGTGTTTCTACGTCTCCTTAATGATAGGTTGTACTGAATGTTCGATACATGTTCATAGATGCAGTAGGAAGAATGGATTGTGCAGTGGAAACAAGTGGTATGAAATTCTAGCAGATCAATGCACTCTGGGTTAAGTGTTTTATTACAATTACAGAAAAACTAAGAGATTCAAAGAAGGGGCTCCAAATAAACTGTTCCTTAGTTTTCTGAGGTTATGTCTTGAGAACATTATCTTTTCTGAAAATCAAAAACACAGCAAATGAGATTCTTTTTTTTCTCCAGTTGTTTAATTATTTTTTGTTCACCCCTGGGATTGTGCCTGATAGCTAGAAAAATGAGAGATCAAGGCAACTCAGGGCCCCTTATTAATTCTACACACCAAACATTCCCAAATAACCCTATATAATACACCGCTGACAATAAATATTTTAGTCTGAGAAATACATATATTTAATTATAAATGTATGGTTTAGGGATAAGCTAGCTCTCAGCTTCTTAAGCTTTTTATTGTTTCCCAGAAATTTCCCAAAGATAGATGTTGAAGAAGGACTTTTCAGAAAGAATTTTTTTTTAATGAGTCATCAACTCAACAAAGAAATGGGCAAAAGATATGAACAGATACTTCACCAGCAACCAAATCCCTTTCCCATATTCGGAAACTTCTCCAACATGAGTCCATTCCACTAGAGGAACCAAAGGGGGGCTGAAATTCACGTTCCCCAGCTCTATATGGAGGGCCCAGGACAGGGACTACGGTTCTACTAACCAGCCTCGCAGATGCAGAACAGATGAGAATCCAGCCCAACAGCCGTCTGTGCCCTTAGCACCTCTATTCCCACTCATTCTGTGAGCCTGGCTCACTGCCGTCCTGGTGATTCTAGGAGGTGCCCAGTAACTTGTTTTTCCCCCTAATCAGCACTAGTCAGTTTCTGTTGCATTCATCTAAAAACCCTGGCTTATTTGGCAAAGATGTGGAGAAAAGGGAACCCTCATACACTGTTGGTAGGAATGAAAACTAGTATAGCCACTATGGAAAACAGTATGGCGGTTCCTCAAAAAATTAAAAATAGAACTACCATATGATCCAGCGATTCCACTCTGGGTATTTATCCAAAGAACATGAAAACACTAATTCAAAAAGATATATGCACTCCAATGTTCATAGCAGCATTATTTACAATAGCCAAGACATCAAAACAACCTAAGTGCCCATCAACAGATGAATGGATAAAGAAGATGTGGTACATATATACGATGGAATACTACTCAGCCATAAAAAGGATGAAACCTTGCCATTTGCAACAACATGGATGGACCTTGAGGGTATTATGCTAAGTGAAATAAGTCAGAAGGAGAAAGACAAATACTATATGATTTCACCCATATGTGGGATCTAAAAAGCAAACAAACAAAATAAATGAACAAGCCAAACCAAACAGAAATAAACACGTAGATACAGAGAACAGAGTAATGGTTACCAGAGAGGAGGGGGCCATGGGGGTGTGCAGGGGGAATAGATAAAGGTGATGGATGGACACTAAATTTCCGGTGGTGAGTACGCTGCAGGGTATCCTGAAATAGATACATAAAGTTGTACACATGAAATGTATATAACATTATAAACCAATGTTACCTCAATAAAAAAAATAAAATTAAAAACAAAAAAAACCCTGACTCGTTCATTTTTGAACAAGGAATGTGAGAACACTGCTCGGACAAGACGCCAGACCTCAAATGTGCCTCTGTTTCCCACCTAAAACATGGAGCTACTAACACCACTCTGTTTCACTGAATTCTTGAAAAGAATAACTTGTAAAAATGCAAACACTTTTGAAATTAAGTAACATAGACAAAACACATATGCGTACGTTTTTGAACCAGCATGTTTTATTAAAAGGAAAGCAAATTTCAAAGCTAGAGGAGAAAACAAAAGCCTCCATGCAGAAATGCTGCACAGAATATCCTTGTTCTAGATCCTTCAGGCAGTAAGTGGAAATCCAGCCCGCACTGCTACCTGACTAGACTTCAGAATTTATGGAGCCACCTAGGAGAAGAGATGGTTTTTTTTCACAGACCCAACAATGCCATCTAAAGCTTTGAAAAGCATCCCACCTAGCTATAATTCCACCTGTGTGTCACAGCATCTCTGTGTTTCCCTTCCCTGTATCCTTTTTAAGCTGCTGAGATAAATACAGAACCTCAGTCTCTTAAGAATTCATCTGTTGGAGCCTTTTTCTTCTCACCAGCTGTAACCTCCAATTGTAGTATCCAAGGTAGAGGCTAGGGACATGGTAATCAAGTCACGAAGAATGAGCCCAGAAGAAAAAAAAAAAAGCAGCAAACACGAGAAAACCTTGCACATCAGAAGCCCATTCTTAGAAGAAAAGGTCACTTACAGGTAAAAATAAAAAAGGAAATGAGCATCTGGAGACTATTGCTTCATTAAGACTTTCTTTTAAAGCCTGTAAGTAAGGTCAAGGTACCCACAACCTTTAGAGAATATCACACACTTTCATCTGCAAATCCATCCAAGGACATCGTGTCCCCTCTCACTGCATATGTGTTGCAGACAGGCAACAAGAGGCAGCCCTGGGTGACCCCACGGGGAGGAGGGAGCCCCAGGGAGTGCCGGACATCAGACCAGAACAAGCTGCTGGGACCAGAGGTAACATTTCCTGCCGGTGTCAATGATTTGGAAAGTCACATCTATTCCACTGAGCCTTGTTCCTCAGTTATGATGCTCTGAACCCATCTTCTTTTCACACCTGCAGCTTAGGGACAATTCTGTGACTCAGTCTGTCACCAGCTCACCCTTTGCACATCTCTAACAGGCACAGATGGGGCTGCAGCAGCTGGCTGGAGGCAAAGAGAGATTCCTTTTAGGGGAAGGTGCTACCAAAAGATTGTCAAGGCCCGGGCCCCCAGAAGGGATCTGCAGACCTCCTGCTGTCTGCACAGAACCAGACCCCGGGCACAGGGCCCCAGGGGCAGAGAGGACGGCTGGGCTCCCCGCAGAGGCTGACTTTTTCACCCCTCCACACTCCTGGAGGGAGTGCCCAGCAGACAGACAAACTCACAAGCACTTGTAGGATTAAGAGGAGGGAAGACAGGGACTTCCCTGGCGGTTCGGTGGTTAAGACTCTGCACTTCCAATGCAGGGGGTGCAGGTTTGGTCCCTGGTCGGGGAACTAAGATCCCACATGCAGGCAAAAAAAAAAAAAAAAAAAAATTGAGGAAGACAGGCAGTGGCAGGGTCCAGCTCCAACCTCTCCCTGTACCTCTGAAGTCATCAGCTGAACGTGGTGCAAGAGGCCTGGGGTGCCCCAGCTCCCAGAATAGGGGATACCGGGAGCCCCAGCTTTGCCCTCAGCCTACAGTGCCCCTCGCTCAGGCACAGTGAAAGGCCGCCGCTCAGTCAGAGGTGGGCCCTTCCCTCGCCTGCATTCAGAATGTATGCAGCCCTGAGCGTCAGCCTCTACAGGTTCAAATAGCTTCGGCTCTCCCTGGCCCAAGGAGATGCGGAGGGGGCCGTGCAGACCTGGACTCAACATAGGGCCCAATATGTGCCTGTAATTTCCATTCTATACAGTCCGTCCTGACTCTTCAGAGAGTTTAAACCATTCGTGTTAACATTTTTCAATATTATTCCTCGATGAGATACAACTTTATTACCATGTCTAGCTGCCCTTTCTAATTCTAATATTCTCATATTCTGTGCATCCCAAGAGGCCCCTTTCCTGACAAAGATATTTACCTTAGACATGTGTAACTTCCAGGAGTCTAAAAGACAATCATAAAGCTATTAGCTAACACAGTGGTTTTTAGCTTCTCCAAAGCAGAACTCACATAATTCATATGTCTTTTAGGATATTCATCTCTGCCTAGCTTTCCTCTATCCCCCTATGTGAGGAGGACTTATTATAGACTCTATCTTGGATCCACCAGGGGACCACAGAAATGAGGTCTGCATAGCATTTCATTAGCCCAATAGATTATGTTCATGATGGAGAGGGAGAAAAAGCACACTGATACCCCAGGAGACTTATAATGGTCCAGAGCTTTTCCCTCAGGCTGAAGCAGGATGGAGAAGCCCCAGCCTGGGCCGGAAAAAAGGCAAGCTCCCTCACTGGGCTCACTTCTGCCTTTCAGAGGCCAGAAGGTTTATGCTATTCTGGAAACCAGCTCCGAGAGGCGTCCTGAGGATCAGAGTTGGTCTAGACGGGGGTTCTCATACTTCAGCGCCCATCAGAACCCCTGGAGGGCTGGCGGGAGCAGAGATGGATGGGCCCCACCAGAGTCTCTGATTCTGTTCGTCTGGGGTGCGGCATTAGAATCTGCGTTTTTAACCAGTCGCCAGGGATGCTGCCTCTGCTGGCCTGGGGGCCACACTCTAGAACCAGTGGGGTTCCAAGATGGGCCACTGGTTTAGGACACTCTAAGGGGGCCAGTGGACACAGGTTCTGTGGGGCGCCCCAATGCAGCTGCTCTTCAGGCCCCCCCTGCTCACTGTGAGCCCCCCTCCTGAGGAGCCCAGACGTCCCTGGACTGGCCCAAGGCCCATTAGCTTTGACCTCAGGGCCAAGGGCTGTCCATGCAGCACCCCGTCAACCACGAGGGCAAGCGCTCACCGGCTCTGCCCCCGTTTCCTCCTTCAGCAGGACCGGCTACATAATTTGTGGAGCCCAAAGCAAAATAAAAACGGGGGGCCCCTTGTTAAAAATTAAGAGCTTCGGTACAGTGACAACAGAGCATCAAGCCAAGCACGCACCTTCTTCCCGGGGCTTGGTCCCTGGGCCCCAGGCAGCAGGCAGGCGAGTCCTGAGTCTTTCTCTGCCCCATCCTCCCGTCTCCGTCATGTCTCCACACTACAATCCACCCTCCCTCTATACCACGCCCCACCTCCTTGACTCCACAACTTCTGCCCCTCAAAAAGGGGGTATTGGTATATTTTTTGGAGGGAAACTTAAATACCTGTGAAAGTTATAAAGTGTTTCTACACTTTGACACAGCAATCCCACTCCAAGGGATTTATCTGTCCTGCAGTGGATAGATTCCTTGAAGTGCTCTCCCGGGGCTCAAAGGATGTTCGCTGATATGGTGTCTGGAATCAAATGTTTATCAATGGTAGTTGAAGAATGAGGCAGATTTATAGGGAATGACGAGGAAGTATATTCAAGATCTAGTTAGTATACAAAGCAAGTTGAAAATGGGTGTGTGTGTGTGTGTTAGCACATGAATAGAAAAAAAAAATCAGAAAATCGAAACAATATATTGTTAGCCATTGCCACCAGGAATTTTCACTCTTACACTCTAAATTTTAAACTTTTAAAGTTACTTCTTTTATTATTTCTGAGCTTACGTAGAACTAAAAAAATACTTAAAACCCTCACCAAAACTGTTTTCATCCAGAAACCTTGACCACCAGCCGGGCTGCCCGCTCCCTGCTCGCTGCTCTTCCTTTCAGCCCCTCCCTTTTCTCTCTTACTTTGTCCGTCCCAGCCTGTAACTCTCCCCTCGCTGCCATGAAGCTTCTCAGGTGCCTGATTGAAGCAACACTTCAGCTGAATCTGCTGCATCTAAATATGCTCACTACTTCCCAGAAATGGGCTCCTATAAAAACCCCGTGAGAATATTGAAAGGAGAAGAAGCATTTATAGAATGTCTTTCAGATCTTTCTCCTTATTTAGTTTTCACTCTGAGGTATGGATGTATTCTTTCTTTAATATTTTAATTTTATTGGAGTATAATTGATTGACAATGTTGTGTTGGTTTCAGGTGTACAGCAAAGTGATTCCGTTATACATATTCTTATTTTTATTTATTTATTTATTTTTTTTTGCGGTACGCGGGCCTCTCACTGTTGTGGCCTCTCCCGCCGCGGAGCACAGGCTCCGGACGCGCAGGCTCAAGGGCCATGGCTCACGGGCCCAGCCGCTCCGCGGCACGTGGGATCCTCCCGGACCGGGGCACGAACCCGCGTCCCCTGCATCGGCGGGCGGACTCTCAACCACTGCGCCACCAGGGAAGCCCCTATACATATACTTATATTCGTTCTTTTTTAGATTCTTTTCTCATATAGGTTGTCACAGAACATGGACTAGAGTTCCTTGTGCTACAGTAGGTCCTTGTTGGTTATCTATCTTTTATATAGTAGTGTGTGTGTTTATGGATGTATTCTTATTTTCACATCTGGACTTTGGATATGGAACAGGACACCCACCCGACACCTCAGTCAAAAGTGTCTCAAGGTACACCCCAAGTTGAATTTTTATCTTCACTAAGGGCCTCCAGCCTCCCCACCTCCTAAGACTCTAAACCATCCCTCTTTCTCACTTTCAATCCTGAATAACAGTCAACCAGTTGAGGTATTAGGATAAGTAATGCTAACAACAAACTCCCAAATTTCAGTGGCTTAACACAGAGGTTTATTTTTCACTCAACTAGGTCCAATGTGGCTGTTTCTCGGTGGCAGACGGCTTTCTGCTTGGCCAGCCAGGGTCCCAGGTACGTACATCTCTGCCTTTTCCTTCCTTTGTGTCCTCAGCACAGGGAAAGGGAGAGAGTATGGAGGGCAACAAGGGAGACTTTATGGTCCAGGCCTGGAAGGGAAGAGTAGAAATCACATCATCTGGTCACATTCCAACGGCTGGGATTTGGCCTTATAACCCCACCTAACTGTGGGAGCCTGGGATGAGTGGTGTGTAGGCAGATTATGGCCCCAAGACGTCCCCAGAACCTTGTTCTATGTTACATGCCACAAGGACTTCGCAGGTGTGATTCAGTTAAAAATCCTGCTATGAAGAGATTGTCCCGGATGATATGGGTGAGCCCAGTGTAGTCACAGTGTCCTAAGAAGAGACAGGCAAGAGAGTTAAAGTCGGGAAAAGGAGATGTGAAGATGAAAGCAGAGGTTGGAGTAACATACTTGAAGATGGAGGAAGTAGCCCAAGCCAAGGTGGTGCCTCTAGAAGCTGGAAAAGACAAGGACACGGAGTCTCCTCTGAAGCTTGCAGAAAGAACAAAGCTCTGCAACACCTGGATTTTCGACTTCTGACCTCCAGAACTGTTAAGAGAACAAATCTGTGTGGCGTTAAGCCACTAAGTTTGTGGTCATTTGTTACAGCAGCACTGGGACTAATACACGTGGTCCAGCTGTGTGCCAAGGAGGAAAAGGCAACAGATGCGGGTAAATAATCGCAGCCTTTTTCTTCAGTGGGAAATCCATGCTACCCTTTCTGCTGCTGCCATGTCCGTTCAAGCTCCCTTTGTTCACGTGGCCCCTGGCTCTGGCTGCCCTCCCACTGACTTTACCTCATGCCAGTGTCTTTCCTTCTCAGCTGCCAGAGTGGTTTTCCTAAATTATAGGTCAGATGCATCACTTCTTTGCTCAAAACCCCCTGTAGTTCCTAGAGAAGAAAGTCCAAAATTCTCAGCGTGGCATTCCAAGTCCTGTAATGTGGATTCTCTCTGCTTTTCCATCCCAGCCTCTCATGTCTTATCTCCCGTGAGGGGGAAATCCTGGGGCCATAAGGGCACATGACTAGAGTTCAAAAGATGGGGTCAGAGGGTGCTGGCAGTTGGCCTGGGCTCACCCCTTTCCTCACCCTCAGCTTCCCCTCAGGCACTACCTCCTAACAAGAGAGAGAGAAAGCCAGGGGAGGGCCTTGCAGATGTGAGGAGCGGTTTGAGAAAAGATGCTTCACATACCGATAAATACAATCCAAAGGCGCTTGTTCTAAGTCTAAATAATTGAAAGGGCAAACCCCAAACAAATTTTCATTGACTCCCTTGCTTACCTGAATATATTGAAGCCAAATTCCTCAGCCTGCGAGGCTGGCCAGTCATTCCTGCCATCAAGCCCCGATGAAATGCCTGAGGGTCCACCAAGGAGGCTAGGAGCTTGGAAAGAGTCCAAGCCCATGCTTGTAGCTGAACTGTTCGTGAGCATGATGGAGACAAAGCTCAGGTAAGACCGAAGGGGAGCCACAGTCGCGTCCACTGTCACCCCTACTAGCCCTTCTCAGCCTGGTGCCCGTGGCCCCTCCCCCATCACTCCCTAGGTGACACCCCACCCCCCCGCCCCCGACTCTGGGCTGTGCCTCATGCTCTGTGCCCCTTTTCCCCAAGCCCTGTTGTTTCTAAATGACAGGGCACTGCAAGTCAGTTAACCATGAAATATCACAGACTCGTAGAATTTTTAAAAACACGTTTAAGTAACTTTGGAAAAGGGGGAGAGCAGAGAGAAATCATCCGTAAGTCTACTAACCTACTGCTCTCATTCTGATATATTCCATTTTAAACGTTTTCGTATGCATATTTTAACATAATGTCATAAATACAATTTTGCATCTGGCTGCATAGTCCTCCCAGGCATTATTTAATGGCCTCATAATATTCCTTCCAGTAAATTCTCCACAATCTACCAGACTGCTCCCCCATTTTGGGATGTTCAAGCTATGTCTAATTTTTTTTACAGTTTGCAAATAAAGCGTTGGTCCATGCATCTTTTTCCAGATACAAATATATTTTTTACTATTTCCTTAAACCAGATTTCTAAAAGTGGGATTTCTGGGTCAAAGTGTATGAAAATATTCAGGGTGTGGTCAAAGTGCATTTTAAAAAGTTGTACCAATTTAAAGTGCAGTGAGCAAAGGAAAAGAATATCAGGTATGGAAATATATTTGTATTTCGTATAAATATTTTAAAATCACTTCAAATATATTTTTGCTACTGTAATTAGCAAGAAGAAAAAAATAGCATTTTGGAGAGTTGGAAGGCACTTCATACAACCCAGTGGTTCCCAAACTTTGCTGCAAATCACAATTACCTGAGGAGTCTTTTAATAATATGAGTTCCACTAAAGCTTGAGAAATGGCTGTTTTTGGTCTGGGGGTAAAAAATGCACAAGATGAGTCTCGAGACTCTGTCATTTCAGAAAACAAGGAAGCTATGAAAGACCAATGTCATGTGTCAAAAAGACTCAGGAAGCAATGGATAAAAGCACATCAAACATGTTAAAAATCCGTGAGGTTATAATGATGCTAATAATAATAATAAAACTTTAATGGTCACTTTGGAGGATGGTAGGGATATTCCCTGCATCGAGATGATTTTACAAACTGCAAAATAAAGGGAAAGAATCAAGTATTTAGGCTGCCTTTCCTATCTGAACTGTACTGTGGCCTGAGCAAACAGTAGATGAGGGGAAGTTTCTCTGTATCATCTCAGCTAACAAAGGGAACAGGAATGATAAATTTAGGACATCACCATATGCAACCATAATGGATTAATAGACATAGGCAATGGCCATCCGTGGCGGCTAATGTCACAAAAAGAGACACAAGCAGACATTATGTGCCCCTAATGGAAGTGCACACCACCTCTTATGAAGTTTCCTTGCCAAAGCTTTTGAACCCAAGGCATCAAACCTCTAGATCAAATGACTGCTTAACAGAGAATAAACCTGGTAGGAGGCAGAGGTGCCATTAGCCAAATCCAGACTATGGGAAAGTCTTCAGGACAAACAACCCAGCTTCTTCAACAAAAGATTTAAGGGGAATAAAATTCAAATGAGGGACACCGATGGATTAAAAGTTACTTAAGAGATACATTAGCCAATCATAATGCAGGATCCTTACTTGGGTTTCAGTTCAAAAACACAGGAAAAAAACACATTTTTTAATAAGACAATTGTGGATTTGTGAACACTGACAGGATTTTTAATGATATTAAGGGATTACTGTTAATTTTTTTTCTGGTGTATAATGGCATAGTGGATATTTTTAAAGTCTGTATCTTGTAGAGAAATATTGATACTATGTATAAAATAGGTAACTAATGAGAACCTACTGTAGAGCACAGGGAACTCTACCCAATTCTCTGTGGTGACCTAAATAGGAAGGAAATCCAAAAAAAGATGGGATTTATGTATGCGTATAGCTGATTCACCTTGGTGTACAGTAGAAGCTAACACAACATTGTAAAGCAACTATACTCCAATAAAATTTTTTTTAAATATGTATGATTAAAATAACATGTCTGGGATTTATACAGATTAAAGTGGCTGTGAAGGGATAATTGTTGAAGCCGGGTGATGTAGTCAGGGGGTTCATTATACTATTTTTTCTACTTTTGCATATGTTTGAATTTTCCATACTTAAAAGTAAAGCCATATATATATATATCAGGTCCTAAGTCCCACCTCAGACCTGCTGAACCAGGATCTCAGAGGTGGGACCTGGAATCTGAGTTCTGAGATCTCCCCAGTGATTCTGATGTGGCTGGTCTGTGGACTGGTGTTTGGGAAACAGTGGTTTGACTCACAAGGACCCTGAGGCACAAGGACAGCACATTTCTTGCCCAAGTCACACAGCTAGTTCATGGAAGAACCCAAGTTGCCTGACTCTGGCCCAAAAACATTTTCAGAATAATAGGCAGCCTCTTGAATGCAAATGCCTTCACTCCTAAATGTATTCCCCTCTTAGGCAACATGACGCTTTGACCCAGTTTAAATACACGTGCCCGGAAGGCACCCTGGGAATTGTCTAGGATCTTTCATCACTATGTAATCATAGTCCCATGGGGCTACCTGATCCGTGAGGACCTCAGTGTCTATCATGGAGAAGAAGAGGACTTTCAAGCCACATCTGCACACAGGAACTCACATTTAAGACCTCTGATGTTAAAGGGCAGACAGCAGAAGCAAGACGAACTACAATCCTGCAGCCTGTGGAACAAAGACCACATTCACAGGAAGACAGACAAGATGAAAAGGCAAAGGGCTATGTACCAGATGAAGGAACAAGATAAAACCCCAGAAAAACAACTAAATGAAGTGGAGATAGGCACCTTCCAGAAAAAGAATTCAGAATAATGATAGTGAAGATGATCCAGGACCTCGGAAAAAGAATGGAGGCAAAGATTGAGAAGGTGCAAGAAATGTTTAACAAACACCTAGAAGAATTAAAGAACAAACAAAGAGAGATGAACAATACAATAACTGAAATGAAAAATA
>NC_041214.2:25382572-25383996 GCF_002837175.3 Physeter macrocephalus
GAGGTCCCAGAAGGAGAAGAGAGAGAGAAAGGACCAGAGAAAATATTTGAAGAGATTACAGTCGAAAACTTCCCTAACATGGGAAAGGAAATAGCCACCAAAGTCCAGGAAGCCAAGAGAGTCCCATACAGGATAAACCCAAGGAGAAACATGCCGAGACACATAGTAATCAAATTGGCAAAAATTAAAGACAAAGAAAAATTATTGAAAGCAACAAGGGAAAAATGACAAATAACCTACAAGGGAACTCCCATAAGGTTAACAGCTGATGTCTCAGTAGAAACTTTACAAGCCAGACAGGAGTGGCATGATATACTTAAAGTGATGAAAGGGAAGAACCTACAGCCAAGAATACTCTACCCGGCAAGGATCTCATTCAGATTCGATGGAGAAATCAAAAGCTTTACAGACAAGCAAAAGCTAAGAGAATTCAGCACCACCAAACCAGCTCTACAACAAATGCTAAAGGAACTTCTCTAAGTGGGAAACACAAGAGAAGAAAAGGACCTACAAAAACAAACCCAAAACAATTAAGAAAATGGTCATAGGAACATACATATCGATAATTACCTTAAACGTGAATGGATTAAATGCTCCAAACAACAGACACAGGCTTGCTGAATGGATACAAAAACAAGACCCATATATATGCTGTCTACAAGAGACCCACTTCAGACCTAGGGACACATACAGACTGAAAGTGAGGGGATGGAAAAAGATATTCCATGCAAATGGAAATCAACAGAAAGCTAGAGTAGCAATACTCATATCAGATCAAATAGACTTTAAAATAAAGAATGTTACAAGAGACAAGGAAGGACACTACATAATGATCAAGGGATCAATCCAAGAAGAAGATATAACAGTTATAAATATATATGTACCTAACATAGGAGAACGTCAATACATATGGCAACTGCTAACAGCTATAAAAGAGGAAATTGACAGTAACACAATAATAGTGGGGGACTTTAACACCTCACTTATACCAATGGACAGATCATCCAAACAAAATTAATATGGAAACAAAAACGTTAAATGACACAATAGCCAAATAGACTTAATTAATATTTATAGGACATTCCATCCAAAAACAGCAGATTACACTTTCGTCTCAAGTGCACACGGAACATTCTCCAGGATAGATCACATCTTGGGCCACAAATCAAGCCACAGTAAATTTAAGAAAATTGAAATCATATCAAGCATCTTTTCTGACCACAATGCTATGAGAATAGAAATCAATTACAGGGAAAAAAAACCCCAAAAAACACAAACACATGGAGGCTAAACAATACGTTACTAAATAACCAAGAGATCACTGAAGAAATCAAAGAGGAAATCAAAAAATACCTAGAGACAAATGACAATGAAAACACGACGCTCCAAAACCTATGGGATGCAGCAAAAGCAGTTCTAAGAGG
>NC_041214.2:25384286-25434794 GCF_002837175.3 Physeter macrocephalus
AATAACCAAGAGAACACTGAAGAAATCAAAGAGGAAATCAAAAAATACCTAGAGACAAATGACAATGAAAACACGATGATCCAAAACCTATGGGATGCAGCAAAAGCAGTTCTAAGAGGGAAGTTTATAGAAATACAATCCTAACTTAAGAAACAATAAACATCTGAAATAAACACTCTAACCTTATGCCTAAAGGAACTAGAGAAAGAAGAGCAAACAAAACCCAAAGTTAGTAGAAGGAAAGAAATCATAGAAATCAGAGCAGAAATAAATGAAATTGAAATGAATAAAACAATAGCAAAGATAAATAAAACTAAAAGATGATTCTTTGAGAAGATAAACAAAATTGATAAACCATTAGCCAGACTCATCAAGAAAAAGAGGGAGAGGACTCAAATCAATAAAATTAGAAATGAAAAGGAGAAGTTACAACAGACACCGCAGAAATACCAAGCATCCTAAGAGACTACTACAAGCAACTCTATGCCAATAAAATGGACAACCTGGAAGAAATGGACAAATTCTTAGAAAGGTATAACCTTCCAAGACTGAACCAGGAAGAAATAGAAAATATGAACAGATCATTCACAAGTAATGAAATTGAAACTGTGATTAAAAATCTTCCAACAAACAAAAGTCCATGACCAGATGGCTTCACAGATGAATTCTATCAAACATTTAGAGAAGAGCTTACACCCATCCTTCTCCAATTCTTCCAAAAAATTGCAGAGGAAGGAACACTCCCAAACTCATTCTATGAGGCCACCAATACCCTGATACCAAAACCAGACAGATACCACAAAAAAAAAAAATTACACACCAATATCTCTGATGAATATAGATGCAAAAATCCTCAGCAAAATACTAGCAAACAGAATCCAACAACACATTAAAAGGATCATAAACCATGATCAGGTGAGATTTATCCCAGGGATGCAAGGATTCTTCAATATATGCAAATCAATCAATGTGATACACCATATTAACAAATTGAAGAATAAAAGCCATATCATCTCAATAGATGTAGAAAAACTTTTGAAAAAATTCAACACCCATTTATGATAAAAAGTCTCCAGAAAGTGGGCATAGAGGGAACCTACCTCAACATAATAAAGGCCATATATGACAATCCCACAGCAAACATCATTCTCAATGGTGAAAAACTGAAAGCATTTCCTCTAAGATCAGGAACAAGACAAGGATGTCCACTCTCACTTCCTGAAGTGTAATTAAAAATAAGTAGGAAAACTTAAGACCAATAATCAAAGGGAAAAATTAAAAATAAAAACTCTCACAGAAGTAACAAATTATCAAAACGTTTCAATGACCAGGTGACTTTAGTGGTGAATACTATTAGTCTTATACAAATTGATCCAGAGCATAGGCAAAGACTAAAAGCTAACTGACTCATTTTATAATGTTGGATTGTGCTTTATACCAAAAATGAAAAGGATGGGCCAAAATAGGAAACTATAAACTAATTTCATTTATGAATACAAATGCTGAATCCCTAAGGAGAATACTAGCATATGGAATTCAATAGTACATTTAAGAGTGATCAACTGTTACCAAGAATGACTCATCCTAGGAAGACCAGGAGAGCTTATTAATAGGAAGCCTATTAATATGTAATATCACATCAGTATGTTCAATCAGAAAAGCTTAAAATAATCTCAATGACTGCCCAAAAGTTTTTGAATAACAGTTTTGGCTAGAAGCATTTAGAAAAATAGAAATGAAAAGGAATTCCTTAACATAATAAAAACTATCAAGATTAAGCTACCTGTCTTCAACATACTGGCTTCAAGATGGATGTATCAGTTATCTATTGCCATAATAATGCTATGTAACAAGCCAACCCAAATCTCAGTGGTTTAAGACAACCAGAATTTATTTAGCTCATAAGTTTGAAGTCCTGCTGAGTGGTTCTTCTGGTCTTGGCTGGACTCACTTTCATAAAGAGAGCTGGCTGGTTTGTGAGTGATCCTGTGTGGTTTCAACTGGGAAAACTGGTATAACTCAGCTGTGCTACAAGGGTCTCATCTTCTACCTCGGTACACCTGACATATCTTTTTCACAAATATGGAAGATGCAACAGTGACCAACCACACTTTTAAAGCATCTGTGTGCTCTATGTTTGCTCACATTCCATTGGCCGAGTTCAGAGTCAGGGTAGAAGTGCACCCCACAGTTACATGGCAAAAGGCATAGTTACAGGGAGGAATGAAGAACTGGGGCCATTTGTCATTCCACAACTTTAGGCTTCTCAGAAGATCAGCTCTACTGAGTGATAATAGAAGTCACATCCAAAATTTTATTTTTACATAAAAAATATTTAATGATCAAGTAAGTCTGAGATGCACTGGGTGTAGTAATAAATAATATTAAACAGGGTTCTTTACAACAGAACTTTTCAAGCTTTCCTGAATGTGTCATGAAAATTTCCAAGTGAAGGTCATAGCCCTTCCCAAACCAATTTGAACATAGAACCCCTTTTTTTCACAGAGCATCTGGAGGACCAAGTGCTTATAGGACACACTTTGGGAAAAGAAGAAGATATAACAGTGAAGGTATCACCTCATACCAGTCAGAATGGCCATCAAAAAGTCTACAAATAATCAGTGCTGGAGAGGGTGTGGAGAAAAGGGAACCCTCTTACACTAATGATGGGAATGTAAATTGGTGCAGCTACTATGGAGAACAGTATGGAAGTTCCTTAAAAACTAAAAATAGGGCTTCCCTGGTGGAGCAGTGGTTGAGAGTCCGTCTGCCGATGCAGGAGACACGGGTTTGTGCCCCAGTCCGGGACATCCCACATGCCGCAGAGTGGCTGGGCCCGTGAGCCATGGCCGCTGAGCCTGCGCATCTGGAGCCTGTGCTCCGCAACGGGAGAGGCCACGACAGTGAGAGGGCCGCGTACCGCAAAAAAACAACAACAACAAATACAAAAAATAAACTAAAAATAGAATTACCATATGACCCAGCAATCCCACTACTGGCCATATACCCAGAGAAAACCATAATTCAAAAAGACACATGCACCCCAATGTTCATTGCAGCACTATTTACAATAGCCAGGTTGTCATGGAAGCCACCTAATGCCCATCAACAGACAGATGGATAAAGAAGACGTGGTACATATATACAATGGCATGTTACTCAGCCATAAAAAGGAATGAAATTAGGTCATTTGCTGAGACGTGGATGGACCTAGAGACTATCATACAGAGTGAAGTAAGTCAGAAAGAGAAAAACAAATATCATATATTAATGCATATATGTGGAACCTAGAAAAATAGTACAGATGAACCAGTTTGCAGCACAGAAATTGAGACACAGATGTAGAGAATAAACGTATGGACACCAAGGGGGGAAAGCAGCAGGGGGGTGGGGGTAGTGGTGTGATGAATTGAGCTATTGGGATTGACATGTATACACTTAATATGTATAAAATGGGTAACTAATAAGAACCTGCTGTATAAAAAAGTAAATAAAATAAAATTCAAAAATTCAAAAAAAAAGACCTCCAATGTTATTTCCAAATGAGATTATACACGGAGGTCATAAACCTTGTCCTCTTGGATTCACAGTCCAACAGTAGCAAAATCTCCTGTATCTGCAACATCTTTTCTGAATGTTCCTATTACATTCTGCTCAAGTGAAAACCAGAAGGCAGCAGGAACATTCAGAAAGGAGATTGAGGACATTGGAGATTTTGTTCGTGTCGGTCCGTGAATCCTGAACAGAACAGGGAATCTTCAGCCTGAGGTGTATTAGAATGTTGGAGGTGAAGGATGACATGGGAGTCTGGGGCTCCTCATGATAACTGACATAACCCAGGCTGAAGGACTGGGAAAATTCAGCCTTGGTGCATGAAAGAAAAATAATGGTCGAATCAGTTGTGAGAAGCTGTGAGAAGGGAAAGGGAGAGAGGGAGAGTTGTGTGTCTGTGGTTTTCTTTGGACCACAGGAGATGTGAGGACCTCTTCTTGACATTTGGTGATGGGGGTAGAGGCTTAAGGGAGGTTCACTGCAGATCTGACCTCTGTTGTTAAAGGGGCAAACCCACACCAAAAGCACTGGCTCCTTCCTGGCCCAGAAGCTGGGGGTGTCTCGTCACTGGGTGCATGGTTATGGGGGTAGGAAGCTTGGGAGGTATGGTTCCCCTTTCCACCTTGCTATCTACCACGCTTAACGTTCAATATTGCTACTCTTTCGCTTAATCCAACACAAGATTTGGAAGATAAGAACCTTAAGGTCCAATTTTTTATTGACTCAGTGAGGGAGGATCTCACAGTATTCCATCTCGAGTCATCTGGGAGGAGAAGTTTCCTCTTAACCACATACCAGGATATAGCAGAAAAATGGAAACCTACCCAGGTGGTCCCTGGTCTGGAAAAGAGGACACACAGCATTGCTTGGCTTGATTTTTTCATGTACCAGAGGTGTCTTCCTTTCTATCTCCCCCAGCCCCCTTCTGTAACACATAACGATACCCAGACACGTATGCACATGGAAAACTAACTTGCCAAAATTACACAAAAAATTGAAAACAGCTAAAGCCACCCAAAGACTTACATTTAAGTTATTATACATAATTTCTCTCTTCTAAAGATAATATAAAAGAGTGATTTTTTTTTAAAAACTGAGTTACAATAGATTCATATCAGGAGTGTTTGGCCTTTTGCCTCAGATGTCAGAGGAAATTAGTGTGGCTCTAGGGATCTGGCTGCCACTCAGTATGGCTCCTGCAAGTGGGATTGCTTTAAACCTCCACGTTTCTTCAGATGACTGGACCAGTTACCTCATTCATCTATATAGCCTGCCAAAATCACCCTCTGTTTTATGAATTCCAGAAATCTCTCCAGCTGGGAGCAAGTAATTTCATCCAATTTGAGTTACTTTTTTAAATTGTACGTCACAAGTTCCCAATGGTGGCAAAGGTGTGGTGAAATTACCCATCCCCCAACATTACCTAAAGTCTAAAATGGTACCTATTTGGAAAGAAAGTTGGCAACATGCATCACATGAGCTTTAAAATGTTTACATTCTTTGACCCAATTATTCCATGTCTGGGAATAATCCAAAAGGTTTTTGGAAGAATGAAAACAAAAATATTATACATGGTGATGTTCATCACAGCATTGTTTAGAAAAAAGTGGAAACAACCCAAGTTTTCTAACAATAGGGTCTTGGCAAACTACAGTAAAGGATTGTTTGTAGCCATTAAAGTTATATATTTTCTAAAAGCTTATGACTGGAAAGCTAGGTCCATCAGGTGCCCCCTTCCTGGAACCCAAACCTCCAGGAGAAGAACAAAGAGGCTGAAGAAGGCTGGAGCTGTGATCCTTCCTGGTGGGGGCCTGGCCAGACTGCCCACCACTGTGATCCCAGCTCCCTTGCCTGCTGTGCTCTACATCCTGCTGACTTCCACATCTGGCTTTCCATATGGCACTGTCAGTTCTCTGAGTCTAGACAGGCTTCCACTGAATTCCTTTTTGCTTAATTTAGTGAGAGATGGTCTCACTGACTTGTGCCCAAGGACTCTTGACTCATCTAACCAACCCATCAATCAGATCATCAGACTCCAAAAAATAAAGTTGTCCAATCACAGTTTGAAAGTGTTTTCCAAAGTATGTTCAGTGGAACTTTAGCCCTCTGAGATCAGATACGTTCGGGAAATATGACATAATGTCTCCTGCCTGGGCATACATAGTCCATAGTCAAGGTTCTGAGAAGGACTGCTGTAAAGAAGCCTATTTAGCCTAGTGTTTCTCAACTGATTTGACCACACAACTCCTTTTTCCAAGTAGTACCTATTAACACCCTGCAGTGCAGTAGGCAGTAGTAGCAGCGGGTGGCAGTGAAGGAATGCTATGTAGTCTACACAATTTATAATTTCCTCATATACCAGCAACAGGGGTGCTGTGTCCTGATCTGGTTGAATTTGTTTAAGGGAGGTCAAGTGAAGTTAATCTTAAAGTGAATGCTTAGCCTCTGCTGGGAAGAAAGGAATCACAAGATCCAAGAAAACGATGAGAGGAGAGGTTGAATTATTAGAGAGCTGCTATGTGCTCGGGGCAACGCCAGATACTTCACTTATACGATCTCATTTAATTTTCACAGCCAAGAACTTCCTAAGTTCCGTTTCCCCTCTTGCCTCTCGGCACAGTGGCCAGTGATCTGAAACTACATCACCCCCTTGCTTAGAACTTTCAAGTTCTTCCTAACCTCACCTCATTCCATGCCTTCCTTTCCTCACTGCACTGGAGCCACACTGACTGCTTTCCATTCCTCATCACACCAACACTGTTCTTTCCTTAACACAGCCATACTTGCAGCTCCCTGGGCCTGGAGCACTCAGTGCCCTATCTTCACACAGCCAGTCCTACCTTATTACTCAGGTCTCAGCTCAAACATTACCACCACAAGGCCCTCCTTGACTACCCTATCTAAAAGAGGCACCTCTCATCCACTTTCTGTCTCACCGCCCGCTTTTTGTTTTTCAGGACCTTTTACCACTGGAAATGATCTTGTTTGATTTTCTGTCTGGCTCCTCCAATTAAGATGTACATTCCACGAGAAAGACCGTATTCTATCCTCACCATATACCCCCTGCACCTAGAACAGTGCCAGGTGTGCAGCAAATGCTGTTTGTTGATGAACCCTATAAAGGGGACGGTGCACTTGTGCTGATAAGGAAATAGGCATCGTGACCAAGGCCACACAGGTGGGAAGTGATTGGAAGCCACGTTTTGCAACGAGGCAAAGTTGAAGGGAGTCTTTGGAGTCCGGGTATTATGTTATATTGTTTGGCCAAGTCCTGCTGGGCTACAAAATACAAAGAACTAGGTTCTCAAGGAGGCACTCAGCTTCTGTGAACTTTCTATCAAGCCCTGTAGGAGCTAATCTAGATTTATTAAAGATGATCAAGGTCAGAAATTCTTCTTTAGAAATCACATTCCACCCAAAATATCCAAAAAGCTCTAAGGTCTTGAGGTCTGACAACTAGACTCATTCATACATGAGATGATGGAAGTGATTATGTCTAATATTTTGTGTCTTCACCTCAGTCTTCCTTCCTGCCCTGGGCAGTGTTTGGGTCAGAGGTAAGCATCTGTACAAATCAATGAGAAATATCATTTTAGCTACGATCAGATATTTTATCACGTTTACCTTGTTGTCTTCAACACATTCTGCAAGGAAAGAACTAAAAACTTCAGAGAAAGTGGGGAGGGAAAAAAAAAAAGCACTACAAGGCAATCAGAAGAGGTAAGGAGGTCAGGTAAGTCCTCTAGTTTCTCCAAAAGTACATTATATCCTCCTCCATATTCAACAAAAGGGTCTGTTTCAAGAGGTAAAACACCTTCCACAAAGACAAGGTCTTCAAGGGCCTTTGGATCCCCAATGGGTGCATGTAAGGACATCAAGATAAACTGACAGAAAGCCAAAGTCTAGGATAAAGAGGGGTAGGTACTAGTATACTCGGGCACTAAAAATAGCTTGAAGGCTTTTTTTCCCTATATTCCAAGGACGTATAAGGCACAAGGAAAGCCATGATGTGGTGATCTCTGTAGCTAAGTACTTTGAATTCCATTGTGATAGGCTATGGCACCTGAAGAGAATCATTTGAACTATTCACTGAGTAGGACAATATCAGTGTATGTGCCGTGATTGTTAATCATGAAGACTATTATAAGATAAGCTGTTCTGGAAATACACGGAAACAGATCTGGTAGAATTCTGCAACTTGTCGTGAATGGTACCATAAGCTCTGAAACATACAGCAGGCAGAGTAATTATTTATCTTAGCACCAAAACTTTCTCTCGTTCTTCAGATATTGTTAGTCACCATTTTATTATGTAATAAAAAAATACATTAGATTTCATAATACATGCAAATGAAGAATATTCTGACGTTTCGACAAGTTCCACGTCAGTCAAGAGAACAGGTAAAAAGATGATTCCCTGCTTAAAGACGTTCTCTAACGTATGCCTACTATTTGAGTAAAAGTAAGCATGCTCTTAGGGCAATCAATTCAGAATTCAACCGGTACTTTTAGACGCTGATGCCTCTTGAGAAGTACTTGAGTGATACTTCTGCTTTGTGGCACACATATATAGTATTTGGCACAGACTTGGACATGCTGCAGATTTTTCTGGAGAGGACACATTCTTAAAGTAAGATGGATATATCAGGAGAAGTTAAGGATAAGCACCCTATGAAATACATAAGGTACATATGTGATCTCAAAATTTAGAGTTGAAATTCCCATTAGCTAAATGTTGTGATTAGAAAACCTACTCAGAACACCTTTTGGTTTTTGATACCACACTACACCCTGTAAGGGAGGCATGTATTAGGCCCAGATAGCTAACTTTCCCAGAAGTGAGTGAAGAGTTTGACACATCCTTTATTAAAACTTCAGCATGGGGCTTCCAGGTGGCGCAGTGGTTGAGAGTCCGCCTGCCGATGCAGGGGACACGGGTTCGTGCCCCGGTCCGGGGGGATCCCACATGCCGCGGAGCGGCTGGGCCCGTGAGCCGTGGCCGCTGAGCCTGCGCGTCCGGAGCCTGTGCTCCGCAACGGGAGAGGCCACAACAGTGAGAGGCCCGCGTACCGCAAACAAACAAAAAAACTTTAGCATGGCCAAAAACCATCTGAAAAGCATCTTCCTAAATGCTGTTTAACAAACTGCTCACACCCAACAGCTATTGCAGCAATGAAACAATATGCTGAAAGAAGAAAAATCATCTAATAGCACTTCATGTAACAGGACTATTTAACCTGCTAAGGTAGCCAATGGATAGTGAGGTACTTATTCGTTTCAATTTCAATGTTTCAGCTATATGGAGAACGAAATAGTGTTTTTAAGCAAAGTTTTGCTCCTCTAGATTCATGTTGGTGCAGCTGCTGCGAACTCCAAAGATCATTACAAATGTCCTGAAAGATACTTTACTACAAAGCCATTATTTCTGAGTAGAATTTAAAGTGTAATTTCCTTTTCAAATTCTATATAGTTTCAGCTCTCCTTTCTAAAAGTAGTTTTAGGGTACATTTCTTATTTCTGCATAATCTGAAAATACAAATCATAACTTGCAAATATACACAAAATACAGGAGTTCAATTACCCTCATGTTACTAACCCTCTTTTTAGCCTTCCCTCATGCTGTTCCCTGTCCACTCATTCTGTGGATATCACATACTGTTGCTCAGCTCTGGTAACTGGTATAGCTTTTCTTCTTTTTTTTTACTTTGAACTTGGTCAAAGAATCCAGTGCTTCACCCTATTCTATACTATTTTCCAGGCTCTTTCCACATATACCCTATTTAAGCTGTTTACATTTGGATTTTGCTTTATGAGCTTCCTTTCAGAAACTTTGGTTAATGGAATTCTATAATAATAAATGACAATTTAAAAAGTATCTTTAAAAACCTGCTTAATGAAAATGTTTTTCTCACAGGAGATCAAGAATTAAACGTCATCTGTAAGACTTGACCGAGTTATGAAGTGATATTCAGTGGGCAACAAAGCAACATATCCCCAACTGTAAGTCCACAAAATCTGTTAACTAAATACAAATCAAGTACACAAATGTATCTTTTAAAGGTACCAGTACTACAGAATTGCAGTGTTAATCTATTTTTACTTAAAAGATGTTCCCATCATTAGTGTCCAGGAATACTGAAAGTTTATTAAACTACCACCGTATGACAACTACACGCCAGTGATTTACATGTGATTTCATCCTTACAATAAACAGGCAAGGTTATTGCCATCTTACAGGCAAGAAGAATAGATTCCAAAGGATCACACAGCTAGTAGTGGGGAAGAGCTGGTATTCAAGTTCAAGTAAGTTCAAATATAAGGCCAAAGACCAGCCTCTTCCTCCATTATGCTATGCCACATCTCATTTAAAAATCAAAAAGTTCTTTACTCTGAACAGTTTCATGCTGTGTTTTCTAATAGGAAAAAATAACTAAAAAAAAAAAAAATTAAAACAAAGGTTTTTTTTCCTTTGTGGCAAAATGAGTGTCTAAACACTGAGTATACTAAATGCCAAAATTTGTTTCCTTTTCATCAGGCAATAAATAAGCTAAAAAAGCATTTGAGTACGGTTATTTATATTAATACACTACAATTTCAAGATCGCATATGCTTTGAAAGTGTATTTTGCACCCCATGCTATGAAATGTTGATGTGAAATCATATCATACATAATCATTTAAAGAGAACACAGCACAAAAGTGATAAAAAAAGTCGGTGGTTGGCATATATACTTGGTATTACTGTTTTCTTTTTAAAGTTTTTACTCGAAATAGAAAATGCTAATGTGCCATTTGCAGAAAAAACTTTTCAAATTCTATAAGGAAATACAGAAATTTTAAAAGAAAAAGTAGGCTTTAAAAAAGAACCAATGCACATGCTACCACATGGATGAACCTGAAGGGACATTATGCTAAGTGAAATATGCTAATCACAAAAAGACAAGTTCTGTACGATTCCACTTACTTGCATGCAGTATCTGGAGTAGTCAAACTCACAGAAAGTAAAAAATGGTGGTTGCCGGGTGTGGGGATGGGGGAGTAATGTTTAATAGGTACACAGTTTCAGTTTTGTACCATGAAAAGTTCTGGAGACAGGTTGCATAACAATGTGAACATACTCACACAACTAAACTGTACACCCAAAAATGGTTAGGATGGTAAATTTTTTATGAGTATTTTACCACAATTTAAAAGATTTTAAAGGAACCAATAAATTATTTTTAATGTGATAATGATACTGTGGTTATGTTTTAAAAAGAAAACACTTAGAGACATTTAGAGACTAATAACTTGGTATTTGCAGACCGATGTGTACTAAGAATGCTCATCCTACTATTCTACTTTCATATATGTTTGAAAATTGCCTCCATAAAACAAAACTCTCTTTAAAAAGTGGAACCAATAAGGAACTAAAATTTCCTTATCAAAAAAATCATCTATCATGACAATATTTTATTATGGTTTAAACATGTAAAATGTAGTAACATTTTAGCTATAACTGATAAATATGACACATCACTTATTTCACTTGGGATAATGCTGCTGAAAACTAGATATGGTTTGCTGGGCTTACATTAGAAAAACTGTATGGAGAAAATTACATGAACAGTCTAAAGTTTGCTATGAAAACAATGTATTTTATTAAAGTAATTAAAAGTCAAAAAACAACAACAAAAAGGAAATTCCACAACCTTTGTTTGCAACTATATAATCTTTATGTAGAAAAACTATAAAGTGACAGTCTGGAAAGCAACTCCACAATAAACTGAATCCTTACATCAAGAGTAAATTATGGAATCAGTTCACCCAAAAGAATCGTCTTGCTATAGAATATTTCAGCTAAGCTGATTTCAACTGTATTATTCTCATTTCTGAAAATTTGTCTTTCCTGATATTTCAAATCACCAAAGATATAACGTACAAGACCCTGTTGAAGTCAAAGAATAAAACACAAAAATACTCCAAGCACAATTACATATAAAAATGAATGAGGGCATTTATCTACAGATCTACAAAACTATATAAATAACCAATTATACATATAATCCGTGTACACTGACGCTCCATGAGGTGGTACTGAATAAACACTGAGGCATTGAATTTTCAACACTGGAACATGGCTCACTCTGGACAGCAGCGCATTCCCACCTTTTAGTCCAGCATCACAACACATCCCCTGGGATCTGTATTTGTGTATCATCTAAGTCCTGGGAAGTTGATAACAAAATAAAGAAAAATGCCAAAAGGAAAATGAATTAAATACTCCCTAAAATCTATTCTAAAACATGCATGTGAAATATGAAGAAACCAAGCACTTCATGAGTTTTTACAGTCACATGTTCCTTTAAACTTATACTAGTGTCTTCATTAGTACCTGCACTGAATTTTCTGTAGCTTTTCCATTAATATATAATAGAAGAGGAAAACAACAAAGCAAAAAGAAGCTCTTATTTTCTTAGAAAAGTGGTACTATTTATTTTTAAAAACAACTTTCTCTGCTAAAGAAATCACATTGTTGTGGTCATCAGAACAGGTTAAGTCACTTTGACAATACTTATTTCATCTCATTTTAAATAATCATATACTATTATCATGGCCATGTAATTTTTCAGAACTTATACCACAATGGAGGCAAATATGTGCAGAATATTTCTAATAAACTGTATCAGCTCACAATTAGAATTTCTTTAAAATATTTTCAAGTGCTCAAGAATATTAAAGTTTGTGGGAAAAAATGCAAAAGTCATAAGCAAGTATTTCCTCCCTCTAAGATTCTTTAATTGGGATAAAAGTCTCAGGAATGGTCTGCAATAAAGAAAAACTAGGTCAGTGTATAGTACTTTCTGCAAACTCTAGCAGAAATGCCAAGAACACTCTGAGCCAAATAAAAGTGATCTTTTGGGTCAAGGCTTTTTGTTTTAGTTCTTTAGTCTCTAACTTCTCAACATGTTGCAGTCCAGAAGTGCCCATAAGCTTATTAACAGTAATAAGGAAATACAGTCAAAAAAAAGATTCACAAACATGATTTACTTTCTCCCACCTGTTAAAGAACGAGAGATTAAGTGGTATTAACCTGGTAAGGAATCCCTGTGCATGTTAGAGGATTTAAGCCACGCCCTTTATAAAAAGAGTAGCCAACAGAGGATTTCCTCCTACATGTAGCTGTGGTGGAGGATAACTGTCTATTCACAGAGCTGAAACAGGGTATTTCCTATAACTGGATGGCCACACCTACAAACATTTTAGTCAACCTGTAGAAGTTTTGCTATCTAATTAAGTGTTCTTTAGACAGGAAACAGGAATAACATGCTATTATAAAAATATGGTGGAGAATATCTCCTCCCTTACAACTCACCAATCTCTGACCGTTAAGCTTTCATAGAATCCATGGAGAATTAAACACACTTACTCTGGATATCTTCTCATTAAGTTGGAAATAACCTATCTAACAATACCATTTGCAATTCCAGGGGAAAAAAACCCAAAACAATCTAATACGAACATTAGCAAACTTCACAGAATACATGTTCTACCAAGTCTACACAATCCCCACCCATCACCCAAAAGGAAGCCAGTCTCACCCACTCTAAGATAGATAAACGATGTTCGTTATATCTGGATGCAGATTAAAAGAACTGCTGTGTCCCACTGCAGTAGAAAAAATACTAAATATAAGCACCCGAAACTGACCTAACAATTTCTACACACTCCTGCTTCTCCAGGATATTTTTTTAAAGAGAGAAAAAGACGCACAACTTGACTGGCAAAATGATTTCCCAACTAATCATTTCTAAGCCTATACTAGATACCAATGAATGATAGAGTGCCCGCAATCACCAGCAACTCAACATTGTTATTTCTGCACAGAAAGGTAATTATATAAAATTCCATTCTCCCAGGCAATGAACAGGGGAGAAAAACATGCTCTTTAAAAATGGCTATATTTGTAGGTTTTTAAAAACCAGCACCAAATGTTCATGTTTAATTATTCTGAGCAACATTTAGTAATTAACACCCTAACAATACGGACAAACAAAAGAGTGAATGATAAGGGAATAACTTTCAAGCAATATTGCATGTTGATAAGAACCACTAAGTAAAATAATCTGATTGGCTCATTTCTACAGCTATTGTAGGTCTGCCCAGTTTGGCAATAACATGCCTCACTGCTCAGCTGATATTCCTACTCCTCAAATCATGAGTACAGCTTTTTTATTTTGTGACTAGGCAAGACTAACTAAAACAACTGGAAAAGATATTTTTAAAAAACAAGCTAACTCAAAACAATCCATTATTAGAACAGTTTTCTACTCTATTAAGAGGGGGAAAAAACATCAAACCATTGTATAAAGTGCCTAAATGAAAAACTGAAAGCAAGATTCACAAATAGTAGTAGTGTCAGTTCAAGTCTACATAACCCTTTATTACATTATAGCAGTATTATATTCAACATTACACAAGTTTTCTTATTTCTTCCTCATACTGCAATTTATTACCACTGTATTACAAATTTCAACTCTGCAAATGGTTTAAATCAACTTTTTGCACCTTTAATTTACAAACCATTGGATGTTAAGTTTCCTGAAAATTATTTTATTTTTAAATTTTACTTAAAGCTAAACCTAAAACTAAATTCTTTAAAAACAAACCAAAAAAAATACCAACAAAGGTGCTTTAAACTGAACCTTGTAGAAATATTCTGATACCAGTGTTTGAAAGACAGCCTACAGAGGGCTGTAAAAGGGTAACCTTCAAAAAAAAATTCTATGGCCAACTATTATTAGAAAACTTCTTTTAAGTAAACTTTTCTAATGACAGAAGATGAAATCGGAAGATGGAAATTTAATTTTTCCCTGAAAATAAGTAGTTGCTCAGGACACAGGTTAAGTGTATTGAAACCATATTGCTTCTCTGAAAAAAGAAAAAAATATTTTAACCAGGCATTGCATTAACAAAAGACTACACCACATTTGCCTAGTCTTTTGATCTCTGGGTACTAGTATTACTTAAGGGAACCTTACCAAAGAAACTGGTTGGCAAACCTACCAAATGTTGAGTCTCAGGTCCCTAAATTTTGACAGTCATCTTAGTAAATATAAAACTTTAGCTACCTGAACAATGGAGCTTGTAAAGTGCATTAGGTATAAGAAACACAGCAGAAGTGTTAAACTCACTTAAGTAGGACTTCAAGGGACTTGATGTCATCGATAGGGCAAAAAAACAACGTTATAGTTTTCTGTTCAGATTTTATTTGAAATCTAATTCAAATTGTCAAAGCTACAAAAGGGGGGAAGACATCTGTATTATTTTTTGCTAAGTCACAACATCCTAAAACAAAATATTACTACTGCCAGCAGATCCATTATACACATTTTTGATGAAACTCATTAGCACAATAAAAATTTCACCTTGAGAAACAGCCACAATGAAAGTAATTTATACAATATAAAACAACGACAGGTCTACAGATGCAGTTACTTATGAGTTTACACATGCATTCACAAACAAAGAAAAACCCCAGGAATGCTCTTTCATTAGATTTTTTGTTTTTTTGTTTTTTTTAAAAAAAACAGACCGTTCAGGCACAAAACAAAATCGCATTTCCAATAAGTGACAGCATCTTAAAAATTTATGTCAGTGTTTGTTTTTCTTTGACTTTTTATGAGACCTGTGTGGAGATCGGGACTGGGATCTGGATTTCTTCCCTGATTTTTTAGGGGATCTAGACCGTGATCGCCTAGACCTTTTAGGTGTCCTTGAACCAGATGGAGATCTGAGGAAACAAACAAAAACAATTTAACCAAAGTACTCATGTGATCAAAACTGACTATCCTTAAATTATCTAGTGACCTTTAAGAGAGCACAATGAAAGTTACTGAAATAAAAAAGGTTGTAAACTTTCCAAATTTGCGCGACACACACACACACACACACACACACACACACACACACACTTTGTACTTCCTATGCACCGCATCAGTGATCATTGGTGGTATGCATGCTTAGAAAGACAGACTCCTGAGCCTTACCACAGCTCTACTGAATCAAAATCTCAGGAGGTAGGGACTGGGAATTTGCATTTTAACAAGCTCCCCAGATTACATAAGCCAAAGTTCAAAATGGCATACAAGATCATTCACAAACTTTTAAACGCAGCAGCTTTGCAGCCTATCTTCTTGAAGGGAAAAGAACCAACTACTGCAATATCATTTGAGGGAATCATTTAAGACAGCATAACTCTGTAAGTGCTATTCATGAAAATTACCAAAACAAATAATTATATATACATATATATAATTTTCATGAACATGTATATAAATATATGCACAAGCACCATTTAGAAAAAGAGACTTATCTGTTGTATAACTATTTTACTAAAAATGGTTACAATAAAAACGTTTTAGGATAAAAAGCAGTTTTAGCTCTCAGAAAAATTCTTCTATAAAACACTAGATAAATAAAACATTTCTGAACCACCTTTCTGGAACTAGGAGGAGAAAGGTATAGAACACACTAAATTAAACACTGAAGAAATGGTATCTATGTCCATAAGTCTCTACCTAAGAACTTGCTAATAAGATTACTGTTGGGTGGGGAGGGAGAATGTATTTTTCTTTCAGCCTTGACAAAAATCAAAGAATATTCTATAGAAGCTAAAGAACAGAAAGGAAAGGAAAGCAGCTATCCCTACTCCACAGGAAACTGATGTTTAAAATTCTTGGCTGGTCTTTACTTGTTGGAAGCTTTCTTGTGCTTTAGTCATGACAAGGCTGGGGTGGGGAGATGGGAAGGAAGATTCTAAAATGAAAGTATATGTTTCGTTTTCTAAAATCCTTTAAAAAATGGCTGCCAACCAAATTATTTTCAAAAGCTGGTGGAATGACAAGGAAACTGGCATTTCAAATATTACAAAAAAATGACTTGCGTTTACCTTTTGGCCTTTTTGCTAACATCTCTAGGAGAATCTTTGTGAGATGACCTGGACCGTGAGCTCTCTTTATGAGATCTTTCTGAACGCTCTGATCGCTCCGATTTTGGTGATGGGGATTTCACTCGTCTACCACTGCTACTGCGAGATGGGCTAGGGGACGTACTGTGTCGCCTTTTCCTATGGAACAAAGCCCCCAAAACATTCCATAAGTGAGCAAAGGATCAGGTACTCATTTTCCTTCTACTAAATTAGCTTTTAATTCCTACCAGCTTACACTATATCTTTATTTTCACTAACCTTATCAATGTTATTTTCCAACAACATTCAAAGCCTTTTATACTAAGAACAAATAAGTCTTAAAGATAGGCTGATCTAGGCAAAAACTGAATTCAACTAAATTAGATTTTCTCCTGCTCTAAGAAAGATTACTGGAACAATGGACCAAATTTCATCAAGGTCTCTGATTAGACAATAGTGTTTCTTTAAATGTTAATTTCCTGCTCTTGAAACTTTTTGTTGTTGTTGTTCGATCTTGAAACTTTTATTGTAGTTAAGTATGAAAACGGGGCATCATGTAGGCACACTACTCTTAAACGATTGGGGATGAGGGGGAAAGGAAAAAGAAAATAAAGCAAAAGGAGAAATATTTTAACATTGGGGGAATGTGGGTGAAGGATATCTGGGAATTCTTTATACTATTCTTGCAACTTTTCTATAAATCTGAAATTATATCAAGATAATAATAAAAAAACAAAAAAGTGATAGATTTACTACTTAACCAATTAGTATAATGGTTATTTGTAACTATATGTAGAGTGACTGAGCCAAATTTTTTTTCTTGGCATTTGCTTGGTTTTTATTAGGAAAACCTCAATTCTGTTAACTGAAGTAATTTTCTCTTCTAATCAGAGATTTAGGAACGGTGAAAGCAAGAAATAAAAACTAAAAGAGAAATGATTTTGATTAGAATAAAGACTTAAAGTGAGGACCAAGTCCCTATGGCCTATGTACACAAACTCCCTTTACAAACAGGACCAGGAGACTCAAGTTTACAGATATCAGCCTCAGCACAGAAGAAACGCTTACATTGGAGGCAACAGGTAAGATCTAGCAAGTTGTTTAGTTATTTAAGCCTTAGGTTTGATACCTAATACGGTAACTGAATTCTTGCACTGAACTAAGGCTAAGGTACCATACGAACCATGTAAAGGGATGATGGCCCAGATAACTAAGCCAAGTGCCAACTGACTGCCCCATTTCTCAGCTAATTCTGCCTCCTGCAGGCAGAAGCCAAACATGTTTACCATACACACAAAAATACTTTTCCAGTTTGTTGGCACCAGTGATGAAAATATTACAAAATGAAACATGATTCCAAATCCTGAAACCAGTATAGGCATTAAATGAGAAATGTTATACCTTTCTTTCCTTGTTGGAGTACACTCATCTTTTTCCTTCTTGTCTTTGGATCGAGATTCCAATTTTTCTTTATCCTTCTTATCTCTTTCTCGTTCTCTTTCTAATTCTTTCTCTTTCTCCTGTTTTTTTTAAAGAGAAAGTATTTAGCCATTAAAAACACCAACCTGGTTATTAATCTCATTTATGAAACAATATTGCCTCTTCTAGTTCACTATTTTTTAAATTACTATTGAAGGTATAACTATTTTTTTAAAATACCAACTCTTCCAGAAAACCAGTCATTTCTTCTACTGTCCTACTTATACTGAATAATAATAGTGACGCCAGTGACAGCAGCTAAACATTTTCTGAGTGCCTACCACAGGCCAAGCAATTAATAAACAATTTTTCATATACCATTTCATGTAATTCTCAAAACATGCCTAGGAATAGCATTATCCTCATTCTAGAGATGAAAAATGAGACTCAGAAAGGCTAAGTACCATGCCTGTGGTCATACAGGATGGTGAAGTCAGGATTGAAGCCAAAGCTCTAGAGCCAGGGCTCTCTTAGCTACTACCTATAGAGTGCTGTCCCTCCACTTAAAAAGAAATTGGAAAAAGCGAACAGTACAATGACCTTTCCAACTCAGACTGCAATTAAATTGTCAATAGTGATTCTAACGGTACAGCAAGTTGATTTAATCAAAGGAAAGTCCCTACAAAGTAATATGTTGAAAAGGAGAAAGAGCTATTCACAATAATCGTCCATCAGAAAATACTATTAGTGAGAAACAAGTGCCAATCATATCGGAAATTTTAAATCCTAATTTATAAAAGTACAAACTGACTACATGACTATATAATTATATAAACCAAAACAATAACTTATTTGCTTATCCCCAACTGCTACAACTGCCACTTCTCACTTGAAATTATGATTTCTATTGATAATTAAAGGAGTAGCTATAGACAATGAACCCACAAAGCCAACTTAGCTCTCCACTAACAGGAATTAAATTTCTCTATGATTTGTAGGCATCAAGAAAGCTAAATGATATCTGATAAAAAGCCTACATCAGATGCTGGCACATGTTTTCCATAAGGGCCAGGTGGTGAATATTTTCTTTGTGGGCCACAACCGGTCTACTCTACCACTTTAGTCCAAAAGCCACAGTAGATAATAAGTGAAGGGGTATGGCTGTGTTTTAATAAGTTTATTTACAAAAATGAGGTGATGGCCGTAGTCTGCTGACCCCTACTATGTACCTTCAAAAAATACATTCTTCCCTCCAATTACAACCATGGAATGCAAGGAGACTAAAATGGTAATACATGTATTACTACATTAGACCCAGTGGGCATCTCAAGGTGTAGTCTTCCATGCAGATCAAACATCTACCACCATCTCCAAAGGGACTCATGGGGTTCGGATACATAACATCTTTTAAAAAAACAAACAAACAAACCTCATTTATCTTTTTTCCAAATAAAACATACTGAGCACACATTTTAAAAGTGATGCCGAGGAGACTGACTTCCTCTGGTGATCTGTAGGGTACATTTTCCTGATTGATACTTTCACAGGAGTCAGACTACAGTTAAAACACTCAAGATATTTTAAACATTTTAATTCAATAATAAAGAGTAATGTAGCTATTATCTAATTCACAATCCTGCAAAATTGGGACTTATCAACCCAGTTTCACAGAGTAAAAGCAGGTTTCAGTGACGTGCCTGGGAGTGCACAGCAGACAGTGGCACCAGGAGTCCACAGTGCTGTACAGCAACAAGCCGCTTTACCATACTGTTGTGCTCCCGTCATCATTAATAGGTTTGTATGATTTTAAGCTCCCTTTTAGTTGTTTCTATTTCTATCTTTTATTTGTAATGACAGTCAAGATATAGGTAAAAATTAATAGCAGTCCCAATAAAATTCCTAGGTTCTTTCAACAATTATCATGTAGGCCTCCTTGTTCTAAAATTCTCTGTATATCCCTACACACTTTTTTATGTATAAGAATATGAGGTCCCTCAAAAGCTTAGAATTCACAAATGAGATATTCTACCTCTTGGATACAATGTCCCTCCTTGGATACAATGGAAATGGAGTCAAACCCTAACTCCATCTCTGACTCTGTGCTACTTCTCAGAGTTCTTGGTGTCTCACTGTCACAAATGTGACTCTTTCTATAGGATCTTCCAGTTCTGAAAGTATGCCCTTAGCAGGATTTCATGCTCCACAGGTAGTATCAGGAATAAAACAGTGTGCTGTTGCCCTAGGACTGCTTTCCACGCTGAAATAACTGTAAAACGTCAAGTTTCAAATGTTCCTAATTAGCTACCAACATTCAGCATTTAGACAAAGGATATAATTTGAAATATTCTTTTCCTTAAATATGCCAATGGGGCTTCCCTGGTGGCGCAGTGGTTGAGAGTCCGCCTGCCGATGCAGGGGACACGGGTTCGTGCCCCGGTCCGGGAAGATCCCACAGGCCGCGGAGCGGCTGGGCCCGTGAGCCGTGGCCGCTGAGCCTGCGCGTCTGGAGCCTGTGCTCCGCAACGGGAGAGGCCACAACAGTGAGAGGCCCGCGTAACGCAAAAAAATAAAAATAAAAAATAATAAAAAAAAAAAGTTAAATATGCCAATGTATCAATATTGTAGGCAGTCAAACAAATAACTCTGGAAAATGCATATTTTTGCGTATACTTATTCCTTACTCGTTGAAGAAGTTTATCTCTGTAGTGTTCTACTTGTTCCTGAAAGCTCTGGCCTGGTTTTTTAGGTCTTTTTCCAGATTCCAATTCATCTTGAAACTTCATAACTTTGAGCTGTGAAATAACACATATTTAAAATAAATCTTTTTATCACTATAGCTTCTCAAGGAGTGCTTTGCTCCTTTAAAAAAAAACTCTCTTCTTTGAAACAAGTGTATAAAAATGAAAAGCATAAGTATAGCAACATAAAACATAAAAACATACAGTAACTGATTAAGGACTCAGTCAAAACATAACATCAATGTGTAACTCCCTAATCGGAAGGCCACTTGTCAGACAAGCCCAACTATGCAGAATTCAACTAATCAGACATTGGCCCACGTGCTCTCTGCACAGCCACACGAGATGACTTGACAAAAATGACTGTTCTAATTTGTAGTAAATCAGTTTAAGAGTTAAGCATCCAAGAGTCAAACAACAGACCTGAACGTTACTTTGGTGAAAGAAAGGCAGTCCTAGAGCACCTTTTGAAGATCATTATAAAATCCCTAGCTACAGTTCCTGCTGATGTGGCCTAACTCAGGCACAAGCACAAGTCCAGGGCACCCAGAAAACAGGTCACAAAGGGTCCCAACTCAAAAGACAGTAGCCCATGGAATGGTTTGTTAGCCATCTATCCCCTGGCTGCCGTGGGACAGTGCCGAGTATACCACGTTTCCCCTCAACTATTCACTCTTTCCTCAGGGATGAGGGCAGAAAAGGGATCTTTCTACTTCAACAACAAAGAAGACCCTTCACCTGGCTCCCCACCTAGTGTTCCACTCCTCCAACCCTTATTGATAGAAACGGAGACAACAGCAGAATGAGAAAAGAGAATGCCAGCCTAGGCACTGCTCTAAGCAGAATCTGAAAGATTAAGAACTTGCTTCCAGTAAACACTGTAATTTATGGCTGCATGTTTTCTAAGTGCTTTGCAGAGAATGTCAATATTTTATAACACAAATCCTTTGGTTTTTATTAATCCCATGGTAAAAAAGATTCAGCTATAGACATCTTTATTAGGACACATGTGGGGAAGAAAAGAGCTCTTAGAAAGAAAAACTACACTATAAATATACATTATACATACTATATATACTACAGTATATAATAAAACTAATTAGAACTTAATTCTTTATTTCAGCGTTCTCCAATAAAAAGGTATTCACTGAATTCTAAATTCAGAAACTGACGTTTGAATTTAGGGGCAGAGAAGAGAGCGTGCATGAATAAAGCTCATGAGCCCTGAGTTCTAGTTCAAATCTGCCACCAGTTGTGGACCTTTACTCCACGTGACTAAATCTCAGAGTAAATAAGGGAGAAGAATAGATAATTCTATAACAAAGCCAAGATCTACATTTTAAAATCAGGATTTGGCTCACATCCAAATCCCAAAAGGGTAAGTAAATCGTGACAGGGTGGCCACTATGAGACCAGGATGAACCACCACTGAGTATCTAACAGAGAGGCCAGATTCTCAAAGAACATATAAAGTAGGGTAATGTATATATATAAGGTGTGTTTGTATGCGCACCTCTGGGTATGCATGTATAGCACATATCAGTATATACATATACAGTGTAGAACCGTCCAAATTAACAAAAAAGTTGTATCACATGGTTTTCTTTCAAGTCAAAAAGAAAACAGAACATTTAGAAACAGTCTGTTTCGGCATTTATAAGAGGGTAATTCAATTATCAAGAAAACACATTTTTTATTGAACTCAATCTTTGTTTCTACTCCAATAGATCCATCAGGTCAGTAAGGCAGAGTTCAGTAAGACAGGACAGAGTCAGTAAGACTCAGAAGTTCTGAGAGTTAAGGGCCATGTACAGCTTGAAAAAGGTCCACAGGTGAGCACGTTCACTGATAACACAACATCTTATTCCCCTACAATTTTATAAAGAATGTATATGAATATACCTCAGGAAAAATGAATCAACTTACTAACTCTGAAAATCCCTCCTCTCTACTTAAAATTGACATCATACTGACTCTGTGTAAGGTTGAAACAAAACGTTTTCTCTAGTAACTTTTTGGCTTGGTGATATCGAGAAAGAGGTGGGCAAGAACTTGTACCAGCCCAACAGTGAGTAAGGTGCTAGGTATTATAAGTTAGTAAGAGGAAAAGCACTGACAACCAGCAGGCATATAAAATACTGTTAAATGAACGGAGAGAGTATTACAATTCACTCTCATGTACACTTATGAGATTCTGGACTGACTGCTACACGATTGCTAATATTTACTGGGAATGTTCCACCACCTTGGGGCAAGAAATAAGGAAGTCTCCCATTATAGAACCCTTCCCTCACGGACGTGTCTGAATACCTTTGGTAATTTTAAAAAGGCATTATAATAGAAAAGGGAATGGAGAGAGAGAAGTCTTGAGAGTTTGCATTCCCGCATAAGTTATTCCCCTTCTTATTGTTAAGCCCCAATCAACGTCTACTCTCTCCCCATCACTCGTGCAGACACTGAAAATGAGCATACTACAGTACCGTGTATACATAACTTGAACGTGTCAGAAAATATCTCACTTTTATTTACATACTATTTATGCTCAAAATGTGATGGATTTCATAATGTGAGATATAATCTATTCATTACATCAATATCTGCAGAGGGTCTCCTATGTGCCAGGCACTGGAGATATGATGATGAGCAGACAACAGACATGGTCCCTTACCCTTGCAGAAATCACAGCCTAGTGGGGAACACACTAAACAAGCAAGCAAGGAAAAAAAAAAAAAAATACACACACCACAACACATGTAAAAATCGTAACAGAAAGAAGAGATGCTTGAACTAAGAGGCCTGAAGGAAGACAGCTGGTACGAAGGTTTCCAGGCAGAGAGGGAACAGTATGGACCAAGGTATGACGCTAAGAGGAAGCACAGTTTGGTGGGAAAAGTGAAAGAAGGCCAGTGTAGTGTAGCTTAAACTTCAATGCAATACTAACCTCAATTTCACGGAGTTTAGCTCGTTTTTCCTCACTCATTTCAGAGTACTTGGAGAACTTGGACTCAGTCATTTCTTCTTTGATTGGATTAGAGTACAAATGATGTTCTTCAGATTTGGAACTTTGAGTATCTTCTTCATCTTCACTTTCTTCTTCTTGACTTTGGAAATAAATAAGCAGAATACATTGTATGTCACGAAAGCAAGGAAAATAATTACATTTTACAGTACAGCTTTTTGATTTTTCATTGCCTTAGAGCTTAAATAATGTTAACAAAACAAGAGAGGACAATTCATCACTAAAACATTTTTTACTAAATATCTGATCAAATAACAATTTTATGAAACTCTTATGTTTCCTCCATAGAAAAAATGTGAGCTTCAACATAATCACACTTCTAAAAATTGTGTTTATGTTAATGTTATTTCTGTGCTTTTCATTCTGCCACAAACTTTCCTTCCAACAGTTAAATGAAATGAATAATCAATCAGTGATTTCTGCATACTTCATAGTTCAGAGTGATTTCATGATGGTTAATGTTTAAAAAGCCAAATGTTTACCCTTCCTTCAGCAGCCTGTAAGCTAGAAAATACATAAGTTTGAGTCACAGAGTTTCTATGCAGCAAGTAAAAGACCTTATCTAATTAACACATAACCCTAAGAACAAAACAGTGTATTAATTTTAAATTGTAGCACACATTAGTATTCATGTCATAGTTGATTATGAAAGTTAAATTGGTTCTATGTCAGATAAAAAGAAAATGATAAACTGACTACCATAGCTAAGGATACAACGAAGAAAAATTCTCCTGTCCTTCCAGAAGCAATCGAGTGGAAACAGACAGGGAACCAACTATGACAAACTGCTCATCATTGCCAGGATAGGATTAACAAATGTTCTTCAATGTTCTTGAAGCACAAAGAATGATGGGACTTTAAAAAAAAAAAAAAAAAAAAATGGTTGTATGCTCTGGGACTGGGCCTTGTGAGTGTAAATGTTGGATCTGGCCAAAACAAGTCTTCCATGTACAAACTCAAAATGTTTACATATATACAAACAAAATTCCTCATAAACAATATTGTGATATGAACATTACTGGCACAGCCTAGAATATATGCCATTTTCCCTTAATATTTGAACCTGATAAGCCCTTATATATTGGTATTTGGGTACTAACTACACTCTACCATAAATAAGAGGAGTTCTTTTAGTATATATTTAAAACTATTCATAATAATATAAAAACAATTATAACCAAATTCTTTCCAAATAAAATTTTAATTATTTTAGAGTCACACACTGAATGAGAAAAATTTAAGCAAGGTAGATAAAAATAAAGACAGGACTATGCTACTAGCTTTTTTATTTCTCATCTAAAGGTCCTTTCTAGAATACTAATAAAATACTTTTCACACTTTATACTCTCCGAGCCCCACAAATCATTAGTAGCACATATAGGCACAACTCAATACAATACTTAGGTGACGAAAAAAAGAGGAAAAAGTCAAAACCAACGATTAAAAAACATATTCTTTTCGGAAATAAACTTTTACTTAATATTTCTCATTAATTTGTCAGAAACTTCCTAAATGCAGTTCTTAGCTAATTTTTTAAAAGACAAGAATTTCTTGTTTTATGGTGCAAAGTAGTTTTACAAGTGTCTCAGACGCTTTTAGTGGTTAAAGTGTGTGTGTGTGTGTGTGTGTGTGTGTGTGTGTGTGTGTGTGTGTAAATACAGATTATTTACTGAAGGATTATTCTGGAAAGAGTTAATCAATAAAGATGCAACACAGCTAATGAAACTGTGTTATCTATGCAATGGAGATTACTTAACCAATTCTAGCCTGTTATTTATAATTTTTTCAAAATTTTTTTTTTGCAATTTGAAATATTCCTTGATAAACTTCCTTGTACACTTATCTGAATGCTTGCTTTCAACCACAGATGTATACAGAGCAGATAAACATATGGACTGACATGGAATAACAAACCCATGATACCTGAGTGAAAAACATGGGTCACAGAATAGTATGTACAATATTACATAATTTATGCTTTAAACAGATATGCATGTTTTTATACATACAGAGAAAAAATATAGGTGGGCTAGACACTAATCATATTATTTAAGACTTTTTAAAATGAACTATACTACAATTTGAGAATTTAAAATACATATATACTTTACAGCTGCTATTTAAATTTTTTAAGGCCCAAGTGATCTGTTCTAATTGGCTTTGACTTTAGCTCTTAGTTACCAGTTCTAGGTTCAAATCTCACCATAGCCTCATCTTGCTCTTCTTGTAAAGAACTGGAAATTCAAGACTAAACCCATACAGAATTCATTACAAACGAATTAAATTACTATTGGAACTTTTCTCCAAAGCATTAGTAGTGCTATATATTTTAATCACCCTTCTGCCACAAAGACAATAATTACTAGTGTCAAAAAGCAGCTCCAGGGCTTCCCTGGTGGTGCAGTGGTTGGGAATCCGCCTGCCAATGCAGGGGACACGGGTTCGAGCCCTGGTCCGGGAATATCCCACATGCCACGGAGCAACTAAGCCCGTGCGCCACAACTACTGAGCCTGTGCTCTAGAGTCCACGAGCCATAGCTACTGAAGCCCGCGTGCCTAGAGCCCGTGCTCCACAAGAGAAGCCACTGCAACGAGAAACCCGCGCACAGCAATGAAGAGTAACCCCCGCTCACTGCAACTAGAGAGAGCCTGCGTACAGCAACGAAGACCCAATGAAGCACCCCCACCCGCCCAAAAAAGCAGCTCCTTGGTAAAAAGGCATTTTGGATTCAGCCACTAGAGAGCAGCAGTGAGGCGCAAGAAAATTTCAAGGACCAGAAAGCAGCAGTATGTGAAAAAGTATTTTTCCCTGCTTTGTACTTTCAAAAAGTTACTTTCATGTTATCATGACTTATTTGGAGCTCCTAGGAAAAATAAAAAATATAAATTATATTTTCAGTGATCCATGCTTCACTGTATGAATGTACAATTACCATCAACACAAAAATGCTTTCACATTTCAAACATTAACATAAATATCAAATTCAATGCAAAAAAATTAGCACCTTTAGAAACAAAACCGCTTGAACAATATCTGAGTTCTGCAATGGCTTTTCTACCCTTCCTTTCCCTTAAATAATTATTTTATGAATACACATACTCATTTTAAAAAGCAGTGATTCTACAATGGTGAGAGATGTTACTAATGATGGGACTGCAGACATAAAAATGAAAACAAACTGGACTGTTCCCAATTCCTATACTCCTAAACAGCCTCAAGAGAGGTACTTCCATCAGCGAACCACATCTGTATTTTGTAAACATGTTGTCATAATCATTGCTGACTTGTCCTGATCACACTGTTTCTGGAAAGATATCACCATTGCCAAGTTTTCTTCATCATATCAAACTGTGTTTCCACAAATGCTGATCAATCATATTGCCTTAAATCTAAATGCTAACACCCACTTATTGAATCCATACAAATGCTCAAATTGTGCTGGGACACAAAGGGACTTTTCCTTTTGTGCACTCTTCCATATGAAAACAATAAAAGATTAAAAAAAAAAACCCAAAAACCAGAAACCTCTGCTTTTATGCCATCTCTTTCCCTATTAAAAAAAATTAACTTTCTTTGCAATGATTTTTAAAGGTGTCAAGTGCTATCTTAAAAAAAAAAAAACTATCAGCATAAACTTGCAGGAGAATTTGGGAGCAGGAATTCCTATAATCACTTTCAGTTTTTAAAATCAACCGGGGGTAATTACCAAAGAGCAAAATTGAAAACTATAATTTCTCCATACGATAAAGGTAAAATGGTTTTTTTCTTTTAGTTATTCTTAGTTCTTCTGAGGTGTTAACATTTAAATAACGTTAACGGTCATAATGGTCATAGTGCCTTATTTTTCTTAGCAATGCACAATCCCCCCAAAAAAGGAGCATAACCTTCCCATTCACATTTTAAAAAACACTTTTTGTGGAGCCAAAACAATACTTGATGACAAAGACTTAAAATAAATGCAGTTGACCATTTAGTAACTAGAAAGTAAGAATGTATAACCTAGCAAGGAAAACAAACTCAAAAGCAAAGTGAAACCAGATGCATCAAACCAGAAAGCAAAAGCTCTTTTGTTCACTGGAAAAACAATGAAGAACTAAAAATGATCCTCTTAAAACAGGTTTTTTTAAGAGTTAAGTTTTCCTCTTCACTATTATTTCAAGCATACCTCTTAATGAAAAAGGGAGTGTATATGCAATAAGAAACTGAATATATTCGAAACTTAGATTCTTACTTTTGATTTTCTTCTTCTTCTGATTCTTCATGCTGGTCAAATAACTCCCATTTAGAAGTTGTTACAGCTGAATGGAAGGAAAAAAAGGATGTAATTCCATAAGGTAAATCAGCATTTCTGCAGCAGCACAGTAGAAGCCCAGCTTTAGAACTGAAAGTTTATATTACAGAAGTTATCTACATTTATCTTTTCTCTGAATAGCCATTTCTATGTACTAAATGTATTTCTTTCCTCACACCTACACTATAATTTTATTCAAATTCATGAGGTGACAAATAATGTTGTCATCCTTATTTCTATGCTAGATGATAAGAATTATTTCATTAGAACCTACAAATACTAAATTAACAATTACAGATTATAAGCGCTAGGATACATGTCCAAGCAAGTATGAAAGGCAGGACTAAACTGCATCTAAGAAGTCAAGCATTATAAGAGAGACAAAGCTTTGGTTTTTCTGAAACTGACCTCTAAGTAAATTTCCAAATAGGTACAGCTTCCCATCTACATTTTCTACTGAAATGGCTTAACCTAAAAGGTTTTTAGTGATTTCTCTGATTACTCTTGAAGCATCCAAAATGAAGGATCTAAGAAAATTTAAACAGCAACCACAGTGAAAACTTAGCCACTAGACATAAAATATGACAACACTGGGTCTTAAGGTTGAAACATGTTATAAAATACAAAAGTACAAAAGGAAAATGTACACGTACACACACACAACAATGATTTGGTAAAATTTTAAGTACTCAATTTTTTAAAGCTTTTTATTTATTGTATTTTTACTTACCCTGTGCTTCCAATTCAGATTCATCTACAGCCTCCCATTTTGATGGGGCAACCTTAAATATAGGCTCATTCTTCTTTGAGTCTTCAGTCGCATCCACTATTGAAGAAAGATGAGCCATTAACTCCGACTACTAGAGAATGACTTAAAGAGCTCATGAGTATTCACTCATTATTAAAAAGTAAAATTAAATAAGGTCACACATGGACTAATAATGCTAATGTCAAGAACAAGGATTATGACTAATCCAACTCTCCGCACCTGAAGTCCAATTTTTAAATATAAGTATAAATATAATTTATATATATACATATGCATATATGTGTGTATATATGTATATATGTATACACACACACACACACACACACACACACACACACACACATACCCAGAACACAGAGGTGGTTATTGCAAGCAAATGGAGAAGCTGAGGAAGTAAAAGAAACTTTAGTACCTTTATCCAATTATTGTTTAAACTGCAGAATTCATATATTATTCAATATTTTAACATATAATCCAAATGTACTAAAGATTATGTATACTTCCTATTTCCAAAAATGATTTCAGGCAACTAGGAAAACTGAATCTATAAGTTAGGAAAACTAATAATAAAAATAGAACTGATAAAACCAAGCACCTGGGATTATGCATACAATTGAACACAAGATTTTGCCTAAAGTTTCCTAACAATTAAGACAGGAAAAACCTGCTAATATTGTAAGAGACTGACTGTCCCAACAAATAAATGTGACCAGAAAGGAAACCTTTTTCTTGGCACAAATGTATTACTGGGTAGTTCAATTCTGAAAAGTCAGAAATAAAAGACGGAAAAAAGTTAATGACTGACAACCTTACTGAGAAATTATAACCTTTTTCCATATCAGCATGTGTGGAAATTAAAGAGGCTTGGAATCAAACTTATTAGCTAGATTTAATGAGTTTGAACTTACAAGGCACTCCATCAAGATCATCATCAAGGCTCTTTATAGGGACTCCATCAAGGTCATCAATGGGAGTAGCATCAATAGGAATTCCATCCACATCTTCTAGAGGTGCACCATCAAGCTCTTCCTCAATGGGGGCACCATCAAGGTCATCTGGTACATCCTATAAAAACACATACTACTGTAACATTTTCTTTTGACTGCTAAAAGATTAACTTGCAATCCAGTATAAACCAACTAACATTCCCAGGTACAATGTGAGGATATAATAAGAATATATTTTTATCATCCAGCTAACAAAGACACATTCATCTGTGCAATATTTATCAAATAGTTACCAAGTACTTAATTATGCCAGGTACCATGTGAGGCACTGAGGATACAATGATGAGCAAAAACGAGCCTTGGTCCCCTAGTCCCTCCTGTCATAGAGCTTAGTACAATTAGGGGGTGGGGGGTACAGGGGGGCAGAGAAGGAGCCAGGCAATCAGATAATCATAACAATACACGATGACTGCTATAACAAAAAGGTGCACTGTGTTATCAGAATGTGTAATAAGTAGGTTCCACCTAAAGAGGTCTGAGAAGGCTCAATGAATTTATGCTTAAACTGAGATCTGAAGTGTCTCAGATGAAGAAGAGATGTTCCAGAAAGAGGAAAGAACACGTACAAAGGTCTATGGTAGGAGGAAACATATTTAAGAAACTGAAACAAGGACCATGTGGTTGGAGCAGTGAAAGTGAAAATATGATAGCTGGATTAGGATGGTAGAAATGAAGATGATGGATTTAAGAACTATTGAGGAGGTTAAAAAAAAATGGTGATGAATACAATCTGCTACCACTGTGGTGCATCTTCTCAGGTACATGTTTACTTACGCAGCAATCTTTAGTTTAACAAAATGAAATCATGCTATATACATTGCTCCATTACTTGCTTTTTTTCTACTAATATACTAGAAATCCTTTCATGTCATCAAATTTAAAAAGTCACCAGGGCTTCCCTGATGGCGCAGTGGTTGAGAGTCCGCCTGCCGATGCAGGGGACACGGGTTCGTGCCCTGGTCCGGGAAGATCCCACACGCCGAGGAGCGGCTGGGCCCGTGAGCCATGGCCGCCGAGCCTGCGTGTCCGGAGCCTGTGCTCCGCAATGGGAGAGGCCACAACAGTGAGAGGCCCGTGTACCGCAAAAAAAAAAAAAAAAAGTCACCGATTTTCACATAAGGACACAAAACAGAGAATTCCTGTTACATATAATTTCTAGTCCTGGGCTCCAGCAATCCCAGCAACAGATATCCACTGTTTAGTGGTAAACAGTAGGCATTTTCCACAAAGAAATGTTACTCACATCTGTAACAAATCATACCTTCCCAGCATTCCAGAAATAAATTTTAAGATAATCGGACAAATACACTGAATACCTACCTCTGTCTCCTTTTCTTCAATAATATTTACAAGTCCTAAGAAAATATTTTGTAGTTTGATCAAAAATGGTTCTGGATAAATTGCCCAATCTTCCCATGCTCTAAAGCAGGTCATTACCCGTTGCTAACAGGAAAAAGACAATGAATTATTATTTAGGGCAATAACTATCCAACATCATCTCATGATAATGACCATCACAATTTGCTAAATTTTCCTTTAAACCAATATTCTTTTTAAAGTTTAAGGGAAATACTATTCATCATTACAATATTTTTTTAAAAAATCAATATTACCTCCCCATTAAAAGAGGAAAGAAACTAAGAATAAACGTAATAAAAAAGAAACAGTAACTGTTTGCTGTAAGTCACCTAAGATCAAGGTCCCATACCACTGGTGGTACACATGAGGCCACATTCTGGGAAACACTAGCTTAGAAACTTATGAAAGCTGGATATCAAGGTAGCCCACATTTTGATCTGAATTCCTTTATGGTCCGATGAAGTACTTCCTGATTCTGGCTAACACTTCTCTCTGTCCCCTCCTTAAACTTTTCTATAATGTCTGTCTTATGGTCAAAATTTAAGGTCAAAAAAAATTTTAATGGAGTTGTTTGTCTGAATCCCCTAAATGGTGGGGTCATTGGGAATCTTCCCAAGCTAAAAATTTCCTTAATGAGTATTCTTCCCATGAAAGTGTATCTATTTTTCAACAAATTAGAGGGTGAATTTCTGTTTGGCTTCTCTTAACATTGGTCTACAGCTTGAGCGTTAATAAAAACTTAATAACTGAATATACTTTCGACATGAATAACTATATTCCTAATCCAGCCAAATAATATATTACCACTACAAAACAAGTGATCTTCGGAGTGTTTTCTGTGAAAAGACCAATATTTAAAATGTTTAAATAAAATCCTTAAAACTAAAACAGACACCCAACAAAACACTAGACATATTTTTAAATTTCAGACTTTTTTTGATACTGAAGGTAAAATGGCAGTAAATTTTAAAACAATAATTTCTGAAACATCTCAGTTATGTCTTATACTTACTTAACATACTCTTTTAGCCTTCCAATGTGCTTCCCGGCGCCCACTTCCCATTTAAAACACTAGGGCAAAAATACCCAAACAATGAACGTACCTTAAAGTTTTCAGACTGTAAATGGCCTTGAATTGTACGATAGGTAGCATTGAGGTCTGAAAATATCTGACACAACTTTGTTTCAAAACTGAAATTCAAATAATATGTTTTTTACAATAGAATGTGTTTAAAAATCCTTATCTACTTCAACATGCTAGCCAATGAAAACCACTCTGGACTTTTAATTTTATAAATAAATTAATCAAGTAAATCTTTAAAAGTAAGAATTAGGTGTTGAAACTCTAAAACTTAACTTTAACTCCTATTATTCTGAATTTTTCTTCTGCAAAATCGCACAAAGAGCCTTAAGAACTAGTTCCCTTAATTAACAAGGAACTTTTACATCTAGGATACCTTGAGCCATCTAGTCCAACCTCTTTGTTTTATAAAATAGGAAACAGAAAAGGTAAGTGACCTGTCCAAGGCAAAAGAAGGAATAGCAGAGCTAAGATTAGGGCCCAAACCTCCAAATTTCCCTTCAGAGCCAGTTCCTAAAGAAAAGCTTCCCTAATTCACAAAATAAACACCAAAAAGGAACTGTGGGGAACTGAGGAAGAGTTATATATCAATATACAGCAACATAATTTCCTATTGCCTAGGAAAACAATAACAATGAACTACAACCAATACAATGATGATCAGAGAACACTGATTCTATAAAGAGTTAATGCTCCTTTGTTTTCTTCCTTTGTTGGCCACTATTTCTAGTGTTTCAGCTTATTTATTACACAAGTAGCTAAATACACAATAGGAATAAAGTGATTTTTTTAACTCTTCCTATTTGTTCTTTTAGTAATAGTTAATCAAGAAACTGATAGAAAAACTTTCAAAAGATTATAATAATTTAGCTTAAAGTGGTTTACTTCAATGAATACAATCCAATTTTTAGAATATTCAACAAACTATGAAGAAATTCAAATTATTTCTTATTATTGAGGGTATTAATTAATAAAACTATCCTCTTTTCTGAGCTCCTTACCCTTAAATAGTTTAGTTCAGGCATATCAACTTATATCACTATACTTACAATTTTCTATAATAGGAAGCATTGGCAACTTTGGCTGAAGAGTTGTACAAAACATCAGAAACCAAATATAATCTGGCAATCTAGAATACCAAAAGATAGCATAAAATGGATTAAAAATAAAAACCAACAGCAAAAAACGTATCTAAAAAAATTTCCATATTGAAATTTTTTGAATCAACAGCATAAGGCCAATGTTTAGCCATAATTTAATAATCCTAACTTAATGAGAAGAGTTTTAAGAAATTCAGTATCACCACAACCATGAGTTTGGCAGGGATAAAAGTTGTAACTCATTTACATTTCAATCTGTTGATATTTGTGTGTTAATAACGAAGATAAGTTTCCCAGGCAGAAAGAAAATGAAACTGCACGAGAAAGATTTCTTCAGTCAACTTCTTCATTCAAAAAGGAAACCGATTTCAATTCAAATAGAAGTCAACTCTTACCTCTCCTTTACTTAACTAAATGTTCCATTAGGAGAAATTATTCCCATACCTTTTTGGGAAGAGGTGTCTTTAAGATGGACAATGACTCGGTAATGCAATCCACTATTTCTTCAGCAGCTTCAGCATTATTAAGACAGAAAACCATTGCATCTCCAATATCATTTTTCCTTGGAGTTAACCCCCGCAGAATTTCTTCTAATTTGTCCCTCTGTCTGAATACGAATTTTTTAACTTATAAGTATTTATAAATACAAATTTCAAATGCCATTATAGTTTCTGCTCGCAAGTTAATTTCTTTAAAACCCACTCAGATAAAACTCTGAAAACTAAATTGTGTTAAGTCTGATTTGTGTTACGTATTCCAAATATGTTACATTTTTTTAAAGAATTTATATGGGGAAGAAAACTATCCCTGGAACTAATAAACTATTTTAGGGACTTTCAGTTTACAAATTAAGTAAATTTAAAATTATAGGCATCTTTTCAAGAGTCTTCGCAAATGTCCCACTCCTATTATCCTATTACACTGAAGAAGAACCTTCACGGTCTTCACTCTCCTTTGAAGGAAGTCTGTTACTTTAGCACTTCTGCATAGGATTAGGACAGGCTATAAAGCAAGGGTTGACAAACTTTTTCTGTAAAGGATCACAGAGTGAATATTTTAGGCTTTGAAAGTCATACAGTCTCTGTCACAGTTACTCAGCTTTAATGCCATAACACCAAAGCAACCACAGACTACACGTAAAGGGATGGGTATGGCCGTGTTCAAATAAAACTTTATTTAGAAAAACAGGAGGTAGCCAGATTTAGCCTATGGGCTGAGTATGCAGATCCCTGGGCAAAAGTAATGATGAACATACATCTTCAGAAGCAAATATACTCTCAAATGCTATAGTTCTCTACCAGCAATGCTCTCACAAACAATGCATCAATGCAACTAGCATTAAGATTTATTGACAGTGAAGTATATAATCCTATAAGCTAAAAATTATTCTGGCCTTTTTTTTCCCCTTCAGGTATACAGAATTTCCTCTAAACATTTCAATAGTTAAATTTGTTTTTGCTTCTTAAACCAGGCTAACTGCCCTGAAGCAGTGCTGACTGAGCACTAATGATAACATGTTTCCGTGGTGGCCGCACACGGCACTTCATGGAGCAGCTTTGAAGTCACCCATTTGACTTTACCAAGCCATAAAATAACTTTACCTCTTTATGTTGCATTCAAAGAGGCAAGAGTTCTAAGGGCCATGAAATAATTTCTATAAGAATATAAAGTATTCCACTGCTGGAGTACCATCACTCAAGAGATCATCAGTAGGAAGAGGTCAAGTTGAGTAGGACACACACTTACAATACTTGCGAAAGTTTTAAAAATTACAATGCATATGTTAAGAGATGTTACTATTTTAAACAATCACAAATTTTAAAAACCATTTTATTTTAGGGTTAACACATCTTATTAAGACCATTAATTAAAGTGACCATTAAAGCAACTTTTCTGAATATAAAATAAGAAAGGTAAAAATCTTACTCTTCCTTAAGCGCTCCCTTTTTACTAGGCTCCTCTACAAAAGCTTCTGTTTCCTGCTCTTCTGACATCCCATGCAGATATGGATTTAACGGTGGTGGCCTCCAAAAAGATCCATTTTTGAACATACGAAAATCTTCCGTCCGCCACTTAGTTGGAGAATCTCCCTAGTTAAGTGTCCAGAATGTTATTAGAAAGATCTAATACCTCAGAGTCAAAATTAACAAAGCAGTTGATTATACTTGCCTGCAGAATAGAATAAAGCTTCCACCTATAGTAAACATGGGCTGGTGTCTGGTTTTCAAATAAGAATCTAAAACAAAAACAAACAAAAAATTAAACAATGGTTTCTTTAATGGAGAACTATCTTCAAGTAAATATGAACAAATGAGAAATATTATTTGCCTATTTACTTCTAAATAAAACCAAAAGCAAAGATCCCTGAAGAGAAATCCTCACCCACTGCCATGTATCCCCTTCCTCACCCCAACCCCAGACTGCCTTTGTGACTGACACTAATACTCAGAAAGTATGTATGCATCTTGCTGCGTTTTACAATCAGTTTTATTGAACACTATGTGTCGGGTACTGTGTCTGGCAATGGAGAGGTCTTCCCAAGATATAATTTCCAAAGCAGTGGTTTTTAAATGACTTAAGTAAATTGCAAATGTAAGTGTTAGATATAAGTATTCAGAAGATAAGTAGTTTCTTATAAACCTCATTTATTCTACCGTATTTTGCTTATGAAAGACTCTTTCATGGAAAAACACATTAAAAAATATTTTCCTTCTAGAGAATGCTAAAAACAAAGCTATTTAATTAATCAAACCATGGAAATCACTGGAAAATTGACCCAGGCACATTCTAGTCTATTAAAACTGCCGTCTCACCCCATTACGAAAATAACCTCATACTTTTAGGACTTTTTTGAGTATTTTTAATTCCAAAAAATAATTTTAAAGTATTTTTAAAAATGCACATCTGAGGATAAACAAAATGTGGTATATACATGCAATGGAATATTATTCAGCCTTAAAAAGTAAGGAAATTCTGACACATGCTGCACCAAGGATGAACCTTGAAGATACTAAGCTAAGTGAAATAAGCCAGTCTCAAAAGCACAAGTAAGGTATGACTCCACTTAGATGAGGTACCTAGGGTAATCAAATTCACAGAAAGTAGAATGGTGGTTGCCAGGGGCTGAGGGACCAAAGGAATGGGGAGTTATTGTTTAAGGGGTACAGAGTTTCAGTTACGGAAAATGTGAAAAGTTATGGTGACGGCTGCACAACAACATGAATGTACTTAATGCCACTGAACTGTACATATATAAATGGTAAGTTGTATGTTACATGTAAATGTTATTACCACAGTAAAAAAAAATGCACACCTGAACATAGGATTGTTGATCTCTCTGTTCATAATCATAGCTTCAAACATTGGCCCTTCACGTACAACAAACTCTATCATTCGATGTATCAGGGCGAGCAAATTCCTACAACAACAACACAGTTAAAGAAAATGGATTCAGACCTACCACTAAATAAAACTACACTTGACCTAAGTTTCTATAATTCTGCAGAAAAAGATTATTCTGCTGACTAATACAGAATTTTATACCAAGAAAGTAACCTGGAGCATATGTTAATACCTTGTGCATTAATTAAGAGGGAGTGGGGCAATGGGGATAAGGGAGTGGGAGGGGAAGGGAAGGGAAGGGAGGGTGGGAAACCACAACACAGCTTCACAGTAATAAAGATTTCATTTTCTAAATACCACTTAATTTTACTTTCCAAATGCAAAACATTAAATTATGAATCACAACTAACTGGAAAGCTGCAAATATATAAAATCAGTAACTTATATTATCATAACCATCTAAAAACTTACACACTATCTCAGTTTTAAAAGAAAACATTCCTAAACCAAGCACTTTTGTAGTGATATTGAAATGTTATATACATGACTATAATTTATAAAAATGCACAACTATTAACAAGTTTAAGGTCTGATTTAATAATAATAAAAATAAATCCATCCAACTCCTTTGCTTTTCTGGTACACATATAGCAGATGGAGTTTTTATTGAATCTGACTTTTAATGAGGCAACATCCCTTTGGACCACAATTCAAACTAGTTCACATAGTTCATGACATGTATAATTCTGCCTGTGTGTTCTGAATCAATAAAGCAATTATATTGCCAAAGCCTTAAACGAATGGAGTCCTGTTTCCAAAACATTCCAAAATAAGGGACATGGTGATATGCCCTTCCCATTTTTCATAACAATTACTTCCCAATATTTAAGCCAAAAATAAACATATGTAACTTTTTAGTCGTCATTTTGTTGACTGGGCTCATACGAAGTCTTTATTTTTAAAATCTGATACCTTATTAGGCTCCAAACACAATTTTAGACATTGATTACAGTGTCAGGCAAAAATGATTCAGCTTACGATAGCTACTTCTGATTTCTCATTTCACCAGTCTCCACCATATAGAGTTGGCAAATAACAAATGGGAAAAGCGAAAGGATATTGGCTCTTGGTACAAGGCACACACTAAATTACACCTTTAGCATTCCCAGCTCAAATTAAGTTCATATAACTGCTAGAATATAAATAAATATATAGTTATAGAATAAGACATTTTTTTTTTGCTCTATAAAGCCCTGCTTCAGAGTACATGAACAGTAAAATAATTTATCTCATGCTGATTATAATTATTTTCTCAGTTTTCAAACAAACCTACTTAAGTGGACACTAAAATCTCTACATAGTGAAAAAATGAATTTTTTTGACCTCCTGAAAGAGGTCAAAGAAAAATATGAAGTTTTAATAAATCTTTAACAGAGGGAAAACTATATATTAAAATTATTAATTCAACCTCAAACTGTTAAAACAAAAACCCAAAAGTATCCATTTTAAATCTAAAAATTCTTTCACAGAAGTATTAATTGGTCTGCAAATATGCAGTTCTTGATATCCAAATGAGAATGTATTCTCAACATCCATATGGTTAATGACATTGTTTTAAAAGAAGGGAGATATGGTATTGATTCAGTCCCAAAACTCCCACTGGTATATGTCAAAATAAAGGGAAATTTTATGTATCATAATATGTAAAATCAATGACTAGGTGGACAAATACTACACATCCAGAAACTTGTATGAATTAAGTCAAAAGCAACTTGACTTGCATATTAAAGATAGATGAAAAATGATTTAGCAAGTTTAAAACAAAGGATTCACTGTAATGGTGAGTCAAGACTTTACAGCAAAATGTACACTCAAAATTTTGTTTAGAAATAAGCTGAGCCACATGTAAAGCTAATACTGGATATATGCTTTTTAAGTGCTGCCAATATACTACTTTCCTGTGAGTGCTTTACCAGTGGAAAAAAAAACCCACTATAGTTTTAAACAGGCTTGTAACTGATATATCTATTTTTAGAAAATTTAAAGTTTAAAAGAAGTTTTAAAATGTTTCATGATTATTTAAAATCAAAATCTGACAATTAGTTGTTGCTAACTTAAATTCAAGATTCTTAAAGAACTGTAATCACTCTTTTTCCCTTAAGGATTATGTGCTTATTTTTAAAAAGGTGACTTTTCTATCAGAATGAAACAGTGTAGTACAAAAAGATGATATAATTTAAAGTGCATTATTTTATTTTAAAATGGTAATTATCTTATTCTGGGCAACAACAACAAAAAAACAAAAATTGTCTCGCAGTTATAATAAAACCACATTTATTGGAGTCGATCGTACCAATGTCTGGTCAAAAACTGTATACTTTCCCAATCCATCCCATGATGTTTTCCTGGTCCCCCGCTGCCGCAGACAGTTCAGCTGGTGTTGCTCACCAAGGCCAATGTCAAAGAGAATTTGGTATTCTTTTGTGTTCATTTATTATTCAACCAGTGTTGTGTTCTTGTGTTTGGGAAAAGGCTTAGCTTGACTGAGCAAGAGCATACCTACAGCATGAATTCTTCTGCTTTAACATTATGTTGAAAAAGAAAAAAAGGAAGAAAGGAAAATAAAAGAATTCCAAACACCTTTGTTATCATGAAAAAAGTTTCTAGTTATGGTCAGTGTTCACGAGAATAATAGAAATTCCTTCTTAAAATCATTTAGGAAAAATAAAGCTATGCTTTCAGTAAGGAAAACTCAAACTGAGGTTGCATGTTAAACACAGACAATTCAGAAACCAAGAAAAAAATAACAGATTGGGTCAAAATGTAACATTATCTAAAATTTAAGATACATTTAAAACACCTATTTTCCCATCCCAATAGTCTAATGTTATTAGACTAACAACTCCAGATTAAATCTATTAAACACATTCTAACTACTAAAGCTACAAAATACCCTACATTGGTAACAATAAAACAAAAAAGATAATGACATAAAATTGCAAAGTATACTAAAGTTAGTTAAACTTCTCATATCCCCCCCAAAAAGTACTGGGAAGGAACCATTGCTCAGTCAAGATACTACCTTTTCCTCAACACCATTTTTTTTTTTAATTCAGAAGGGGATATTGTCTATATTTAGATCAGTAATAATAAAGAAAAACATGTACCTTTCTGTTGGGATAACCACTTTGACTATGGCTTGCGACAGAGTCTGTATATGAAGTCACATCAGATAATAAACATAGAATATGTGAGTATTGTTAACAAGTAACAAGCAAAAATATACATATGCATTGAAAATACTACACATCTAATCACAAGTTTTGCAGGCAATCACTGCATTTGAAGTAATTATACACTAAGCAATTACATAAATGCAAATGGATGTGTTCAGTGAACAGTAAACGTTCACCAAATGCAAAGAATCAGAACATTCCTGCCAGAATGCACATCAATGCACTGAAATAGGTACTACACTGAGAATTATCAGATAAAGATTTTAATTTGTGAAATCATTAACTGTTTGCCTCTGACCATACAGTTTGCTACTTTGTTCCCAAGCCTTTAAAACCAGCCCTGTCATTTTAAGTGTAATTAATTCATAATAGAACCAACAAATTCTTATAACTTGAAATTAAGTTGGTTTTATGTTTAACAAAAAGAAAATACTCACCCTCTGCTTTTACTAGAGTAGCTAACTTTTTAAAAACCATATATGCTCTCAAATATTCTAATACCTTAGATCTTGAAAACGAAGTTATTAGCTAGCTGCCATCCAAACAATTTAACTATTTAGGAGTCTTTCTAACTGAAAAGGTACTTAACCAAATACAAAGTAGCACTTTCTCAAAACAAAGTAAATTTAGATACTACACTTAAGCAAACCTGGATACAACAGTGGACAAAGGAAAAAAAAAAACTTAGTAAGTGGTCAAAAAAGGAATGATAGTCACAAATAAAAATATGACCTAGTATCCCAATACAGGGTTTCCATGGGCTAAGGCAGGGAACACATCTAAGTTATTTCATTTTCTTTAAGAGTTGCCAAACAGAATTACACACACACTTTCTATAAATTGTTGAAAAGAAATACTACCACAGATTTAGTATTTACAAATTAGATGCGGCCCTATGTACATTTTTTAAATTACCTTCTCAAAATCCTCCTTGTTTTTAGGTGGTGGTAACATGGGAGCATTGGGGTTTTTTAACCGCTCTCTAGGCTGCGCATTAAAAGGCAGTCCTGACGGAGGTGGGGGAAGCGTATGTTCCATCATGGAAGGCGGAATGTATATTGGATGTGGAGGAATAGGCACAGCTTTACCCCAACCTAACTTCATTTCAAAAGACATAATCATCTTTCCTAAAAGAAAGAAAAGAAAAGTCACCCTGGTAACTCTCAAAAGAAAATAAAGGCTCTCTGGTGATTTAAAATAATTTTCATGTTTAACCTTTACCTTTCTGGTCCATTTTTCCCCTCGAGTTTTTATAAATACTTTTCAAAACCAAAGCAATATCTGAGTTCTACAGATGGGCTTCCTTACCATTTAAGTTTTTTAAAGCTCTTTCAGCATCTCTTCTATTCATAAAGGCCACAAAGCCACAATTTCTCTCTCTTGCCCTTTCTTCATCAGTTCTGGGCCACATAATTTTCACGCTGGCCAGGGGCCCAAATCTTCCAAACTCCTGGCACAACATCTCTTCATTCATCTATTAAAAGGAGTAAGATATTTTCGGTAAGCAAAGAGGAAAGAAAAAAGAACTCTATGCAGCACAGAGCAGTTTTTGCAAAATGAGAAGAGACCTATCAATGCTACAGCTTTCCATTCAAGTACTGGGACCTCCACAGGAGTAAAATCCTGCCTCCATGGGGCACGCACAAATCTTTTCACACCAGAAACACTCTGTTTTACGTAAGTGGCCGGGTGAAGAGGCTGGGTGGCTGGAGAAATCAAAAGCACACCTTTACCTTCACTCTTCCCCCTTCTGAGATCCTGCACCTAAAATACACTTTCTACAGCAATGGTTTGTTCAGCATTTAGCAACCTTTTTCAGGCAGCAATGATTACCACACTTAAGGAGGAAATATTTGTTGGCAATGAAAGAAATAAAGGATCTGGTCACTTTTTCTTTTTCCAGCACCCAGCTGCCAGTGTAATCAAGAACAGAGAAAACAAAAAAGGGTAAATGTGCAATGAGGTCCAAAATATATATTATTTTTTAAAAGATCTTATTATGCAGAACAACCACTACATTCCCCATAACAATTAAGAATGAAGCAGGGGAAAGAATTAAAATATAAAATACAAAGCAGAAATATTAGTTTGCTATTTTTAAGATGAAAAAAGAAAAAAATCCATAAGGAAGTAGGCTATGCCTCAGAAGGGGACAGTCTCAAAAGAATATAGTCTACCACTGGTCATATCCTGATAAATAAAATCAGCACCTAGCAAAACATTTCAAAATCAGAGGACAGTCCAGTTACAGAAAGAGGAGACAGGGACTTCCCTGGCGGCGTAGTGGTTAAGAATCTGCCTGCCAATGCAGGGAACGTGGGTTTGAGCCCTGGTGTGGGAAGATCCCACATGCCGCGGAGCAACTAAGCCTGTGCGCCACAACTACAGTGCCCAGGTGCTGCAACTACCACATGCCTAGAGCACGTGCTCCACAACAGAGAAGCCACCACAACAAGAAGCCCGCACACCACCACGAAGAGTAGCCCCGCTCACTGCAACTAGAGAAAGCCTGCACGCAGCAAGGAAGACCCAACGCAGCCAAAAACTTTTAAAAGAAAAAATAATAAGAAGAGCAAAGCTAAATAAATGTATTTTTAAAAAGAAAAGAAAAGAAATGAAAAGAAACGAAAAGAAACGAAACGAAACGAAACGAAAAGAAAAGAAAAGGAAAGAAAAGAAAAGAAAGAGGAGACAAGCCCTTAGGAATTGTAGCAAGAAAATTTGGCCCATAACGCTAAGGCTCAATTTCACAAGATAATTTTAGAGACTTATCTAGTTCCACCAAATCTGCTTACTTCAGATTCTTGACTTCACTTTTTTTTAATGACTGACAAAGCAGTTTTCCTACAAAAGTATACAGCATATGAGCCAACATTCATCTTACTTTTCTATTACCTGTGGATTAATGTTTCCAAGGTATAAATTAGTAGTGCTTGGATCTCCTACATCATGTGAGCCAGGTGCATAATCATCAAGAACTAGGACAAAGAGAAGGAAAAATTATAACCTGCAAAATACAAAGTTTGGACAATTTCTATGAATTAAAAAAAAGCAAAAAACTGTATTACCACCAGATGATCTATTTCTTCTTGAAGGCGCATCCACTTTAAAAGGGAGAAAAGAAAACAATTCTTAGTTTTTGGAATAGTTCGTCACAAAAACAAACATTAAAATAAATGTCACTTACTAGAACGACGCTGACCATCAGAATCTGACTGAGGTGGCTCAAATCGACTTAACCTGCCTTTTGTTTTATGTCTCTCATCACGCTCTTCTTGAATTCTGTTGAAAATATATATAATCACTAATAACGAGCCAAAACTTGTTTGTTCACGTTTAATAACAGAACTTATCCAGATATCATCTTGAAATAACCTGAAATATTTGTGTGTAATGCCAGTACTGACAACCAAGATTAAAGAGTCCCTCAGCTACAAGTCATGAGCAAACTTCTGATACATCATGTAAGCAGTGGAATACAAAGCCCACTTTTAAGGTGAGAAGGAAATTCAACATTAAAACCATTTAATTTGTTCTTTCTTAGCTAAAGGTTGACCACTCCTCACCCGTATCTCAGTGAATATTTTGTTTCCACTGCAAACAGGACTCCGGACATTAGTTAAATCAATTTAATTGCATCCGCATAATAGAAGCAACCTAGATGCTGGACAAAATGCTAATTTCATTTTCAAACATAACCCACAAAATATCGGAAACAGCCTCATGGTAAGCCAGTTAGTAAAAACGAACTGGTAGACTACATTCTTCATACCTGCATCTGTACGTATCAGCTCAAAATACCTACGAGAGCCATTCTCAACACTATAAAACTTACTGTTTCAATTCTTCTTTGAAGAGTTCCAAATTGCTTTTTTTCTTTTCTTTCTCGCCTTTCTTCAGTGGCTATGAAGGATATGATAAGTTATACTTCAAAGAAAACAAGGTTAAACAAAACTAATGGTTCGATAATCAGATCACTTTAAATAAACTTTTATTTTAGTGGCAATTATGATCTAATTATTTAAATTAAAAAGAAAGAATGCTTCTGTTACCACTGAACTTTCCTTCCTATTTTCTAAAACTGAGAATTTAACACATTATTAAAACAGGAAGCAGCAGTCTTAAAGGAGCCACCTACTTTATCCCCTGCCCCGCCACCGCCCCAAAGCCTACAATACTTAGGCCGGAATACTGTTGGAAGGGTACTGGAGGGAAAATTAATAAACATAAAGTAACTGAACTGCCATGTAAATAACTGCCGTGAACAACTACCAAAAATATGCACCCTTCAAAACAATCACCTTAGAAGGAAATCAATTACTGAAACAAACAGTAACACCGCTGGAATTCCTCTCTTAAAACTGCTTCCAAAAATGCTTTTGGAATCCCTCTTTTGAAAGTGCCAAAATAATTCAATGGGGGAGAATAGTCTTTTTAACAAATGGAAGTACGGAAATTGAATATCCACCCATAAAAAAGAATGAACTTGGACCTCTACCTCATACCATATACAAAAATTAACTCAAATGGTTCACAGACCTAAATATAAGACCTAAAAACATAGGAGTGAATCATCATGAGCCTGAATTTGGCAACAGTTTCTTAGATATGACACCACGAGAAACAAAAGAAAAAGCAACAACAACAAAAAACTAATAAACTAAACTTCATTAAAATTAAAAGCTTTTGTTCTTCAAAGGACACTAACAAAAAAGGGCAAAGCCAACCCACAAACTGGGAGAAAACAACATAGTTGATAAGAGACTTGACTCTAGAAGGTGTAAAATACTCTTACAACTCAACAATAAGAAGACAAATAACTCAATTAAAAAATGCGCCAAGGACCTGAAAAGACATTTCTCTACAGAAGACTCCAAGTGGATGATAAATAAAATGATACTCAACATCACTAGGCAAGTCCAAATCAAAACCACAATTAGGTACAACTTCATACCCACTAAGTTGACTAAAATAATTTTAGCAAGTGGTGATGAAGATGTAGAAAAATTGGAACACTCATATACACTGCTGATGGAACTGTAAAGTGGTACAGCTACTTTGGAAAACAGTATGGCAGTTTCTCAAAAGGTTAAACAATTAGTGACCATATGACCAGCAATCCCACTCCTAGGAATATAAAAGAATTAAAAATACATGTCCACACAGAAGCCTATACATGAATGTTTTCAGAAGCACTACTCATAATAGCCAAAAAGTAGAAACAACCCAAATGTCCATCAAGTAATAAACGGATCAGAAATATGAGGTATATCTGCAAAATGGAATGTTATTCAACCATAAAAAGGAATAAAGTACTGATATATATACCAAAATGTAGATGAACTTTTTGAAACATTATGCTAAAAAGCCAGACACAAAAGGCCATATGCTGTATGATTCCATCTGCATGAAATGTCCAGAACAGGCAAATCCAAAGAGATAGAAAGTAGATTAGTGGTTGCCAGAGGTTAGGGATGACTGAAATTAAGTATAAGGTTTCCTTCTGGGATGGTAAAAATGCTTCAAAATTAGAGATTAGTGACTCTTGCACAACTGTCAACATACGTTAAAAAAAAACACTTAATAAAGCTGTTTTTAAAATTCCTTTCAGAGCTATTTTAAAAGTCACACAAGAAAAATCAGTCTCACTATTCAGCATAATCACATTTCCTCAAATCTGGCTCCAAATGACAAGACCCACGTCTACCTACCATCCCCCCATGAAAAATCCCACTCTCAAAACATAAAGACTTTCTAACACTGAGAAGATTTAAAGGAAAGTGTCACTAGTTCTGATAGTAAATCCAAATAAATTCCAAAAATGTTCCAGGCAACAGACACATTGTTGGAGTACAGTCTTCCAAAGTAATTGATACTACACATGCTGATATTTAAATACCCAAGTTCAGCATTGCTTAAAAAGACAATCCCATTATTTTACATTTATGCCTAAACTATAGTTAACTTTCAACTTGCAGTATGCTATGAGTAACAGCAAATGTTCACTGCTCAACAAACATAAGAAGAGTACCATCTACGTGTCCTAATTTATTATCTCTCATCTAGGAAGGTTAAGCATCAAAACTCAACATCTACTACCAAAATAATTAGAAACAAGAAACCAAAGTCCTGCTTACAGTGGAAGTACAGAAAATATTATTGGCAGTGTCATCTCTGAACATAAAGGGTCACTTATTTAAGTATGACTTACAGGTTTTTTGGTTTCTATCACAAGAAGAGATGGTGGTCTTTCATTGGATGACTGATTTGGAGGATTTTTTTGATCTGCAAATCTTGAAGATGGCTTATAGATTTTACCTCTTTTTTCATCTGTTTCATGTTCTTCTGAAATTTAACATACTAAGTTTCAAAACTAATTTCACATTATGTGGATTTTTTACTTACTATTTTTATTAAAAATAAACACAACTTAGTAAAATGCTTTTAGTATTAAGATATATCACTAGTGACAAAATATGAAATTTAATTCAAATATTATTCAAATATTACTACCTTACTCTCAAAAATACTAATTTAATCATTTTATAGTAAAACTATACAACTTGAAAAATGGTACAGCTACTTTGGAAAACAATACAGCAGTTTCTCAAAAGGTTAAACAAATAGTTACCATATGAGTAGCAACTCCACTCCTAGGAATATACAGTAAAACTATAAAATACTTGAAAACGTTTGCAAAGTTCTCTGCCATCTTGAAACCCGAAAGGTACTAAAAACATTTTTTAAACTTATCAGGCTCCAATTTGTCACTAATTCACATTTGGCCATTAATTTTACTAATCATTATCACCACTAGAGGGTGCTGATAGAAAGGAAACATGAAACTCAAAAGCAATTCAACCAAGACTTCTTGGGTTTGCTCAAGGACTATAATATTCACACTAACCTTTAGCTGCATTAACAACACCTCCGCGCACAAACGTTTTCACTTTATTACCATCACTTCCTTCAAAGGCAGCAAGAAATTCCTCATAAATTTCAGCAGCTGCCTTTTCATCCTCCTAAATACACACGAAAATATTAACATCACTTGATATAAAAATTACTGTACATACGGTGAAACTCATCCAAGAATAATGTAAACAAAACCTCTTCCTCCAATGGGGAAAGCAGGTTATTAAGCAACCTTAACAGGCAGTAATATCTAATGCTTAGTAGATATTTAAGATACTAATTAACACTGGAATTAAGATGGGCTTTGCTCCTCTACAGGTAATTTGTGGAACAAGAAAAGGACCCACTAAGTAAATCTGTTTAGAGACAATTCAAGGGTCCAACTGTATGACAACTAACTACACAAAATATGTTATTCTATTAATGTTTATGACATTTCTAAGGCACAACTTAACTCTGAATATAAACATTTCCTTCACAAACCACTGAAGACATGAGTATTAGAAGTCTGAAGAAGCAATATCTCCAGACAGTTGGCATTAAAGAAAAAAACCTCAAAAGAACCTTGACAATTATAACTATTCTAAACGTCCCCAAAACATGTATGAATAGGAAGGCCAATAGAACAGAATAGAAAATATAGAAATAAATCCAATAGCATGTGGAAATTTAGTATTCAATAAAAGGGGCCTCTCAAATCAGTGGAGAATAGATGGACTTTTCCATGAATGATGGTGGGATAATTTGATAGTTATTTGGAAAAAAAAAGATAAAAATGAACCAATTCTTCACGTCACATACCAGGAGAAATTGCAAATGAATCAGATTTAATTTTTTTTAAATATAAGTATTGGGAAAAATATGAGGAAATTCCTTTAAAAGCTTGGAGTAAAAAAATGTAAACTGAAAAACCAGAAATCATAAGACTGATAATAAATCTGACCATATAACAAAAAACAGTTTCTGCATGGAAAAAAACACAAGAAGCAAAATAAAAAGGCAATCAACAAACTGAGTAAAAACACTGTACCTTATGTCATAGACAAGTGTTACAACATACTTAATACAGGAGTTTCTAAAAACAGAGATATCCTACTAACTTAAATACTGGTTTAGATATGAGCAGACAATTCACAAAATCAAACACAAGAAAAGTTGTTCGACCTTACTAATAAAAGAAATGCAAATTTAAAACTACACCGAGATACAATTTTTCACTTAGCAGATTGGCAAAAGTCCTTCAAAAATATTGGCAAGGCTATGGGGAACCAACCTCTCAAACACTGCTTATAGGGATGCAAAATGGACCTGCCCATAGAGATGAGAGACCAACTTAACACTACCTAGCAGAATTACAGCTATGCATTTACCATTCAACCCAGTAATCTCACTTATAGGAATATATCCTAAAGATACACTAGGAATAAACCCATACGCCTAATGCTATCCCTAAGTGCACTACTGGAAATGGCAAAAGACCAAAACACAAATGCCCTCAATAGGCATTGTAGTAAATGTAGGATTTTAGTGAATAAACTATGGCATATCTATAGAGCTATAAAAAAAGAACAAGCAACATTTCAATATACTTCCAGTAATCTCTGAGATATAATGTTAAGTGAAAAAAGCAAGGTGGAGAAAAGTGTACTGAATATAGCAAGCTATTGTTCCTCTAAGAAAGAGCAGGCACAACATACATTTATACAAACTTGCTTATACAAAAAGAATAGACCAGAAAATAATCAAAGAGAGAGGAAATGATGGAGGGGACAGGGATACAGCTGGACTTCTCTGAATATATCTTGTGTTACAGACTTAACTTGGGGTGGGAGCTGAGAATACCCTGGAGGTCAAGAATCTTTGAAAAACATTTCTCTACTGTCCATACACTTAACGCCTCCTTAGACACACTTATAAAGATAACTAAAAATACATTTTAAGCATTACCTTCTTCTTTAATTCTTCTTGCTCCTTCTTACTTAAAGTTCGCTTAGCTGTACTCATTTTTCCAATACTGAATGCTTTAAGTTTGTTTTCTAGAAGAGGCTGTGAAAAGAAATAAAAGCGTACCTTTACATACACATTCACAATTTCACTTGTTATTAACCTCAAGGTTAATAACTTACAAAAGCCATTTTAAAATACATAAAGTAAAAATAATACACAAAGAGAGACACAAAGGCTTAGAACTCATTCAACCTACTTGGCGGCAAGAATAAAAGCACTTGAGGAAGGAAACTACAGATGTTTCTGGGCAAAAGAAGCAGTGATAGAAAACAGACATTCAAACAAGGAGAAAGAGGCATCTATTTCCATGGTTCAGTAGCAGGAATCATTACCATCTAGAACCCCCAATTCAGGTACAAAAATCGCATCACTTCCTTTTGTAATTCAGTAAATTACCTAATTCTTCATCAACAAGACTGTTATTTATGAACAAAATAATTTCATTTTCATTGCTGGGAAAATATCACATACTGTGTTCTAGGTTTCAGACAAGTAAAGAGTCATCAATTAATTTTGAATATGAGAAAATAGTATTTTAGGGAATTCTTCATTTATGTAACTTGGAAGCAATTTCCTTGTAAATATGGTTTGAACAAATTGTAGACTTTTAATTGCTCAGTTATTTATGTGAATGATAATTCTGAGTCATAAACTTTTAAAAGAGAGGAATGTTTATTAAATACAGCCTAGAATGGTTCAAGATGGCAGAGTAGAAGGATGTGCTCTCACTCCCTCTTGCGAGAGCACAGGAATTACAACTAACTGCTGAGCAATCATCAACAGGAAGACACTGGAACTCACCATAAAAGATACCCCACATCCAAAGACAAAGGAGAAGCCACAGTGAGACAGTAGAAGGGGCGCAATCACAATAAAATCAAATCCCATAACTGCTGGGTGAGTGACTCACAGACTGGAGAACACTTATACCACAGAAGTCCACCAACTGGCGTGAAAGTTCTGAGCCCCACGTAAGGCTTCCCAACCAGGGGGTCCAGCAACGGGAGGAGGAATTCCTAGAGAATCAGACTTTGAAGGCGAGCAGGATTTGATTGCAGGACTTCGACAGGACTGGGGGAAACGGAGACTCCACTCTTGGAGGGCACAAAGTAGTGTGCGCATCGGGACCCAGGGGAAGGAGCAGTGACCCCAGGGGAGACTGAACCAGACCTACCTGCTACTGTTGCAGGGTTCCTGCAGAGGCGGGCAGTGGCTGTGGCTCAGCGTGAGGACAAGGACACTGGCAGCAGAAGTTCTGGGAAGTACTTCTTGGCGTGAGCCTTCCCAGGGTCCGCCATTAGCCCCACCAAAGAGCCCAGGTAGGCTACAGTTTAGGGTCGCCTCAGGCCAAAAGCCAACAGGGAGGGAATTCAGCCCCACCCATCAAAAGACAAGTGAATTAAAGTTTTACTGAGCTCTAACCACCAGAGCACACTCAGCTCTACCCACCATCAGTCCCTCCCATCTGAAAACTTGCACAAGCCTCTTAGATAGCCTCATCCACCAGGGGGCAGACAGCAGAAGCAAGAAGAACAATTCTGCAGCCTGTGGAATGAAAACCACATTCACAGAAAGACAGACAAAATGGAAAGGCACAGGATTATGTACCAGATGAAGGAACAAGATAAAACCCCAGAAAAACAACTAAATGAAGTGAAGATAGGCAACCTTCCAGAAAAAGAATTCAGAATAATGATAGTGAAGATGATCCAGGACCTCGGAAAA
>NC_041214.2:25435221-25435644 GCF_002837175.3 Physeter macrocephalus
CTTTACAGACAAACAAAAGCTAAGAGAATTCAGCACCACCAAACCAGCTCTACAACAAATGCTAAAGGAACTTCTCTAAGTGGGAAACACAAGTGAAGAAAAGGACCTACAAAAACAAACCCAAAACACTTAAGAAGATGGTCACAGAAACATACATATCGATAATTACCTTAAACTTGAAAGGATTAAATGCTTCAACCAAAAGACACAGGCTTGCTGAATGGATAAAAAAACAAGACCCATATATATATGCTGCCTACAAGAGACCCACTTCAGAGGCAGGGACACATACAGACTGAAAGTGAGGGGATGGAAAAAGATATTCCATGCAAATGGAAATCAAAAGAAAGCTGGAGTAGCAATACTCGTATCAGATAAAATAGACTTTAAAATAAAGAATGTTACAAGAGACAAGGAAGGACA
>NC_041214.2:25435722-25437373 GCF_002837175.3 Physeter macrocephalus
ATCAAAAGAAAGCTGGAGTAGCAATACTCGTATCAGATAAAATAGACTTTAAAATAAAGAATGTTACAAGAGAGAAGGAAGGACACTACAAAAGGATCAAGGGATCAATCCAAGAAGAAGACATAACAATTATAAATATATATGCACCCAACACAGGAGCACCTCAATATATAAGGCAACTGCTAACAGCAATAAAAGAGGAAGTGGGCAGTAACACAATAATAGTGGGGGACTTTAACACCTCACTTACACCAATGGACAGATCATCCAAACAGAAAATTAATAAGAAAACACATGCTTTAAATGACACAACAGACCAGATAGATTTAATTGATATTTATAGGACATTCCATCCAAAAACAACAGAATACACTTTCTTCTCAAGTGCTCATGGAACACTCTCCAGGATAGATCATATCTTGGGTCACAAATCAAGCCTCGGTAAATTTAAAAATATTGAAATCGTATCAAGTATCTTTACTGACCAAAACGCTATGAGACTAGATATCAATTACAGGATAAAAACTGAAAAAAATACAAACACATGGACTAAACAATATGTTACTAAATAACCAAGAGATCACTGAAGAAATCAAAGAGGAAATCAAAAAATACCTAGAGATAAATGACAGCGAAAACCTCAATCCAAAACCTATGGGATGCAGCAAAAGCAGTTCTAAGAGGGAAGTTTATAGCAATTCAAGCCTACCTCAAGAAACAAGAAAAACGTCAAATAAAGAACCTAAAGGAACTAGACAAAGAAGAACAAACGAAACCCAAAGTTAGCAGAAGGAAAGAAATCAGAAAGATCAGAGCAGAAATAAATGAAATAGAAACAAAGAAAACAAATGGACAACCTGGAAGAAATGGACAAATTCATAGAAAGGTATAACCCTCCAAGACTGAACCAGGAAGAAATAGAAAATATGAACAGACCAATCACAAGTAAGGAAATTGAAATGTGATTAAAAATCTTCCAACAAAAAACAGTCCAGGACCAGATGGCTCCACAGGTGAATTCTATCCAACATTTAGAGAAGAGCTAACACCCATCCTTCTCAAACTCTTCCAAAAATTGCAGAGGAAGGAACACTCCCAAACTCATTCTAGGAGGCCACCATCACCCTGACACCAAAACCAGACAAAGATATTACAAAAATACAAAACTACAGACCAATATCACTGAGGAACACAGATGCAAAAATTGTCAACAAAATATTAGCAAACAGAATCCAACAACACATTAAAAGGATCATACGCCATGATCAACTGGGAATTATCCCAGGGATGCAAGGATTCTTCAATATACGCAAATCAATCAATGTGATACACCATGTTAACAAGCTGAAGAAGAAAAACCATATGATCATCTCAATAGATGCAGAACAAGCTTCTGAGAAAAATTCAACACCCATTTATGATAAAAACTCTCCAGAAAGTGGGCATAGAGGGAACCTACCTCAACATAATAAAGGCCATATATGACAAACCCACAGCAAACATCATTCTCAATGGTGAAAAACTGAAAGCATTTGCTCTAAGATCAGGAACAAGGCAAGGATGTTCACTCTCGCCGCTATTATTCAACATAGTTTTATAAGTCCTAGCCACGGCAATCAGAGAAGAAAAAGAAATAAGAGGAATACAAATT
>NC_041214.2:25438795-25440714 GCF_002837175.3 Physeter macrocephalus
GAGGTTCCTTAAAAGACTACAAATAGAACTACCATATGACCCCGCAATCCCACTACTGGGCATATACCCTGAGAAAACCATAATTCAAAAAGAGTCATGTACCAAAATGTTCATTGCAGCTCTATTTACAGTAGCCAGGACATGGAAGCAACCTAGGTGTCCATCAACAGATGAATGGATAAAGGAGATGTGGCACATATATACAATGGAATATTACTCAGCCATAAAAAGAAATGAAACTGAGTTATTTGTAGTGAGGTGGATGGACCTGGAGTCTGTCATACAGAGTGAAGTAAGTCAGAAGGAGAAAAACAAATACCGTATGCTAACACATATATATGGAATCTAAGAAAAAAAAATGTCATGAGGAGACTAGGGGTAGGATGGGAATAAAACACAGACCTACTAGAGCATGGACTTGAGGATATGAGGAGGGGGAAGGGTAAGCTGTGACGAAGTGAGAGAGTGGCATGGACATATATACACTACCAAACGTAGGGTGGATAGCTAGTGGGAAGCAGCCGCATGGCACAGGGAGATCAGCTAGGTGGTTTGTGACCACCTAGAGGGGTGAGATAGGGAGGGTGGGAGGCAGGGAGATGCAAGAGAGAAGAGATATGGGAACATATGTATATGTATAACTGATTCACTTTGTTGTAAAGCAGAAACTAACACACCATTGTAAAGCAATTATACTCCAATAAAGACGTTAAAAAAATATATATATATTAATCTGCAGTTGAAATCTGAAGGATTCTCTCTCACCCACCATAATGAGAAGTTAACCAATTATGAAATTAAACTATCAATCCCTTGGTTATTAAACAGGCTTGCCCTTGGCAAGATACAAAATGGAAAAGTAATATTGCTGCAAACTACTTCAAGGTTACATTAAAATTCCTTTAAAAAAAATAAAGCAGTTCATAACTCAAAAGTCAATACTGGGTTTCACGAACACATTCAAAGTAAATTTTTTCCCAAAATAGAAACGAAAATGTTTTGCCATCATTCAGCACCTTTGGTTTCAACTGCTGAAGTTTAAACAAATGGTAAAATTAAATACAAATTCAATGAGAAACATAATTTTACAAAGCCAAACTTTTGTCCTCAATTTTATTTATATCCTAAGACCTAAACTTAGACACCTAAGAGAGAAATGGTTAAGGAAATTATGGAATACTTACTCAAAAAATATAATCATCCATTAAAAAGTTTGTTTACAGAGTTTCTCCTAAAATTAAAAAAAATTAGACCTGAAGAATCTTTTAAAATGTGTTCCTGTAAAATGGACCACAGCCAAGTAAAAATATATTTATGCTTAAAAGTATTAAACAAGAAAAATAAAGTGTTATCAATATCAATACTGGCTGGTACTGACTGTCCTCTTTATTATATTTTCCAAATTTAACCATGACAAGAAAACATTATTTGAAATTTTAAAAAGACTAAAAGAACACGAGAGTACTTTGCAGATACAGGCAGTGAAGATGCTCCTTCTCTGGGTGCTTGCATCGCGCTGGGAACTGCACTGACCAGAGTGAATAGCACCTGCTCCTGCTACCTTCCCAGGCTGGGATTATGTATAAGCTGAGAACAAGAAGTGTGTTTTAATCATCTGTGTATTTCCAGTGACTGGCCTCTGGCACTTGGTTCAGTAAAGGTTTGGCATAAGGGAGAACAATAAATCTATTAACCAGTTTACATTCAAAACACTCCTTGGGGGCTTCCCTGGTGGCGCAGTGGTTGAGAGTCCACCTGCCGATGCAGGGGACACGGGTTTGTGCCCCGGTCCGGGAGGATCCCACATGCCGCGGAGCGGCTAGGCCCGTGAGCCATGGCCGCTGAGCCTGCGCGTCCGGAGCCTGTGCTCCGCAACGGGAGAGGCCACAACAGTGAGAGGCCTGCGTATCGCAAAAAAA
>NC_041214.2:25440759-25465829 GCF_002837175.3 Physeter macrocephalus
AACACCAAAAAAAAAAAAAAAAAAAAAAAAACACAAAACACTCCTTGGTTTTTTTAAATAAAATTAAAATTTTTAAATGAAACATATCTTACATATGAGCTAAAAAACATTTCCTGAGATGAGTGTGAATTTATTGTTAACCCAAATAGAATAACGAATGCTATTTTCAAATAGTACAAGATGAAACAACAAGTACAAAACCAAGATATTCAACTACCAAATTCAATCAAGGGCAGATCAAAATCATCATCTATCCTTTCTTATCTTTATCAATACTTACTCTTGAGAGATTCTGATGAGGAGAGTCACAAACGTTTTCACGGGTACTTTCATTCCTATAATTATGTTTTCTTGGGCTCTTAGGTCGTGTCCGACTTGGCATATCACTATCTGAGGGTCCAGATGCATCCATCTTCGAGAAAAGGAAAACGAGTTTTTAAAAATCATATATGTAGTACTGAAACTAGAATCAACCCAAATGTTCAAATATTGACAAACTTTACACTACCAAAATATTTCACTAATTACCCCTTAATCCCATCCCTTAATACCACTGATTTCATCAGAAAAGTTATTAAGTACAGAAAGTTTTCAATAATTCTAACTTGCACTTGAAAGATCAAATTTTATATCACTGACAAATAGTTGTTTTCCTTAAAAGAACAGGTTAGTTTCCTTCATTTTCAAGACAATATCTGCCAAACACCCAAGTCTGACTAACCAGTTTGTCTGCCAGTTGTACCTTCAAGTAAAAATGGCATTCCATGAAAGGAGCCAGTTTTATTTCACAACTTAAACAATCCCACAAGTATTATACTTTTCCTCAAGACAAACACCACACTTTGCCAAGCAGAAGTGCGTTATATGTGCCTCCCCATTTCATCACTCAGAATGTTAAAAACACCCATACACAAGGACAAGATTTAATATTAATAATTTTTACTGCTTCATCAAGAACATTCTTAAGTGAAACTAGCATATTTTTACTGTGTCTGGTGGGGAAGAACACAATGACTACTAGCACATTTTGGTGACGTTGCCTTGATTCATGCTAAGGTGCCAACAGTTTACCTATCAATTGCTTTTGCACCATTAGTGCAAATGTCAACACAGTGATGGCAAATGATGTCTTAGTGTTATTACAAAATAGTTCTGAATTCAGCCACCCTGAAAAATTCTCAGCAACCCCAGTGGTCTGAAGACCACACTTTTAGCACTGCTATAACACATGTAAAAGAAAGTTTATCGCAGTATTATTCAAAATGTCAAAAAGCTTGAAACAAAACGTCTATGCCCCAACAGAGAAAGAGCTTAATAAATAATTACACCTCCCCTGTGGAACATTAAGATGCCATTAGAAAGACTAGATTAGAGCTGTATCTGTTGACTTGCAGGGATTTGCAATAGGTGTACTGTGCACTGTGAAAAGAAATGTGTATAACGCAAAACTTGTTAAAAAAATGTGTAAGCACACACACCTATGTATGTACAAAATTTTACAAGCACAGTAAAAAAAAAAAAAAAAGGAAATATACACACTTGGTTTCTAACATGGTTTGAGGGGCCAACTTACGTAAATAACAGAACACAAAAAAAGAACACAGAACATCTAGCAAAAAAGGTTAAAGAAAATATGCACATACAACGCAATCATATTTATTTATCAAGTAAAATCATAAGGGACATATCAAGTAGGGATATATACAATAAGAAATTAAATTTTAAGGAAAAAAGACAACGATTGCCTTTTATACTCACGTGGGCATCTGAAGATCCAGATGAATGAACATCTGATGATCTGGTCTGCAAGCATTAAAAAAAAAAAGCCAACATTTAAATAATCAGAAAATGTATTATGCTAACAAAACAAGTATTTCTCGTGTTACGCAGACAATCTTTCCAAACTTGTACCAATTTCTTCTCAGCTAATAAAACCAAACAAAGGCAATCTGTGACTTACAAAAAAACCCTGTGATCCAAAATAAATGTGTCAGTCATGTTCAGTCTTCAAATAATGGCACTTTCCAATAAGGTCAAGTGTTAAAGTTTCACCTGATTTTGTTTTAATTGATCTACATTTCAGATTACATATGGCATATAATAATTTATTTGATTTTTCACTATGCAGCTAAGAATGAAGAAGCCAAGCTATAACACTATTAACTAAATAAATAATATGTGGTATCTTTCTGAAATTTTAATTGGAGGCCCAGAATTTAACTCTGGCACTGAGTTGTTTTTATTTTTCAAGGTATTGGGTAGTGAGATTTTACTTATTTTATAAATATTTAAGTATTAAAAGTGAAATCAAGAATCTTGAGATCACAAGTACCTCACCGATCCTAGCTCCCAGTTCTAGATTTCAAATGTAATGCACAAGGCAATATATTCATTTTTAAGAAAAAATTGAAGATTTGTATGATGTAGAAAAAAGCCAATAAGATTCCTATGGGTCCACACAGTACTGCTTTACTTATCTTGTTGAAACATAAGGCTAAGAACAGCTGATCGGATTTTCATACTGAATCAATTTATTCCTCTGAACTCCATACTGGACCCTAGGCAAAATCAGCCCAAGACAACCAAGCACTGAGCCACCAGCCATCTCCATTCTTTCTACCCATCTTTTTTCTGTCCCCAACTTTGTGTCCCTCCTATTTCACTTTCTTCTCCCTGCTAACCTTTCCTAAAAGGCAAGATAGCATGAAAGAAATTTTTTTATGTTTAAATTTAACCCTGTGAAACCTACTTTGAATCAGTTTGAAATGCACCCATTTGCAGACACTTAAAATAATACAAGAGAATAAATAACTCCTCTTGAAAAAGAAAAAAAAAGTTCCGTCAAGAGACTGAGTGAATTGAGGAGAAAAAAAATTCAATTGCCTTCTAATACACCATTGTTAACCTGCTAGGTAACAAAAATAACACGGTAATCATAATAGTGAGAAAAAACATCAAACACCTAGAAACCGACTAAAGAAATATGTACCACCTGTGCAAAGAAAATACAAACTTCACAGGAAGGTTGTTATTCAAGTCAACTTTTGAAAAGATTCATCACATTCCTAGATGGGAAAACTCATTATTAAGACAAAGTCAACTACACCTAAATTTATTTATGCATTTAATGCAATTTCATTCCACAGCTCAAAATCCTAAAGGGAAGTCTCTGCAAGGGGACAAGGGGGATTGCCAAAAATAACTCTGAAGTTCACCCAGAAGAATAAGCACGAACGAGCAGGTAAGAAAGTGCTAGGCTTTCTTTAATCTATGCCACCACATCCAAATCATCATTTCTAGGATTTAAAAATAACAGCATGGCTTAGGATGATGCATCAGCTGATTTCAATTAACCCAAGATGGTCATATTTACTGCAAACCAAACATTTTCCACTGATACACAGCTATGGCTACACAGCATCAGAATGAAATTTTAGACTTGAGAACAGTTAAAGAGATGCAAATAGTAGTGAATAAAAATTTTAAAGGAATAACCAACTTTTAAAGCTAATGGTCCAGGTAAACAGGAAATGTAACACTACTTCTGAAGCCAAGTCTCTCCCTCTACTTAACCTGGAGCTGCACTATGTTATTTGTCTTGGGCTTGGGTTTTATGTTTTTACTGAAGAACAGTAAATTAGTGATGCTTAAAGATCTTCTGAAGTCCACAGCACAATTCCTCATCCAAATGAAAAGACCCAAAAGCAAGAAATGAAAGGGCAATATAAGGGAGATTTTAGGCAATAAAGAAGCAGACACAAGAAAAACTTATCTCAAGTTTGAGAAAGTAGATATAGTACAGATGTGGGGAAAGACAGCAAGGAAAAAAAAAAGGATCATTCTGATGGCTGCTGAGGAGACAGAGGTAAAGCCAACAAAACGTTACCATGAAACTCCTTTTCCAGCTGCTCCTACTTTACTTCAATTGAAAAACCGCCACACCTGAGTTTTCAAATTAGCAACCTACCCACAGCAACATTCCTCCAACACTTCCACTCGGCCTAGTCCGCTCTCCATTCCCATCTGCCTCCTTCCTCCTCACATCCTCTAAAGCATCAACTTACATTTCCACAAGTTTAACAACCACTCCCATAGGAAGCATATCAACACTTTTATTGTGCTGAGATGACTCCCAATTCCTTATCTTCAACCTTGGTGCCTCTCCTGGGTTCCAATCTGTTCTTAAACAACTTCCTGGACATCTTCACCTGAATATCTGCAAGTTCCTCACATCCTGTATATATAAAATAGAGTTTCCTCCCAAATTAGCTTCTCCTGTTGACCTTCTTACTTCTGACACCGAATGGTAACTCTGAATCAGTCATAATATGGAAGTAGTAAAATGTTAAGAGCACAGACTCTGGAATCAGACTTCCTGGTTTTAGCACTTATCAGCTTTGTAACCTTGGGCCTAGTTCCTTCATCTGTAATGCTGAATAGCACCTGCCTTATAGGATTGTTGTGAAGACAAAGACAGGTGAAGCACTAAGAACAGTGTTTGGTACATAAAAGTGTTCAATGAGTGTTAGCCAGCAGCATAATACCAGGGTCATCCTTGACTACTTCCCTATCCCCCATAACCAATTGAGTCAAATTCTGTTCACCCCACCTCTACTGAAACTCTTCTCTGGGGACCCTTTTTACTAAAGACACTACTGTGGTTCAGATTTCCCTTTATTCAACCCATTTACTGGGCAACCACTTACTGGTACTGTGCCTTACATCCGAGATATAAATGTCCTTAGGAGGTAATAAATAAGGGAGACGAGTAAAACAGTGTGGCTGTACCACCAGAGCACAGAGGGCAAGCAAATCTTAATGGGAGTGGGGACAACGTCAGAAAAGCTTCCCAAAGAGTATCTGAGGTGAGATTTTTGAAGCAATCTTTAATATGTATCAGCAGCACTACAAAAATCTTCAAACTAATCCTCCTCACTCCCAAATTCTTCCTAAACTATGTCTCCAGAAGAGCTTTCTTAAAGGACTTTCCTGCCTTGAATCTTCCATGGCTCTCTAATTTTATTCCACAGGTTTTAAAGCCGCCACAATTTAGCTCAAACTTATCCTTCCATCTCAAAAACTTTTATCCCTATGCAAATGTCCTATATACGGTGGCTAAACAAGAACATGTATCAATCCATTTGCCAGTTATTTACCTCACCCATCTCTTTTTTATACCTCTATGTCTACCCTTCAAAACTCTGTTCATTGGTAACAAAAATAACACGGTAATCATAATAGTGAGAAAAAACATCAAACACCTAGAAACCTTAAACTTAAACTTAAACTCCTCTATTCCTGAAGCCTCCCCACCCCACCCTCCAATCAACCAGCTGTCATTTCTTTCCCTAAAATTTTAGACGCTTCTGATGGCTCCGCTTTGAACTATCATGTGTTGACTCTTTTTCCACTAGACAGCATGTTCCCCAAAACTGATTATCATCTTATTTAATTTTTTCTTCCTCAGAGTCAAACAAAATCTGGCAAGTGACGGAGCCTCAATAAACTTGCTGACGTACCCAGTTGGAACAAGTACCTACATAACAAAATTGCACTCCTCACTATCAACATACTAAGCTGTCCACTCACCAACAAGTAACAGCTACCTAGCTGAATACCACTTTCCAAGACAAACCAGTCTACCTCTCAAAAAAATTCATCAAATCTATTGAGTTAAATAATAAACCTGAAATTATCCTTAAAATTATATCCAAAACACTACCAATACATGAAAGGTTGTAAGTACATTTTGAATGATCTGTAGTTAACCTAAAATGAGGAAAGCCTGGTGAAAAAAATTAACTGCTCAAGGAAGAGACATCTAACAGTACCAAATAGCCTCAAGTGCTATTGGCAAATTCATCTTGCTTTTAAAAAAAATTATTTCAGCAAAATATCTAGCATGTGGCCAATCTGCAATAAACTATTAAAGCTACTTAACAGTATAAGAGGCAAATTATTTCTAATATTAATATTTTTGAGTTTAATATCCTGTAGGAAGTTTTGGGCTCTTTTTTCTTTGTTTTTGTTTTTCAAAAATGATGCTCTTTGTAAAAAGGGATAGAGAGGCAGGAGTCTTCAACTTGCATACCAAATGAGCCCTCCTCTCATTTGCCTTACTGGCAAATGAGTATCTTTTTGTCAATTTATTATACTTTCCAGGAAAAAAAATCTTCAGGAATAAAAACTAGAAGAGAGCCCCCCTCTCATTTGCCTTACTGGCAAATGAGTATCTTTTTGTCAATTTATTATACTTTCCAGGAAAAAAAATCTTCAGGAATAAAAACTAGAAGAGAATTAAAACTAGACTTTCAGAAAACAAATAATTCAATCCAATAAGACAGAAAATTTTTTAAACCATACTAATAGTCATATTCGAGCACCAGTGCTACAAATACTCGAATTTCTAAAAGACACCAATCAACAAAACAAAAGTTCCTAATTCCTCTCTCCGCCTCAAAACACAGCCTTCCACCCAGAAAACTAACCATCTTATATTTTAAGATAAGATGGTTATCTTATCTTACAACCATATCATAATAAAGATTCAGTTTAAAACTGGCGAACAACAGAGCCTAATTTTTCAAGGTTCGTGTTTTGTTTGGAGTTTTTGATCATATTTAATTCTTACATACCTTCAGGTACCACCAAAAATATGTACACAAGCAGTAATATATACCTAAGGATGATAAGCCTTGAATGGATCCTCATTATATCAGCACATATTTCGTACAACTGAAATACTTTTGTTAATCAGCAGTCAATTAAAATAGTTCCCACACCAATTTAGCACTGGGTGTCCAAGGAAGCCAGCTATTTCCTACTTAGCTCATTTACCTCTCTAACCCAATTTTTGACACTATGGCAAAAAATAAGCACTGTCACAGAGTGAAGTAACAGAGCACACAATTCCATTATATTAGTAGTACTACCAGCACAGGAGCTGCAGAGGGAACGAGAATACCACATTCTCTTCATATCCTCATTGTGCTGAGCAAACAACGCTTACAATCAAAATAAATTAATTTTTATAAATTAAATTCTAACTTTATATATTAAATTTAACATTTTTCTAAGCAAACAATTATAGGCTCTTTGCCTCTCCTCCCAAAATCAAAGCTACAACATGGTACACCTCTCCCCCAAAGAATCATTTTAGTCTGGTGATACAAGAATAAATGCACAGGAAATTTTTAGCTAATTCCTAAAACATTTACTGAATTTCTATATTTGTCAGGCTTTAAAATAAAAAGTACGGCAAAATTACACAGAAAATAAAGGGTCTCTTCATTAGGGACAACTACACATAAAGGTTAAATCATTTGACTATACAAACTTAAAATGTAATTTTTAAAGCTAAGAGAAACTGTAGAGGTTATCTAATTTAATCTCCTTATTTTGTCTTAATTAGACACATCAACTAATTTTGCCATTGTCAATAGCAAAAAACCCTATTATACATTTTATTTGGTAAATTAACTCAATACCTTAAATTACCTCAATTACCTCCATTTTTTTTTACTGAGGTATAAATGACATACAACACTGTATTAGTTTTGGGTATACAACATAATGATTCAGTATTTGTATACACTGCAGAAAGATCATCACAATAAGTCTAGTTAATAGCCGTGACCAAACATAGTTAGAGTTTTTTCTTCTTGTGATGAGAACTTTTAAGATCTACTCTCTTCTTAGCTTTCAAATATGCAATACAGTATTATTAACTATAGTCACCATGCTGTACATTACATCCTCTTGAACATTTTTAAATTAACATTTTCCTCAGGGTCTAGAAATATGATCAACAAGCATCCCTACCCATAGCAATGGGAATTTAACTACCAAAGAGTAAGAATGCACATGAAACTAAAGAATTTTTTACTCCATCTATATGGTAGAATATGTCACTCATCTGCACTCCCCAGAGGAAGAAATCAAAACAGAACTCAAAGGCCAGAAATTCCAAACACTGTCATATTAACCAAAATGATCTTATACTCTCACCAATAAAGTCTGGACTTGTGTTAGAAATAGAAAGCAGTAACCTGAGCAGTCATTATAACTGATAACAGATTCTAAATCTCAGGATTAGAACTTAGCCTGACATTTTGAAAAGTAAGTACTTTTTACTTCCTCTAAGAACAAAGGGGAGAGGAAAGGAACTAAGTTTTTTTTATGTACTTGATATTCACTAATTTAATCCTTACATCAACCCTGTAGAAAAGGGATTATGTCCATATTACAAACAAGGAAATTGAGGCTGAAAAGTTTAAGCAATATGCCTTGATATCGCAAATATAATTTATTACCAAGTCAGAATCTGAAACCAAATACCTTTTGTTTGTTATCAAAATCCATAATCTCTCCACTACATCATGCACCCTCCTGAGATATTTTACAGACATTGGTAGGAAATCTCTTAACAGCATCAACTGATTATAATCTAAAGCAATATAAACTAAAAAGATTATTGGAAGATCCAACAATTTACTTACAGGGAACAGCCACACAGTCACAACCGTGAGAAGTACTACTAGAGGAGGCCTGAACATGTATATACATTAATATGTTTTCAATGTAGTCTAAGCCTCAAACAGAAGATACTTAAAATATTACTTTGAGTAGAAACAAAAATAGTGAGGCTTGTGCGTGAATTTTATGGATACACTAGCTTTAGTAATAGTTCCCTAATAGTAAGCAGGGCTGTTTTTGTCAGAGTCCGCTGAGGAAGTGGGCAGTCATGTACCCAACTATGCCCCTCCTCACCAAGGAGAAATGTACTGGGGAGGGGAGAAACAAACAAGGAGTAAACGCAGGTTGTAAAGCAGCCAAGACTGGCCCTCAACCACAGTTTCTACATAACTAAAAGATTTCTGGTAAATCCATTACTAATTACGAACTAATTATAAACATCATTCACCAAATGGCATAAAGACTATGATTTAATAGAAACTGAAGAAAGCAGGTGTATAATAGCTTACGTTTCCCAGAACAAACTGTACACACAAGACTAGCCCCGTCTACCGTAAACGTAACTTCCTCGTAACCTACTATCATACACACTCGTTAACATGTAAGTCCTTAGAACCTTTAAGTATTACACTTCTTGCATCAGCATCAAAAAGCTTAACAACTGTTTCGGGCACTATTACTTTTAATATCGTGTTGGAGGTGAAAAACTCAACGCAAAAAAACGATTAAATGACCCGTCCAGGATGGCAACTTAGGACCTGATGCTAATCACAACCTAACTAACGCTAAACCACTTCTACAGCTCAGTGCACTCACAATACGTGCACAGGGTTCCCTGTAAACTCAAAAGCAATTTACTAATCTTAGGTGGCTTCCAAGTCTATGAAAGTTTTCCTTTCAGAAGAAGCGGAAGACCACGAGTCCTCGAAACGAGCCCTCAAAAGAAGGGCTCATTTTACACTTCCTCTTATGTGAGCTAAGACCACGTGTAGAGCGTAGCATTAACCTTGGCGAGGCATCACCGCAAAGGAGAACTGCACTTCCCACCCCGCTTCCTTCCACTATTGGTCCTCCCCTCACAATTTGCGGCCCTAGAGATTATTTATTCCCTGGAGGACGTGAAGGAAATTGAGCGAGGCCGGAAGCGTGCAAGACCCAAACCCAAAGAGCCGAGGAAACAGAGGCAGACACTTAAGCACCGGGAAGCGATTCCCGCCTCTCCCAGGCTCTGTCCCGCGGCCCCAGAGCTCAATAAGCTGAAATACAGGGGCGCGTTTTCCCGACTTCAGACCTCAGTCTAAATCACTGATTTCACTCCAGTGCTAAGCGGGAGCCGAACTACTCACGCCACCCGCCCTGGGCCCTCCAGTCTCGAGCCGAATCCAGGCTGGGACTAAGGGGAGATACCAGGCCTCTCAACCTGCGCACCACGGTGCGTCTGCGCCCGGCCTACCGTCGCGACCAGAACGCGGACCCCCACCCCAATTTCCTCCCTCTGGCCAGAAGCGTCTGTAGTCCCCAGACGACAGTGATACACTCACTGACTTACGAAGTCCTCTAAGAAATTACCTTTGAACTGGCCTTCTGAGAGCCGCCTGGCGTTTTGTCCGCCATCTTGAGCTTTGCCCCTCCTTCGGCAGCGGCAGCAGCACGGGCGAGTCGAGCGCCGAAAGACTGGATCTCAGCGGAGCCCGCCTGAGGCCGTGCAAGACCGAATAGTCGACTGCCGAGTTGGCGAAATTCAAGCGGAGCTTCGCCACGTGACTTCGGTGTTGGTCATTTCCCGGGCCCGCCCATTCCGCTGAATATTTGGGGGCGTCTCTGTGGCGTGTCGCGTTATTGGGCCCGAGAATTTAGAGAATCTTCTTGTTCTGGCTTTCAGGGCCGGTCGATAGTTCACTCTTTTTCCAGCACGCTGAATATTTGGGGGCGTCTCTGTGGCGTGTCGCGTTATTGGGCCCGAGAATTTAGAGAATCTTCTTGTTCTGGCTTTCAGGGCCGGTCGATAGTTCACTCTTTTTCCAGCACCAACCCTTGGTAGGTGCGAGCCAGTTGCACTTGCTGGGCGAGGAGGGAAAGTCTTCTTAAAGAAGAAATGCGTAGTCAGCTGGGGAGGAGCCTTTACTTCAACTCAGAAAATAAATCTGGAGCCGACCGGGGTCCGCCGCTCCGTGGACAGAGATGGTGTTCGCGCCACCTCTGTCGCTCACACCCTAGTGGGAAAGGCAAACTTGCAGGCTGTTCAAGTGAATTTAAAATAGAGTGGTGTCCGGAAGCGGAGAAGGGAAGCTTTTGACCCAACCTGAAGTTCCGGCAGTGGTGTTATCGGATAGACTCTGGTCAAAATGGGTACATGCAAGAGAGAGGGTGAATGAAAGAAAAATTATAAACAGATGGCATTCTAAATCTAGCATCCCCCCCCCTGTAAGTTGTGTGTCATTTAAGAATTACATTTTAACGGTTTTTTCATTTTTAATCACGTAAATGGAGGGGAGCACCATAAACCTTTCTGTACTTAGCTTTTTGGTTTTGGTTTTTTTTAATTCTTAATAGGATCTATAGTCAAAGAAGGAAAGCTTGCTTGAGGTCATTCCTGAGCCAAACCAGGCAAGGAAAATGGAAAGGGCATTCCAGGCAGAGGGAAGTAAAAGCCTGGTGGCGTGAATCGGGACAGCCCTGTGGTGCAGTCACATTAAGCAGTCCCGTCTTATTAGACCAGGTTTGGGGGCTCGACATGGCTGGAGAAGTGGATGGGAGCAGGCTCACACAGGGCCCTGAGGTAACCAGTGTGCTTAGGGAGTTAGAATTCTATTCCAAGGATGAAGAGCGGCCTTCAACACAGTTAAGTAGGGCTGTGATGTGGTCAGATTTTAAGTTTTAAAAGATTGCTCTGAGCACTGGGGGAAGGGACGAAGCAGGGTTCATGACCTTCTCCTGAATTCATTTATTCAAAATATTTTTGAGCCCGTTTTGTGTGTAAAACCCTGCACGGAATGTTGAGAGGCTTACAGAGATGCCTAAAACATTATCTTCATATGATTTAAGATTTAATGAGGAACAACACCAACAAAAAGATTTAATGAGGAAGAGGGGAGACAAGGGAACAGCAAACTAACTAACGTTGTAGAATTCAATTTATGCTGCAAGGAAGGGTCATTAGCTGTGGGAACCCTGAAAGAATTAATTCTTTTTTTTTTGTGTGTGGTACGCGGGCCTCTCACGGCTGTGGCCCCTCCCGCCGCGGAGCGGCCCACGGGCCCAGCCGCCCCGCGGCATGCGGGATCCCCCCAGACCGGGGCACGAACCCGCGTCCCCCGCATCGGCAGGCGGACGCGCAACCACTGCGCCACCAGGGAAGCCCAAGAATTAATTCTAAATGTAGGGGTTGGGCAAAGAGATGGGGGGAGGTTTCACAGAGAAGGAAGCATTTGAGCCAACTCTGAGGAAGTAGAATTTTGTCTGTTGGATGGTGTTGGGGGGAGAGGGAGGGGAGGTTGGCGTGGTGGTGAGGGAAGCTGGATCTGACACATGGAAAGACTTAACAGTCGTATGTGCCAGGCTGAGGAATCAGCAGGCCACGTAGGGCTCCTGTTCTGTGTGAGGGGATGGGGGTAGAAGAACAGACAGTAAACAAATAAGCAAACAAGAAATGGTCAGAAAGTAACAAGTGCTGTACTTGAAATGGAATGATGCTTTACAACCTCCAGTCCTGCTGAATTTATTTTCGAGCCCAGCTTTTTTTCCCTTCTGGGCTTCTCCCCCGCCCGACACCCTTGTCCTGACTGCTAATTGAAGGCTAATCGATTTCTTTTCATACTCTTATTGAAGATATCCCTTCCTCCAGGAAGACTTACAAGCCTCCCTCCCCTACCAAGCCTAAGAAAGAGACTCTGCTTCTGTTACCATAGGAACCTGTTTCGCGCTCAAGATGCTTATCACACCAGATCTTCATTGTCTGTTTACAATCTAGGATTAGAAAATGAAATCATCAGCTGAGATGCAGGGAGAACTGTGGGCTTGGCCCACGCCTGGTCATGTTCTGGCAATGCTGCAGGCTGACTTCGTCACTGTAAAGTGAATATATACGTACTTTTCATTTAAATCCCTAAAGTCCTACTTCACATAAAAATCATTTTTATTAAATGTTTACTCCTAAACACTGAACATAAAGGAACATAAACTTCTTCTCTCTCTTCTTTTTCATACAGTAAAGCCCCAAAGGAAGTCAAACAAATATGACCTGACTAGAAATGGTACATAGGCGTTTATTAAGGCCTAATCAAGTACACTCTTCAAATCTCACAATCACGATTAAGAGCAGAGTTCCCCTCAATGGGTACATGTAAGTTGTGGCCCTGTTACTCAAGCCACAAATCAAGGAGGAGGAAAGGGCATGAATATGGATATGAATGGAAGTTTACAGAGCCTGAAATTTTTAATTAGATTCACAATTGCCAAGTGACTACACATGAAGAGTAAGAAAATCATACAATTTACTGCAATTAGTATTACTTTTTTACAATCACCCTGAACCCATACCATTCTTCTCTTCCTGGCGTGTTGGTTCTCTAGTCCTACACCTGTCATCTGTTTTCAAGGGTTCTCCCCAAAGCTACATTTGACCGAGATTACAAAGTAGTGCCAGATGCAGTCCACGGAGTTGTTTTGTTTGGCTCAGCAGGGAGGGTTTTTTCTTTGAATTTTGAGCATTTTTTAATTGGGAGACTTGACTTTTTTCTACTCAGGATTTCCAGTTTTTTTTGAAAAATGGTTAAGTCTGGGAACAATCCGGTGGAGGTGAGCCACAGCGAGCTCTTGGGAAGGGGGTCTTGGGTTCACCAGGGCTTCACCACACACGGTGGACAAGTGCCCCACACAGGCCTGCTTGTAGGCCTATGAGTTATCTACTTCTCATGTACAATGTAAGTCTCAGCAGGGGTAATGATCAAAATATTTAACAATCAGTCCCCCAGCACCAAGGAGAACTGACTTACTCGTTAGGCACAGAAGGTGCAGTGCCTAGGGCCCATTTACTTTTAGGGGCCTCCCAAAGTGTTTTAATTTCTTTTAAAATAGGGCGGGGGGAGGGAAAGATGGAATGGAGAGGCTGAAACAATAGCAGCATTTCACAGTACACGCAATGAAAGGTAGAGACCTTAAAAATGATTGTCCCAAAGCTAACATCTCCTCTATTGTGCCAATGAACTGCTCCTACTTGGTGACACTTTCTTTCTAGAGAATTTTTAAGCAGCTCTCCCTGCTCTTCAGGCTTCCGGATATAGGTTGGTGAAAGGACAATCCCATCCATTTGTTCATTTGGCAGTTATTGAATTTCTAGCATGTGCCAGGCTCTGCAGAAAGAAGATAAAAGGGAGGAAGGGAGAGCTAAAAATCCGACTTAGCTTATCTGCTGAGAGATCCTAGCCGCTTCTAGGAATAGTGAGGCAACAGCCTCCAAGGAGGGTGTGGTCTGTGTGGACTGGAAGATTCTTTCTGATTAACCTGATCGCCTGCCCCACCCCACAATGCTAGCCTGACAAGTAAAATTTCAGTGGCAATAACAGCTTCTCCCTTTTCTCCCCCGCCCCAGCAAAAAAAATGTACTTATTGATGATATATAGAATTCCTTTGACAATAGTAATTAGCAGTGGAATTTTTTTAAACTACAATGCCCGGGATGTAGGGAGGCAAGAGGTATATAAAAACAGTGTCAGAAAGCATATAGCCCCAGAATGGTCTGGTGACGTGATAATAAAGATAAATAATAAATAATAAAGATAATAAAAATTGCTGTTTTAGCTTTGATCCTGGTGAGATTACCCTTACTGTGTAGCAATTATTGTATCAACAATATAGTAAAACCTAGGATGGTCCAGATAGGGTACTGTGGAAATGGGTGTTCCTAAGTTTGTGTGAGTGTGTATGTGTGTGTGTGACAAAGGAGGACTGAAGGTGCCCCGGGCACGTCACGACAACAAGCAGAAGGCAGCATCTCCTGGGGAGAACTCACTCGCCATGGCCTGGCAGTCCAAAGGTGGGCTTGGCTTGGACCACCAGGTAATATAAAGGCTAGGTGGAGAATGAAGTTATGGAGAGAAAATAAAACAAGACTATTTCTGTGATCAATTTCATTTGGTTGCCAGTAATAGAAGCCCAGCTGCAGTGGTCTTAAGCACGTAAGACTCTCTTTTCACAGTGGTATCATGGTAAGTCTTTCTCTTAAGGAACATGGCATACTTTTCTTCTTTTCCAACTTTTGTTCTGTTTCCTTTGTATTGACTTTGCACATTTCTTGTTACCCTAATTCTTAGTTTTTTAATTTTTTCTGTTACTGCAAATAGGATGTTTTTCCATTATTTATATGTGTCCTAGGTAATTTTATATGTTGATTACTATGCATGAATGTTGTACCTACCACTTTGCTGAATTCTTTTATTATTTGTATCGTTTTTCACATTTTCTCTTGGACTTTCATTTCATTGGCAAATAACTATAAGTTTACCTCCTCTCGTCCCACTTTTTGTTTTTCTATCTTTTGTGTAATAACATTAGCCAGTGCATCCAGAATAACAATAAGTAAGAATGGTACTAATGGATATCCCTGCCTTGTTCCTGACTTTGATGAGAATGCTTTTAGTGTTCTTACAAGGATGAAGCTGACTTTGGGGTTGTAAGTTGAATTATTAATCAATATATATTAATTATTTATTAATTTTTTAGCCAAGCATGGAACTGAAAATACAGAATTTTTAATTCTCATAGAAAACTTGGGAACCCTGAGGATATGCCAAAGACCGCCAATGGTCAGACAACCCTATGACGGAAACACTATTACAGGCTTGTGTTAAGAAACCCCAGGACACCTCCGTGACTTGGGAAAATAAGGGAACAGAGTAGAAATGTCCTGCTCTGTGCACCAGGGGGAATGGGCAGTGCAGTGAGCAGGTTAGAGGGAGGACGGGTAGAAATCTATATTAACTTCCTGTTGCTGCCAGAAGAATTACCTCAAAGTTAGCAGCTTATAGCAACACAAATGTATTATCTTATAGTTCTGTAGGTCAGAAGTGTAAAATGTGCCAGCAGGCCTGTGTTCATTTTGGAGGCTCTAGAGGAGAATCCATTTCCTTACCTTTTCCAGCCTCTAGAGTTCACCTACACTCCCTGGCTTGTGGCCCCTTCTCCCTCCTCAGAGCCAATAGCATAGCATCATCTCTCTTCTCTGACCTCTGTTTCAAACTTCTCTCCAAGTCTGCCACCTCCCTCTTTTAAGGTCCTTCATGATTACATTGGGTCCTCCACAGCAATCCAGGATAATTTCCCATCTCAAAAACCTTAACTTAATCACGTCCACAAAGCCCCTTTACCGTGTAAATTAACGTATCTGCCGTTTCTGGGGATCAGGATGTGGACATCTTTGGAGGGCTATTATTCAGCCTACCACAGGATCTAAAATGACCTTTCTTCATCTTAGAAGAAAGCTGGCAGGCACAGCTTTGATCCGACCAGAAAACTAACATGGGAATGGTCCTAATAAATACAGTCTTCTCAAAGCAACTGAGCTCTGAAATTGTTATTGGGGAATTAAAGGGGTAGAAGGTATGGTTCCAGTGAAATGGCATGCGACAGATCCCTGTTGTCAGAGGACTTACAGGGCATAAAGGAGACAGATGTGTCACAACAAGTATAATAAGATTGAAATTTTAGTCCGATTTGTTTACTGCTGTGTCTGCAGTGCCCGAAACAGAGTAAGCACCATGCAGGCACTCAATGACTATTTGCTAATGAATGAAATCCACAGCAGAGGTGGTTTTTTGGGAACACAGAAGACTGGTGCTGCATAAGAGGAGTCAGGGAAGGCCTCGTCAAAGAATCTGTAGAACTTTGGCGGGTATCTGTCCTGCTCTTAAGAGGTCACCTCTGGGGCTAACTCCCAGGAGTTACTAGAGGCTCTCAGAAAGCAGGATGGAGACCTTGGCACAATGTTATCTCATTTTAAGAAAATGCAAATTTTGCTAATTTTAAACAGACTGAAAAGTCTCCCTTCCTGTGCAAATTTTGAAATAATACAAATCTCCTCTCATCCTCAATTTAAAAAACCCTTTTCGAGAATTGTGTCATTTAGGGAGTTCCCTGGTGGTCTAGTGGTTAGGACTCAGCACGTCCGCTGCGGAAGCCCAGGTTCAATCCCTGTCGCGGAACTGAGATCTCACAAGCCACGCAGAGTGGCCCAAAGGAAAAAGAAAAAAAAAAAAGAATTGTGTGATTTCTTCAGACAGGCTCAATGGACTACAAACATCATTTACTATTTTGCCACGTGGTAGCACTGCCGCAGCTGGTGAATAAAAACACCCACCATCCTTTGTAGATCTTGTGAACACACACACAACTTCTGTGATTGGTCCTGGTGCTCTTGTCAATTAAAAATCTTCCTAGTGTCCTGTCATTGTCAACCAAGCTTTCATTGAGCAGTTGTGCTAGCTCCAGTGCAGAAAAAAAAAAAAAAGTGCTAACAAAATAATGTAGGGGGGAAGTTAAATACGGTAAAATGATGATATACTGTGTTGTCCATTGAGGAGGGAAGAGTTCACAAAATCTTAGCGATAACAAACATATTATAGATGACATTAGAGGTAATATCTTTTCAGTCTGGCTTGCTCTGCTTCTTGAGCAGGACAGGGACAGGGCTGAATCCCAGAACTTATTACTGTGCCTGGCATCCATAAGCAAACAATAAATGTTTGTTGAATAAATAATAAATGAACATGGAAGATGGCTACCTTGTAGCTCCCAAACATATATCCGCTCACCCTACACAGAGACTAACAAAAAGTTCCTGAAACCAAATTCCAAAATCACAGCCATGAGTTTCTGAATAGTCCAGCTCAGATCAGCTGCTCATTGTTGGTCTAATCAGCCGCGCCCAGGGAAACAGGGCCATATAGTACAAATGGCTCCCAGAGGCTTACAGTGTGATCGAATGAAGATTTCATGTTGGGTGTGGGGTCGAGGGGCCAAAACTAACTGTAGAGTGTATGAGTAATAGGTCTCAGGCACATATACAATTTGTTTTTCAATTGTTTGGAGATGCTGCTGTGACTGCTAGGATACAATTTGTTTTACTGTGGTAAAATACACATAACATACAATTTGCCATTTTAAGGGTGCAGCGTAGTGGCATTAAATCCATTCACACTGTTGTGCAAACTCTCACCACCATCCATCTCCAGAATTTTTTCATCTTCCCCAACTGAAACTCTACCCATTCAACACTAACTTCCCATCTCCCCTCCCCAGCCCCCCCACCCCCCACCACCGGCACCAGGAAACCACCATTCTATTTTCTGTCTCTATAAATTTGACTACTCTGTATATCTCATACAAGTAAAATCAAACAGTCTTGGTTCCTTTGTGACTGGCTTATTTCACTTAGCATAATGTCTCCTATAATGTAGCTATGATGTAGCACGTGTGAGAATTTCCTTCCTTTTAAAGGCTGAATAATATTCCACTGTATGTCTATAGCACAATTTGTTTAGCTGTTTATCCATCGATAAACATTTAGGTTGTTTCCAGCTTTTGGCTGTTGGTAATAATGCTGCTATGGACACTGTCAGAGCATTCTTGAATTCACAACAGCTCTTTGTCATTTATACATACCAGCAATCAGTGGTCTTAAAAGTATACCTACTATCGGGCTTCCCTGGTGGCGCAGTGGTTGCGAGTCCGCCTGCCTATGCCGGGGACGCGGGTTCGTGCCCCGGTCCGGGAAGATCCCACATGCCGCGGAGCGGCTGGGCCCGTGAGCCATGGCCGCTGAGCCTGCGCGTCCGGAGCCTGTGCTCCGCAACGGGAGAGGCCGCAGCGGTGAGAGGCCCGCGTACCGCAAAAAAAAAAAAAAAAAAAAGTATACCTACTATCAAGTGGGGACCAGCAGAAAAACTGGCAGTGTGGGTGCCCTCATGCTTGACATCTTTTTGAACCTTAGAATAGGAGTGTGTTCAGAGTAGAGGGATCAGTGTGGTGGTGCATCTGGAAATCAACTCCTGGGAACAAGGAATGATACAAAATAGAGTCATTGGCCTGGAGGAGAGCAGACTGAAGGACGCTATGGGAGCTAAGGAACAAAGGCTTTTTCCTTGTTGCTCCCTAAGACAGATGAGGAAGCACTGGATGGAGGCACAAAACGACAAATTTCTGATTTCAACTCAATGTACAAAATACTTTTTTTTTTTTTTTTCTTTGCGGCACGCGGGCCTCTCACTGTTGTGGCCTCTCCCGTTGCGGAGCACAGGCTCCGAACGCGCAGGCCCAGCGGCCATGGCTCACGGGCCCAGCTGCTCCGCGGCATGTGGGATCCTCCCGGACCGGGGCACGAACCCGCATCCCCTGCATCGGCAGGCGGACTCTCAACCACTGAGCCACCAGGGAAGCCCACAAAATACTTTTTAACCTCTAGAACTGTTTACCAATGGAACAATCTACCTTAATGAAATAAGTACTTCTCTATGAAAATACACAGACAGAAGCTGATTGTAGAAAGGGTTCCAGAATTTGGAAGGCAGTTGGAGGAGAGCTATATCTGGGTTCTAAGACTTCTTTTACCCCAACATTCCCTGTCTTTCAAATGCTTGAAACATCCGTAGAGAAGACAAAAACAGCCAAAGCTGTAAAGTTTCCAAAGTAAATAATTATTCATTATAAACTTCATTCGATATTCATGAGTGCCATGTCCACAGATGCAGCTGGAATCTGAGAAGCTAACTGTTGAGTGCTGTTAGGGACCCACACAAACCTCAGAGAGGGAAGCATTATCTGAGATTATAGTGACGAGAGCCAGAAATAATCAACAGGTGCACTGGGACCTCGACTCAAGAGTCCTTGCTCTTATTTGTATATTACACTAGGAAAATACCCTGGTAAATCCAAATCAAAGTAAACAAATAGTGTTCCACTTTTTGTTACTAAAAATTAATGACTCCAATTTGTCTCACTTATTAGACTTTGGTTTCTAGTTTTTCTCCTGCAATTTCTCTTTTCTCTTTTCATTAAAACTTGTGGCAAAAAATGCCTCAAGAAGCTGTGGAGAAGTAGACAGTTCTTCTGCTTTGGGGTTTGGATGGCCATTTGGCCATAGTTACTAAAATGTGAAGTGAACATACCCTTTGACCCAGCAATTCCACTTGTAGGAATGAATTTTCTTCCTGGATGCTTTCTCACTCCAGTAAAGAATATATGCAGTAAAACATCAAAAATGCCCTGACCGTCCATCACTAAGGGACTGTTTCATAAGTTCTAGCACATCCATAGAATGTTCAGTGTGGTGCAGGGCCAAAATGCTATGCCAAGAAGATCTTTATACGCTGACTTGGAAATTGCTCCAAGATACATTGCTACATGACAAAAGCAAGGTAGGAAATTTTATGCTTAAAAAAAAAAGCCATCAATAGATAGAAGTATGTACACATGTGAGCCAGGCAGCTTCTAAGATGACCTCCAATGCTCTCCAACCCCTGGTAACCATGCCCTGTGTAATCCCCTCCCCTTGAGTATGGGTTCAACCTAGTGATGTGCTTCTAATGAACAGAGTACAGCAAGGGTGAGAGGATGTCACTTCTGAGATTCGGTTTAAAAAACTTTGGCTTCTTGTCTTCCTTGACTTTTTTTTTTTTTTTTTGTGGTATGCGGGCCTCCCTCTGCTGTGGCCTCTCCCGTTGCGGAGGACAGGCTCCGGACGCGCAGGCTCAGCGGCCATGGCTCACGGGCCCAGCCGCTCCGCGGCATGTGGGATCCTCCCAGACCGGGGCGCGAACCCGGTTCCCCTGCATCGGCAGGCGGACGCGCAACCGCTGCGCCACCAGGGAAGCCCTTGTCACTGGTTTTTAAAAGGAATTTATATCAGTCAATTGGAAGCCCCGTCTTCTTTGACTTTTCTAGCTCTTCTCAACTGTTGGCTCAGATGAAGTCAGCTGCCATGCTCTGAGGGGCCCAGTGGAGAGGCCCACGGGGCATGAAGCTGAGGGAGGCCTCAGGCCAAAAACCAGTGAAGAAATGAGGCCATCAGCCCAACAATCTGTGAGGAACTAAATCCTGCCAACAAGGCCTTGAGCGAACTTGACAGCAGATGTTCCGGGGTGGAGCTATGAGGTGACTGCATTCCCAGCTGACAGCTTGATGACATCCTTGTGACAGACCCTGCGTCTCAGGGCCCAGCTAGGCCACTGGACTCCTGATCACAGAAAATGTGAGATAATAAACGTTTGTTGTTTTAAGCCACTAAGTTTTGGTGTAAATTGTTACACAGCAGTAGATAACTAATACAAAATGCTTGTTTGTTATGCATATATACAGTTCTTTACACACTGGCCTCTGTGCTCGCCATCAGGAAAGGAAATGTAAGATTCTGGGGATCAGAGGCGGGAGGAAACTTACTTTTTAATATAGACCCGTTGGTCTATTTCAGTCTATTGTTTATTCAACAAATGAGCAAAGAGACAAATAATAACATTTTTAATATCCTCCAATAAACAATCATTCCAAAGACCCATTTCTAAAATTCTCATATGAACGTTTTTTCTATATCGACATACATTAGCTAACTCACAAAGAAGCGTTTTCATACTTTGTTTAACTTGAGCACATATCACATCACTTCACACAGAAAAAGAGACTCTTTCCTTTCACCTCTTTGGAGGAACAGGAAAATGCCTTCTTTTCAGCCCCATTCTCCGTGGCCTGATAACCTTGTGCTCCAGCCACACCAAGGGTTCCAGCTCCCCCTCGGGAACCTGTTTCTGTCTCCATCTCTTAACGCACACCTCCTCTCAACTTGCAATACTGTTCCTCCCAGGCCTCCCCCGGATTATTCCCATGCACAACACCCAACTCAAGGCTCTTCCTCTGACACCTTAGCCCACTCCTGCCCCAACCATCCTCAGGCCCTTACCTGAGAATCCAGCAATTCTGTTCCTGGATATGCATCCCAGATAAGTGGGTCCCTCAATCCTTTGGGCTACGCCGTACTTTACACTTAGTCCCAGGCGGGTCTTCACCCACCGTCATGTCATTTTTCTGTCTTCCCTACTAGGCAGTAAGCTCCTTGGACATGAGAGGAGATGGGATAGAAGGCAGGCATATGGGAACTGTGGTACGATATGCCCTGTTCACTCCCCCACTCCCTACCTTGAGCAGAGGCAAGGGCATGTGGTTAGCCCACACAGAGGTCACGTTCTTGACTTAAATTCACAAGAGATATTTAAGGACTTATACTTACAGCACCTCAGGAAGCACGTATAGGATACCTTTAGTTGCAGCTGACAGGAGCCTCATCACTTGTGTGACTTACACTGTAAGGAAATTTTATTATTCCACTCATCAAGAAGTTCAGAGGCAAGACTGTCCCAGGACTTGTTAATTTAGCAGCTCAGTCTCATCAAAGACCCAGGTTCCTTCCATCACTCTGCTCTGCCACCTTCAGTGGGTCAGCCTGCTCCTCAGGCTAATTTCCCTCACAGTCACAAAATGGCTACCACAGCTCCCAACATCACACCAGAGGGAAAAGTGTTCCTTTCTTCCTGAAAGCTTGTATATCTTTTTTTTTTTTTAAGAAAAAAATCTTCCTAGAAGCCACTCTATCAGACTTTCTCTTCATGTCTTATTTGCCAGCAATGGGTTGATGCTCATGCCTAAACCAACTGATGGCAAGGGGGGTAGAAGAACCGTGATTGGCTTATATGCAGCACCTGGTTGACTAGGGTGTGCATTCCCTGAATTAAAAAATTTTTTTTTCCTTGGCTGCCCTGCGCCTTGCAGAATCTTAGTTCCACGATCAGGGATCGAACCCAGGCCCGGGCAGTAAAAGCACCAAGTCCTAGCCACTGGACTGCCAGGGAATTCGCGATCTGAATAAAATCTGAGTTCTGCTGAAAAGGAAGAGAGCGGGTAATAACAACACTGTCTCCTAATTGTGAGGACCTAGGTTTCTGACATTTTTTTAAACTATTGAGCTAAGTTGCATATACTATAGTTAGAAAACACTACATCACTCCCAAGACCTGGAGCTTTACTTTTAAAATTATCACGTAAGTGACCTAAATCTAGCTCAGAATATGGATTTTTAAAACTTTGAGCATTGGTAGTACTGAGTGAAAAAAAAAATGAGGCAATTAAACCTAGAACCATGCCAGTGTTTGCCAAGAGACTGAGATGATGAATTTTTTCCCTTTCCCAATTGGTCAGGACTCTTCATTGAGCTTAAAGATCAACCAGACCAGGAGCTGACAAGTTGGGCATGTTGTAGAAAGGAAAACACAGGCTCTCAAGCCAGATTGACCTAGTTTAGATTCTAGCTCCACCATTTAAGAGTATACATGAACTTTGGGCAATGAAATTAAATTTTCTGGGCCTCTGTTTCCTTATGCGTAAAATACAGATAATAACACTAACCTAGATCATCACAATCATGGTAATAAAGTCACCTCCAAAAGTTAAAAAAATTAAAAATAAAAAAATAATACTGACCTTGCAGCTTTCTGAGAGAATTAAGTGAGAATCTAGAGTGAAAGCACATGGCTGGGACTTCCCTGGTGGTGCAATGGTTAAGAATCCGCCTGCCAATGCAGGGGACACAGGTTCGATCCCTGGTCCCAGAAGATCCCACATGCCGCGGAGCAACTAAGCCTGGGTGCCACAACTACTGCGCCTGCACTCCAGAGCCCACGAGCCACAATTACTGAGCCCACGTGCCATAACTACTGAAGCCTGCACGCCAAAAGCCCATGCTCCAACGAAGAGTAGCCCCTGCTCACAGCAACTAGAGAAAGCCCATGCACAGCAGTGAAGACCCAACGCAGCCAAAAATAATACAAACAAATATATTTATTAAGAAAAAGAAAGCACATGGCTGAACGCCTAGAACATAAGAATAAAATATCAAACCTCCTGCCATTGTAAAAACAAAAGAGAACAAACAAACAAAAACAGTGTTATAATAGCACAAGACTGAAAGATTGGCCAGTGGACTAGAAGAGCTAACGTAGTGCCATTTGCACATGAGAACTTAATACACAACAAAGGTGTCACCACAGCTCAATGGGGGAAAGAATGCATTGCTCAACAGATGGTGTTGGGAGAACTGACTCATTATGAAGAAAAAGAAAATCCAGTTTGGTACATGTGACCAGGGTGGAAAATGCCCTTTTCACGTCTCAAACTAGCAGAGTGGTTTCAAGATGAATGAAGGTTCTAATTATCTGAGGGAGAACTCTAAAATTAATGGGGGAAATTGTAGTAGGATGTCTTTGTGACCCTAGGAGTTAAGAAGCATTTCTTAAACAAACCTTGACAAACACAGGCAGAGAAAGACAAATACTCTATGATATCACCTATATGTGGAATCTAAAAAATACAGCAAGCTAGTGAATATAACAAAACAGAAACAGACTCAGATATAGAGAACATACTAGTGGTTACCAGTGGGTGGGGAGAGGCAATATAGCGGTAGGGGATTAAGAGGGACAAACTATTATATATAAAATAAGCTACAAGTATATATTGTATAACACAGAGACTATAGCCAGTATTTTATAATAACTATAAAGGGAATATAACTTTAAAAATTGTGAATCACTATACTGTAACACCTGTAACATATAATATTGTACATCAACTATACTTCAATTTTAAAAATTTACAAACACAAACCATAAGGCAAAAACTTGAGGCATTTGATTATATAAAAATTAAGGAGTTTTATTAAACAAAGGCCATCACGCATAAAAAATAATAGATTACAGAATAGTAGAAGGTATTTATAGTGTCTAAAAATGGAAAAGGATTATTATGTCTAATATACAAGAACAAAAAATCATCAAGAAAAAGTCAGCAACTTCATAAGAAAAAGGGGCAAAGAATATGAACAGGCAATTTAAGAAGAGGAAGCCCAAAGTCCACCAGGCACATGCAGAAATATTCAATTTTATTAGTATACTTCTAAAAATCCAAATTAAATAAAATATTATTTATACCTATAAGATGGGTAAAAATAAGAAAGCCAGATTATGTCAAGTGTTGGTGGGAATGTGAGATATGTCGGGGGGGGGAAATATCACTTATCTATTGCTGCATAGCACAACACCCAAAACTTAGTAGCTTAAAACAACAAACATTTTATTTAGCTCACAATTCTGTGGGTGTGCAATCTGGACTGGGCTCTGCCAGGCAGCCTACTTTCTGGTCCCACTACTCTCCACTCACTCCCATGTCTGGGGCCTCAGCCAAAGTGTCTGGGGCACCTGGGTCCTCTCTCCGCATGGTCACTCATCCTCCAGCCAGGCTAGCCTGGGCTTGTTCACATGATGGTGGAAGGGTCCCAGCTCAGCAATAGGAGTTGCAAGAACTCTCAAGGCCCAAACTCAGAACTCAAATAATGTATTTTCTGCCATGTTCTACAGTTCAAAGTAAGTCACAAGTCAAATCAGATTCAAAGGGAAGAGAAATCGTTTCCACCTTTTTTTTTTTTTTTTTTTTTTTCGGTACGCGGGCCTCTCACTGCTGGGGCCTCTCCCGTTGCGGAGCACAGGCTCCGGGCGCGCAGGCCC
>NC_041214.2:25465973-25530205 GCF_002837175.3 Physeter macrocephalus
ACCCGTGTCCCCTGCATCGGCAGGCGGACTCTCAACCACTGTGCCACCAGGGAAGCCCAGTTTCCACCTTTTGATGAGAATTTGTGAACACGTTTTTGGCCCTGTGCTATAGGAGGTACAGATTAGTTCATCCATTCTGGAAAACAATCCGGTACTATAGTCAAATTAAACATATTCATATTCTATGGCACAGCATTTCCATCCCTCAGTATATATCCCAAAGACGTTCCACTCAGATTCATTAAGAGACGGCAGTATCTGTGGTAGCAGGGAGTTAGAGACAATTGGTTATCCATCTCTTGGCCAGTGGATTGTTAAAATGGTAGATATACATCATGGAATATTACGCAACAGTTAAAAACAATGGATGAGAAGTACACACAGCAATATAAATAGATCTCAGAGGCATCTGCTGAAGCAAAAGAAAAGGAACAGAATGAGAGATATACTGTAGTACCACTCAATTAAAAATACATCTACACAAAACAATTATATATATTTTGCAAGAAACATACACACAGATACACATTAAACACATAATAATAGTTACCTTTGGGGGAAGGCTTAAAGGGAAGCAGATAAGGGAAGAGGAGATAATAAGTACACTGTTTAATAAATCAGTCAGTCACAAGAGTAACCCTACCCAGACAACGATGACAATGCACCTTGAAATGAGAAGTATGATTATTTGAAACCTTTGAATCTGAGATCCAGGATGAAAAAGATAGGCATGATACCTCCTTCATCTCTTCCCTTCCTTCCTGTACTAGTGTTCCTTTCTGCCACTAAAGAATTGTCAACTTCAGAAAAGGCAAGAGCCGAGAGAAAGGAAGGGCTAGCCCAGGGACCACGTCTATGTAAGGGCCTCTTTCACAGGTGGTAAATCCGAGAAAATGTGGCATGTTAATATCCTGTGCATTTTTGCCAGAGTAAAGGCATTGGAACTGGGTGTTCTTCCTTGAAAAGAAGTCCACATCTATTCTGTTTTCCTTCCACTGACATGAGTGGAATTGTCAGTCACCTCCATCAAGACAGCCCCCATTCACCCCACTCTGAGGTGAACTTTCCATCCTGTTGGACAAAGCTGCTCTCAGAAGACCACATCCCATCACGCCTTAGGTTTCCAGTCTTCTTCAAAGAGACCCTGGTTTACCATCACCAGACCCAAGGAAACTTTTCAAACAAGGGCTTTGACCATCAAATCACCCCTGTGACACACTTTCTGAAAAAATTCTATGACTTTTGTTCTTAGATCACTTACTAAAAGCAGGCGTGCTTTCATTAACCAATTCCAATGGCTATTTACTTTATCATGCATCCTTTGTTTCCTTCCTGGGCAAATTAAAGTTAGAGTTAGTTTTCTGCTTCCAATCCAATTAAGTTATCTTTCTAACTAAATCTAAACTTTGGAAAGTCACCTTTGATCTGCGTATTTGGCTCCAGAGAGATGGAGGGTAAAGCAAGTTAAATATGTTTTGATCGTTTTCTTCCTTAGCTACTATTTGTTTCTGATTTAAGAAATGTACCTACTGTTGTGGGCTGAATATCCGTGTCCCCCCAAAGTTCACATGTTAAAATCCTAACCTTCAGTGTGATGGTTATGGAGGTGGAAACTTTGGAAGGTGATTAGTTAGGCCGTGAGGGTACAGCCCTCATGAATGGAGTTAGTGCCCTCATAAAAGAGACCCCAGAGAGCTCTCGCGTCCCTTCCACCATGTGAGGACACAGTGAAGAGACGCTTGTTTGTGAACTAGGAAGCAAGTCTTCACTAGATACCAAATCTGCTGGTGCCTTGATCTTGGACTTCCCAGCCTACAGAACTATAAGAAATAAACATTTGTTGTTTAAACCACTGTCTATGGTGCTTTTGTTTCAGCAGCCTGAATAGACTGAGACATCTACTATGTTTATGCTTCTCATAGCTTTTTTGTCTTTCACTTTAGAACTGAGTTTTCACTCATATTTTTAAAACACATTCTTTTTTTATTAATTTATTTTTTATTGAAGTATAGTTGATTTACAATGTTGTGTTAATTTCTGCTGTACAGCAAAGTGACTCAGTTATACATATATACTTTATTTTTCATATTCTTTACCATTATGGTTTATCCCAGGTTACTGAATATAGTTCCCTGTGCTATACAGTAGGACCTTATTGTTTATCCTTTCTATATGTAATAGTTTGCATCTACTGACCCCAAACTCCCAGTCCATCCCTCCCCTTAGCAACCACAAGTCTGTTCTCTATGTCTGTGAGTCGGTTTCTGTTTCATAGATAGGTTCATCTGGGCCTTATTTTAGATTCCACATATAAGTGATATCATATGGTATGCATTTGTCTTTCTCTTTCTGACTTACTTCACTTAGTATGATAATCTCTAGTTGCATCCATGTTGCTGCAAATGGCATTATTTTGTTCTTTTTTTATGGCCGAGTAGTATTCCATTGTATTACATATAGGTACCACATCTTCTTTATCAGTTCATCTGTGGATGGACTTTTAGCTTGTTTCCATATCTTAGCTATTGTGAATAGTGCTGCAATGAACATTGGGGTGCATGTATCTTTTTGAGTTATAGTTTTGTCTGGATATATGCCCAGGAGTGGGATTGCTGGATTATATGGTAATTCTATTTTGAGTAAAACACAGAAGTTCTTGATTCTTGAGAAAAGAAGGGGCTGGTGAGTTTGAGAGTGTTTTCTTTAACCACTAGAGGGCACACTACATCGGGTATTTGGTTTTATTTCACTTCTGTGTAATTTTAAATGTTTACTTCAAGAGTACTCGAAGAATAAGAGGAAGAATAAGAGAACTTTGATTTTTCAATGTGAATATTTCTTTTTTTAGCATCTTTATTGAGGTATAATTGCTTTACATTGTTGTGTTAGTTGCTGCTGTTTAATGTGAATATTTTTAAAAACCCTCATTAACTTAACGATAAGCATGAAGAAAGGGACAAAATAAGAGGGAAAGAAATCAAAATCCTTGAAATCTAAAAATTGGTAAATCCAGATACTGTACTCGACAATCAAATAAATAAATACATACAATTTTCCCTTCAGTTGCTAAGTAGTAAGAGGGTAAATCTAACTCTCTAGAAAGCAAAGAGAGAGTTGCAGCACCAGGAAAAAGTTAAACTGTGACGTGTAGGCAAAAGATGCTCTACGGTAGTGTGATAAGAGGTAATTCCCTACTTAAAAAGTCATTAGATGTTTTATTTGGTTTTATTGGATTGACAATATATACGGGTCATAAAAAACTTACAGGTACAAAATACTAAGTCTCTCTTCTTCCCCCAGTACAGTTCCCCTTCTTAGAAGCCACCATTGTTACTAGTTTCTTATACAACCTTCAAATAAATCTATACATGTATAAACATAGAACTGAACAAATATATTGAGCTCCACCCCCGACAGAAATGGCAGTGTGCTACCTACACTGTACTCACTTTGCTTCTTTTCTTTTTTCTTTTTTCTTTTTTTTTTTTAACTTAATGCTATTATCTTGGAGAGCCTTCTCTGTACGTTTGGATCTGCTTTATATCTGCCTTACTATTTTTAGCAGCTGCCTGCTATTGAAGTTACATGATTATTTTATAATCCTATTGAAATTATACTCATCATGTATTTCATCACTCTCTAGTAATGAACATTTAAGTTATTCCCAATTATTTCTTGCATAAACATTATTGCAGTGAATACTCTTTTACAGAGGTTATTTTGCACTGTGTACATCTGTAGAATAAATATCAGGATTGAGTCAAAGCAAATACACAATTAAAGTTTTGATAGACACTATCAATTTGTCTTCTACAAAGGTTGTACTAACTAAATTCCCACACCCCTATTTTCCTGTATCTTGCCCACACAGTTTATACTTAATTTTTTAAAAAATCTTGACCAATCTGCTACGTGAAAAATATCTCCTTGTATTTTGCTTCGTGTTTCTCTTAATATAAGTGAGTTGAGCATCTTTTTTACATATTTAAGGAAAGGCTAGTCTTAATTAGGGTGAACTCTACCATATAGGGATATGATAGGATGTGGAGACAGTATCACCCAAGTTAAGACTAGAGGGGAGTACACTTTCACAGGGAAAAGAGAATCTGGAAAGTCTTGAGCTGACCCCGCAAACAAAGCCCTCGACATCACCCCAAGCCATACTACTGCTTTCTAGGCTGGGACCCCAGGCCCTCAGCAGGTCTCGTAGGGGACCTTCCTGTCAAACTGAGAGAAGACCGGACACCATCTGGGACCAAAATGTACTAAAGCACCTCTTAGTCTCCACAATCCTCAGCCCTGCTCTGACCTGATCTCCCTCTCAATCTTTTCCCCTGCACTTTTTAGATCAACTATGTCTAACAGAAATAGAATACAAGCCACATATGTAACTTAAAATTTTCTAGGAGCTACTTTAAAAAAGAAGCAGCTGTAATTACTTTTTAAAAATGTTATTGAAGTATAGTTGAGTTACAATATTGTGTTAATTTCTGCTGTACAGCAAAGTGATTCAGTTATACATATATACATTCTTTCCATTATGGTTTATCACAGGCTATTGAATATAGTTCCCTGTGCTATACACTACGACCTTGTTGTTTATCCATCCTGTATGTAATAGTTTACATCTGCTAATCCCAAACTCCCACTCCATCACTCACCTACCCTCCCTCCCCCTTTGTAATTACTTTAAATAATATTTTTATATGATGTAATATATGCAAAATATTATCATTTCATGTAATCAATACCTAAAGTTATTAATATTTTATATTCTTCTTTTGAGACTAAGTCTTTGTAATCCAGGGTATATTTATGCTCACAGCACATCTCAAGGGCTCAGTAGCAGCATGTGGCTAGACTAACATTGTCCAGTAGAACTTTCTGCAATGATGGAAATGTTAGATCCTTGTTCCCATAAATACCTTCTAACCTCCTATATATTCAGTCTTTCCCCAGAGCACTTTTTTTCCTCTTCTTGCATCATTGGGATCCAGGTCCTCTCCTAAGGCCACTACACCACCCCTGGGCGTCTCTAGCAGAGGCCACTTATTCTTTTATACCTCAAACTACCAGAATCGGTTCCTCATGCAGCTTCAGGCTAGCTCTGTGTTGTCCAATGTGATAAACGCAAATAAGCATGTGGCTACCTAAATTTAAGTTAATCAAAATAAAATAAAAACTTCATTTCCTCAGTTGCACCAGCCACATTTCTAGTGCTCAAGAGCCATATGTGACCAGTGGCCTCCATATTGGACAGTATTTCTCTTCCATTTCCCGTCCACCACCAGATAAAGCCATCTCTCCTTGGACACCATTCAGCTCTAGAACCTCCAGCCATGCCCTCGTGGGAGTCATGGAGCTGCCTCTCCTGATGAAGATTTTCAGAGGGTCTTTCAGCCTTCAGAGATGCCCCATGCTGTCCCAGCCCAGCTCCCAGCATCACACTGGGGCTTTTTACCATGTGTGTAGCTCTGAGTAACAGTTTGACTGAACACGTCTGGTACCTCCTTAACCCCAGCCTCACCTTCACTACATTTCAATCACCTACTCCCAGAACCCAACCCTTAATCTGGTCATTACCTGGCAGTACTCCACCCAGGATATATTTTTATTCCTTTATTTATAACTAATTCATAAATAATGCATACTACATACAGCTAAAAAGAAAGTTGCCTTTGGCCAACCCACCCCTAAAAATCAAGCCCCCCTCTTGTGCCCTTCTCCAAATCCTCTGTCCTTATATTTCTAAACCTTGATAAGTGTCTGCATGTTGTTTTGCAGAGTGCTTGTTATTCTTAACAATTTGTCTTGCAGACCTTTTCATGTCAGAATATGTAGACCCACCTCTTCCTTGTTTTGTGTATGTAGGGGCGGGGGGAGGTAGTATATTCACGTAGTTAAAGCCCCAGAAGTATTTATTTTTTAGCCCCGTGGCATACAGGATCTTAGCTCCCCGACCAGGGATCAAACCCATGCCCCCTGCACTGGCAGCACTGAGGTTTTTTTTTTATATATATAAATTTATTTATTTATTTTTGTCTGCGTTGGGTCTTTGCTGCTGCGCGCGGGCTTTCTCTAGTTGCAGCGAGCAGGGGCTACTCTTCGTTGCGGTGCGCAGGCTTCTCGTTGCGGGGGCTTCTCTTGTTGCGAAGCACGGGCTCTAGGTACGCAGGCTTCAGTAGTTGTGGCACGTGGGCTCAGTAGTTGTGGCTCATGGGCTCTAGAGCGCAGGCTCAGTAGTTGTGGCGCACGGGCTTAGTTGTTCTGCGGCATGTGGGATCTTCCCGGACCAGGGCTCGAACCTGTGTCCCCTGCATTGACAGGTGGATTCTTAACCAGTGCACCACCAGGGAAGCCTGGAAGCACAGAGTCTTAACCACTGGACCACCGGGGAAGTTCCCCCAAAAGTATTTGAAAATGTACAATGAAGTTTTCCTCCCCATTCTTGCTCCTCATCTACACCATTCCCATACAAGTTTCATAGGTAATCACTGTTGTTAGTTTCTTATTACCATCCGTTATTCTTCATGCATTTCAAGCAAACATGAATATAATTCCTATTTTCCTCCCATTTTATGCACTATTCTGCACCTTGAAGTGACTTTACATATCTTGAAAACCCTTCCATATCAGAGTATTGAGAATATCCTCATCCTTTTTTCAGCACCATGGTGTTCCACTGTATGGCTGTACCATAATTTAATCAGCCCCCTGGATGGATGTTGATGGAGTCCTTGGTTGTTTTCAATGTTTACTATTACAATGAGTGCTACAATAAAGAACTTTGTACCTATGTCACTTTCCATGTGGAAGTATACCTGTAAGGTTAATTTCCAAAAGGGAAACTGTACAAAGGGTTTTTGAATTGCTGATTTTGATAGATATTGTCAAATTGCCTTCCACAGGTACTGTACCAATGTATACCCCCATCAGCGTGTATCTCAGTGTTTCCAACTGCTGCATAATATTCTGAAGACGGTGGTCTCCCGGTGGTCTCCCGGTATCCGCAGATACGGAGGACCGGCTGTACAGAGGGTATACATTGTAGTGGATAGGCCCTTTTCTACTGATGCAGGACATTAGGTTGTTTTCCGTTGTTGTGTTTCAAAGTTGCTTCAATAAACGTCCTCGCACATGCTTCCTTGTGCACGTATTTCTCTGGGATAATTAAAACAAAGAGCAAAGGAAGCAGCTGTGCAAAGGCTCCAAGGTGGAACAAAGTTCAGAGTGATGAGAAACAGGAAGAAAGCCATTGTGCCTGGAGCACAGGCACGAGGCTGGAGTCCTGAGGGCACATGTTCACAGGGGCCTGTAACTGGGCCAGGAGGCCATGGGTCAGATTTTGGATTTTATTCAAAGATCAAGACTACGTGATTTACATTTCAAAAGATCGGTCTGGCTGCTGCACGAGAAATGGTTTCCAGGGAAAGAGTGGGAGCAGAAGACCAAGAAAGGATGAATGCCAGAAGGGGCACCAGAGGCCTGGCTAAAGTGAAGGAATAAATTCCTAGCAGGTTGCACCAAATGGGAAGTAAATGGAACAGGAAGTGCCCTGCTCCCAACAGAGGACTTGTAGGGGGCAATGAGGGACACCTGGATCCACAGGGGGACACAGCCTCTACCCTCAAGGAGCTTACTCTCTAGCAAGGGATTCAGAGATGAAGCAAATAATTTCAAGTGTAGACAGCAGTCCACACACAGTGTGATGGAGAACAGAGCTCTGGCTTTGACCTCAGATCGCTCCACTGCATTCAAAACTCTGCTCTCCCACTTACTAGCTGTGCTACATTCGGCAAGTATCTCTCTCTCTCATCTGATTTCTTCATCTGTAAGGGTTAGTCAGAGGATTAAATGCAATCCTTTTTGAGAAGCACCTAACACTGGGAAAAAGGAGGTACTTAATTATATTTGGTAAACGCACAGAAAAACACATTCCCTTTTCTCTGCCATCTGTCTTCTTGTGCCCCTGCTGCCTTTCCCGGCAATCATTTTGGGTCTAAACTCCTGCCACCGCCTTCAACTACGGAATGCGGCTACCACCTGAGTCAACCCAGCTCGTTAACCCCTTGCGTGTGGTTTGCCAGAATCAGGAGCTGCCAAGTAATGCAAATTAATAGTGTCCACTCCTTTGGGTCTATTCTTTTCCCAAAGTTTTCCTTTTTAAATTGTAAATATACTCGAAACCGTGGATGGATGAATTAATTTATTTGATTAATGGATACCAAATTATTATGGCTAAGTTTATTGTTTCAGACCACAGCTCCATGGGGACATTAATAAATGTGACTGCTTTTGCTAGAATATTCGTTAATCCTGTGGTTTAGTGTGCCGATAATGGAACATGCTGTTCCCCTGACTTTAAATGAGCGTGCTCCACTGACTAGCGGAGAAGCAAAGAAAATAATTTTATAAATGTACACACATTAAGAAGAATAAGGTAGCTTTTAAATCTCCTTATGCTCTCAGAACATGGCACAAAGGTGCTCTTAAATGTAATTTCCTTTTCCTATAGGTTTTTACCTATAGATCTTTTTAAAATGTAAACTGGAAATCTGAGGAATAGCGCTCTTAAATTCTGAAACAAGATGCGTTATTCCTAGCTATCGGGATTTTAAAAGACTTTCTTTGGCTTGGAGGCCTTAATTAACATGATGTGTTTTGGCAGTTACGGGGTTTTACCTTCTTTGTGAGCATATAATTCAAAACTGACAAATTAATATGATGATAATAGATATTGTACCTTAGTAGATTCAGGTCACTGAATCAGTTTACAACTGAATCAGATTCAATCCCTTTACAACAGATATCCACAGCTGTAAAGTGAAATAATGTTATTTACAAAATCATGGGAGCTTTCCACTCAAGGACAATAGATTGCCAATGTGTCAATTCAAATGTTAAGACTCACTGTGTACTCTTTCCTACTTTCCTCTGCTCTCATACAAATCTATATAAATCAAAGCATGCAAATTGCAAATGCAGGGCGGCTTTTTCCCTCTTGTTTAACAACATGAAATTAAAGGATTCTGCTTCAAGAGAGTGGACCAAACATTTGTCTCCCGTTGTTCCAGAGACAACCTGTATAGATAATTGGGGGGGGGGGGGGCGGGGAGAGGGATAAAATTAAAACAACAAAGAGAACAGATAAGGAAGTCACCAATGGACAATAATTTCTGGAAGACAATTCAGATCAAACAGAGCAGAGAAAGCCAAACCCCGGAGTACACCAGGGAGGAGGATGCAGATCTGGTGAGAGAGAACCTTGACAACGATGTTTAATGAAGAGACCGTATTTAAATGGCTTAGCACGTTGTAAGTGCTCAATAAATGTCAGCCGTTATGTCGTGACTCAGGAACTTGCTTTTGTTACTCCAGATCAATATATAACATGGAATGTAATCTTTGTAGACATACTAGTCCATCTCTTGTTCATCCATTTCTCTATTTGAGAAACCCTTCAGATTATTTCCAGTGTCTTTTTTTTTTTTTTTTGAGGGGATGGTCTAAAAAATTGGTGTACCAAATTCCCTTATACACCTATCCTTTAATAATTTGTGCTCTCATTTCTATAGGCTAGAGTTGCAAAAGTGGGATTGCTGGGTCAGAAGGTATGTGGAAGTTTAATTTTAACTAATTAGCCAACTGATTTAACTTTACCAAGAGTTGTAGCAGACACACTCTGGCCGGCAACACTTGGCACCACCTGTTTCTCTATCCTCCAGCCAGAGCTGGTGGATAAATTTACAGATTTTTGTCAGTCTGTTGGATTAAAAAAAAAGTCAACTCAGTACTATTATAATTTGCATTTCACTGGCCCAGTGTAGCTGAGCATCTTTTCAGACATTTCTCAGCTATATAAAGTTTTAAATTTGTGACCTGATCATTCACACCCTTTGCCCATTTCTTCTTTTTCTATTTTCTTATCAGATTGTAGGAGTTCTCTGTATTTTAAAGATATTAATTTCTTGTCTGTCCTATATTGACTTTGATTACCATTTTTTCCTAGGCAGAAGTTTCTAATTTTTATATCGTCAAACTCATCAGAGTTTTCTTTTATGGCTCTGGGTTTTCTGTCTTCCTGCAGGCTGTCTCCCTCAAACTGAGATTATACAAATACTTTCCTATATTTCCTTCTGTTATTTTTATTGTTTTTACGTTTTAAACAGATCTTTAATCCCTCTGGGATTTTTTTGTTATTTATTTATTTATTTATTTTGAGGGGGGGAGAATACAATCTTTTTTATTGAAGTATAGTTGATTTACAACGTTGTGTTCGTTTCAGGTGTACAGCAAAGTGATTCAGTTATACACATATATATATATTCTTTTTCAGATTCTTTTCCATTATAGGTTATTACAAGATACCCCTGTGCTATACAGTAAGTCCTTGTTGTTTATTTTATATACAGTAGTGTATATCTGTTAATCCCAAACTCCTAATTTATCACCCACTCCGCTTCCCCTTTGGTAACCGTAAGTTTGTTTTCTACGTCTATAAGTCTATTTCTGTTTTGTAAATAAATTCATTTGTGTCACTTTTTTCGATTCCACATATAAGTGATATCATATGATATTTGTCTTTGTCTGGCTTACTTCACTTAGTTTGAGAATCTCTAGGTCCATCCATGTTGCTGCAAATGGCATTATTTCACTCTTTTTTTATGGCTGAGTAATATTGCATTGTCTATATGTACCACATCTTCTTTATCCATTCGTCTGTCGATGGACATTTAGGTTGCTTCCATGTCTTGGCTATTGTAAATAGTGCTCCAATGAACACTGGGGTGCATGTATCTGGGTTTTCTGTCTTCCTGCAGGCTGTCTCCCTCAAACTGAGATTATACAAATACTTTCCTATATTTCCTTCTGTTCTTTTTTCTTTTTTGCGGTACGCGGGCCTCTCACTGTTGTGGCCTCTCCCGTTGCTGAGCACAGGCTCCGGACGCGCAGGCTCAGCGGCCACGGCTCACGGGCCCAGCCGCTCCGCGGCACGCGGGATCCTCCCGGACCGGGGCACGAACCCGCGTCCCCTGCATCGGCAGGCGGATTCTCAACCACTGAGCCACCAGGGAAGCTGTTTTACATTTTACACAGATCTTTAATCCCTCTGGGATTTTTTTGTTATTTATTTATTTATTTTGAGGGGGGAGAAGACAATCTTTTTTATTGATATATTTGATATCAATATATTGATATTGATATATTTCCTTTTTGAATTAGAGTTTTTGTCTGTTCTAAATATATGCCCCCATCTGGGCTTTATTTTTATACAGTGAGAAGAAATAATAATAATGAGCAACAACAACAGCTAAAATTTACTGAGCAATTTCCATATGCCAGGAGCTCTGTAAGCACTTGATTCACTTCACATAGATAAGAAAATTAAGGATTAGAGAATTTAAGGAACCTGCCAAGTTTACACAGCTACTAAGACACAAAAATGAAATTTTAACCCAAGTAATCTCACTCAAGACCTTATCCTTCCAAACATCCAGATGAACAGTTAATTGTGCTAATCCCATTTAAGAAACATCCTCACCATTTAACCAAAACACACATTCCATGGCACAAGTTCTCAAATATAGCCTGACTAGTCCATCTCTGGATTCTATTGTAGTTGTGTCACATCTATATTGTTTTGATTTTAGTTGTTTTATAGTACGTTTTCTCTCTCTGGTAAGGCGAGTACTCCCTTACTACCCTTCTAAATGTATCCAGGACATTTTAAATATTTTTATTCCATACAAAGGTTTAAATCATTTGTTCAATTTCAAAGAAAATATATTTTCACATTTTGATTTGGATTGTATTAAATATGCCTATTAATTTGTTCAGAAACTGACACATATATTAAATCTCTCTATCCATGGACATGGTGTAATGCCCCATTTATTTAGGTTCTTCAAGAAAATGTTAGAGTTTTTAAAAATAAAATTCTTGTGCCTTTATCATTCAATCTGCTCTTTCTGTCACTATTTTGAATGGGATTTTTCTCCCATATCTAATAGACAATTGCTGATATAGAAGAAACAATGATTTGGGCATATTTACCTGGCATTCAGCAACTGAGCTAAAATCTCTAATTGTTCTAATTGGTTTTTAACAGAGTCTTGAATTTTCTAGGTATATAGTCACACCACTGCCAAAAGTTTATCCTCTTTTCCAATATTTATACCACTTGTTAAATTTATGGAAGAGTCCCAAATACATTAGTTAAAACTTTCAAAAAATGCTGAATGGTAGTGAATGTGCCTATCCCAGCTTTGTCCCTGATTTTCATGACAGTAGCTTTGATTTCTCACTCGGTAATATGATGTTGCCGATTGTAATTCATAGTTATTAGCAAATTTAAGTAGCTTCCTTTCGTTCCTGTTACATTTGGAATTTTTATTAGAAAACCTACTTTGTCAAAGTTTTTTCATCTACATCACCATAATCACATAAATTTTAACCTTTAATGTTATAATATTTTAGACAATGTTGATATATTTCCTAATGTTATAAAATGAAATAATTCTGGAATAAGCACTACATAATTATTCCTATCCTTCCCAAACCATCCCAGACCATGGAAAAAGACAGAAAGCACTTTATTTCACTGTATGCTTTTACCATATCCTTAATACCAAAACCTACTACAAAGTACACAGCCCAAAAATGATGGAACAATTTTACTTATGAAGATGGGGATAAACAATTCTAAATAAAATATTAGCAAATTAAATCTAGCAGTGTGTTAAAAGGGTGATAGCAAATGATGTGAGTATAATGAGAAGACAGAAGAGATTCAACAACAAAAATATACTAAAGGATTCTGAAAAAAATGGCTAGATATCGAAAATTAATAATATCAAAAATCAATAGCTATTCTATATATTAACAACAACCAGTTGGAACCGGAAATGGAAAAGAAATCCTATTCATGCCATAGTTTTACGTTTTTAATAGATTTTTTGGAAGAAAAATTATTTTCCGTGTTATTTGGGGATTTGTGAAACATAATCTTGCAAATGGAAAGTAAACATGGGTGGGGCCCTGCATGTGGTCTAACGATGAATTCACGAAAGACCATTTAGAGATAGAGCCCTGGCTGCATGGCTGACTCATCAGATCTTCATTCCCTCACCCAGAACCGGTGCACCAGCCGAATTCAAAATAATCCTTCAGGTTCCCTAAAAAGTACTGATTAAATAGCATTTCACAAGAGAATTTCTGGAATTAATTTCCTTTTGTTTGGGCTGGTCTTTACATCAGGGCATGGCTGATGTTCACTTTACGTCTGCTAAATGTTGTGCTGTCACTGTTACCTATTAGAGAAAAGAAAAGAAAGAAAGCTTCTTGGATAAAAAGTCCCCTGGAGAAAAAGAACTGGGTGGTCTCATTGATTTCCTATTTCTGGGAATACATTTATTCATTTATGAATTTAACAGGTATTTCCTGCACTTCAGGTGCTGTACCAGGTGCTGGGAATAGAGACGCAGCACAGCTGGACAGGGACCCACCCTCATGGAGCTTACAGACACATTTGGGATGAAATTGTGATGTGCTCACCACTTTCCCTTGGAACAACCAAACGGAGAGCAGTTGGTAAATGAAGAATCGGTTATCTCCACTTCTAAACGAACAAATAGGATCTTTTATCATTAAAGGACCTGATAACAGTATAGTACAGTAAATTGTTAGTACACATAGGAAAGTCCTTTTCCAGTTCAGTTCTGTATCCTTCTTCCCTCTACCATATGTTTTCTAAGAATCAATAGAAACAGAAGCAGCATTTCTTCTCTACCTTCTCTCTCGGGCTGATGTCAGCCTTGGGCCGAGGCCAGCATGAGTCAGCTTGCCCGTCACCAACCCTTACCTCTGCCTCGAAGCCGGCCTTGCTAAAATCTTGATGCACACATGAAGTGTGTCTATCCAGGGTCCAGGGCAAAGGTGGGGTCATGTCCCTGTGGAATATGGGAGGTGAGACCTATGTGGGCTTTGGGTTGACAGGGCATTGAGGAGGGAGATCTCAGGGGTTCTTTGCAAAAGAAATTTGTCAATCATGTCAGAAGCCACCAAACTGTTCATATATTGGATCTCATAATTCTGTTTTGGGGAATTTATGGCAAAGAAACAACGTAAAAGAAAAAAATGGCCAAAGATATTCTCATAATAGTGCAATTGGTAATTATGATAAAATTTTAGCATCCCCAGTACTTCCAGTGGAGAACTGTGATATAATCTGGATGAAAGATTACAGAGGTATTAAAAATGGAAAGGATGTGTACTATGTTAATTCACGGAAATATCTACATTTAGAACAGAAGATGGAATCCACACATGGATTATAATTATGTGAAACATCTGTAGGAATATTGAGAAAGAGTAGAAGAGCATTTAAACTATTTCTAACGGTTTAGAATTTAATTCGTTTTTTTCCCAGAATTCTCTAATTCTGAGAAAATGCTTTTATGCAAATAAAAATAAATGGCAACTGACACATTGACATACACAAGTTACTCTTGCCAGACTTAAAAGGGAAGCACAGAAGCAGTTATCTGCATGTTGAGATTTGTCGGTCTGCCCACCGCCAGCCTCTCCAGGACTGAACATGAGAACAGGTGCTGTGGTCTCCCCACCTCCTGATGGATCGCCCTGATGTCAGCTACTCAGACTTAAAAGTGTGCATCTCAACTCCTCCAAGTTTCTGGTTGCTGTGCCGTGTCCCTCTTCAGGCTAGCTAGATGGCTAGCTACCTGCCCTAAGGCTGCCTGCCTGCCTGGACACCACTTTGTCTTCGTGTGTTCACGCGTCCTCCTTGCACTGGCTTCCTCCCGGCACCGTCAGGGGAAACTGTTCCCCTCACACTTAACCCGTCCCCCTGCATGTAGCTGGACTGTGCCCAGATGTCCACCCCATTACTAAAGTTCATCCCTTTCTATCTCAGAGGCTTTTTCTTTTCAAGGATCTCTACTAAAAAATAAACACTCTTGAAAGCTCTACCATCTTAAACTAGTGTTTTGTAATATCTGTGGCTGGGTTTGTTTTTCCTTGACTAAGGTTTTGGGGGGAGGGCATAGGAACAACAGTAACAGCTACACTTTTTGATACCTAGTCTATATCTAGCACTTTTTATGCATCAATCTTCCCAACAAACTTGCAAGACAACATTACGGATTCCCTTTGCAGATCAGAGAGGTTAAACAACTTGCCCAAGGTCACACAGTCAATATATAACAAAGCGATGTTTCAAGCCCAGGCCATATGATCTAGCAATTTCACTCCTGGGTATATATCCAGAAAAGATAAAAACTTTAATTAAGAAAGATACACACACCCCAATGTTCATAGCAGCACTATTTAAAACAGCCAAGACATGGAAACAACCCAAGTGCCCATCAACAGATGAATGGCTTAAGAAGACGTGGTATATATACACAATGGACTATTACTCAGCTATAAAAAAGAATGAAATTCTGCCATTTGCAACAACGGGGATGGACCTGGAGGGTATTATACTTAGTGAAATAAGTCAGAGAGAGAAAGACAAATACTGTATGTTATCACTTATATGTGGAATCGGAAAAATAAAACAAACAAATGAATAGAACAAAACAAACGACTCACAGATGTAGAGAACAAACTAGTGGTTACTAGTGGGGAGGGAAAGAAGGGAGGGGCAAGATAAGGGTAGGGGATTAGGAGGTACAAACTATTACGTATACAATAAATAAGTTACAAGGATATATTGTAAAGCAAAGGGGATATAGCCAATATTTTATAATAATTTTAAATGGAGTGTAATCTATAAAAATATTGAATCACTACCCTGTACACCTGAAACTAGTATAATATTGTGAATCACCTATACTTAAATTTAAAAAAAGTTTTTAAATTAGTGTTGTGGTCCTAAAAGCTCTTTAAAATTTGCAAACCTCCAAGCATTTTAAATCAGACTTTCAGGAAAAGGATCTGTTAAGTTCTAAAAGCTCAGGCCATAGGGAAAGAGGGTGTAAATTTTTTATATCTCTGTGGCACTATATCCACGCTGACATTTGCTTCTTTATCTCAGTTAAGGTGAAACCATTGTGAGACAATCCTAAATAGCCTCTGCAGAGCTGCCCGGGTGCAAAATGATGCTATTAATAGAAGAGATTTGAGGAATTCTCTTTGATACAAACTACTTTGTTAGAATTGACCTTTAAAATTCAAATCAAAGCACTGGTAAGTCTTCCTATCATAATAGCCCACGTTATATGTTGTTTCTGTCCAGATAAATGACTTGTTCACCAAGTGAACAGGGCTCTTTCCAGAGGTTCAGCTGAGGGGCGTGGTGAGAGTGGGGTAGCATGCCTCATTTGGGGGTTTTGTTGTTAAGGTCCCCAAGTGATTGATTCTGAAATGCAGACACCCCAGCCCTAGTCACAGGTTCTCAGCCAACAGCTTTTGTGTTTTCTATTTTTGGTTTAGCTTTTCTGGGTTGTGGAGATCAGTTAATTAGAGAAGAGTCTGCTTGAACAGGGTCAGTACAAATGTTCTGAATTGAGCCTAACTCTGGACTTAGAAAGCCTTGGAAATGGGTGTTTTTAAACATTTCACAAATGTTGATTAAGTGCCTTCTATGTGCCAGGCCCTCTGATAGGTTCTGGGGATACAGCAGAGAGCCAAGTTCCTGCCCTCACAGAGCTTATATTTCAGGAGGGGAGAAAGAATGAAGAAGTATATATCATGCCATATATTACACAGTGTCAGCTAGTAAAATATGAAGAAAATAAAGCAGGGTGAGGAGGCAGAGAGTGATGGGGTCTGTCATTTTAGATCGGATGGGTGGCAGAGTTTTCTGAGAGACGGTGATGTTGATCAGAAAACTGAATGAAGGGAGAATATCAGGGCAGAAGGCATCTGAGGCAGAGAGAAACAGCAAGTGCAAGGGCCCAGGGGCAGCTGTCAGCCCAGCAGTGAGTCAGGGAAAGGCACCCTTTCTTCTGGGGAGACAGCCCATGCCTGGGCCCAGAGTGTGGCCGGCAGATTACAGGCTGCCTGTCAGACCTCCCTGCCCCTGCTGCCAGGCTGTGGTGCAGGGGACAGCTTGTGCACAGCCACACGAAGCCTCTCCTGGTGGCACATGCTTTTAGAGGGACAGCAGGAAGGCTGGTGCAGCGGATGAGAGAGAGGATTGAATGAGGGAGCATGGTAACTAGCAACCTCTGTCTTAAAAGATGAGTGATGGAGATTAAAAATCCCTTTCTTCCGTGAGCTAACCACCAACCACATGGGACAGGATTTAGGAGCCCCCTTCCCCCCGACAAGGGACTCCCCTCCGTCCCCCACTGGGGCGATGATTTTCTGCCATCAACCATGAGGCTGACGTAGACTTTAAGAACCACATCAGCCCTAATACAATACCATTCCAATTTGGAAACTAAGGCAGGCTATTTCCATGGCCCTCTCACACAGAGAGGGCCTCTCCTCCCTCCCCATTTTATTCCTTCTTTTATAGTATTTGTACCATGCTTTGTCTCTCCTGAGATAGAACATTCTTCACAGCAAAGTCAAAAGATTCTTGACTTAAGTGTAAAATCACTACCGGTTTTTAAATTACCAAATAAAACAAGAAAAATAGCCTTTCCTCACCCCTTCTTCCATCTCTAATCCCTTTATGAGATTTTCATTTTCTACTTTATTTCTGAATTGTTTAAAATGTCTTACAAATTTATGGTTTTGACAAGCTCACATCGAATTACTCGATATTTGTTTTAATTTTGTTTAATAATATGAGAAAACAAAGTGTTGCGTTGACAGCTACCAGACCTGGATTAGCCTGTCTCCCCTAAGTTATTGCAAAGGAATTTGATGCCCGTAGATAGAATATATGTACATTACTGAAAGACCTGTTAGAAATGTTAATTGAGGATTTCCGATGCAGTCTGGAGCTTGCAATATGAGATAGAATTGTAACCCGAAGAGTCATTCCATTCCCACCCCCCTTCTCTCCCAACACTGACCCAATTAAATAAAGTTAGTATAATCAGGAAGCTTCCAAAACATAGGAGTGGACATTCACCCAATTTAAAGTGGAAAACAAAGTCAGTTCCATACTCTTGCATTCAAAGCTGTTAATTAGAAGTGATTGTATCAATTTACATTCCCACCAACAGTGGAGGAGGGTTCCCTTTTCACCACACCCTTTCCGGCATTTATTGTTTCTAGATTTTTTGATAATGGCCATTCTGACCGGTGTGAGGTGATACCCATTGTAGTTTTGATTTGCATTTCTCTAATAATTAGTGATGTTGAGCATCTTTTCATGTGCCTCTTGGCCATCTGTGTGTCTTCCTTGGTGAAATGTCTATTTAGGTCTTCCTCGGTGCTTTGCAATGACCTAGAGGGGTGGCATAGGGAGGATGGGGGGGAGGCTCAAGAGGGAGGGGATATGGGGACGTGTGTATGCATATGGCTCATTCGCTTTGCTGTGCAACAGGAATTAACATGGTATTGTGAAGCAATTATACGCCAATAAAGATCTATTAAAAAAAAAAAAAGATGAAGAAGAAGAAGCGAGCCTGGGCATTGGTACAGGAAAGGAGAACTCAGAGAACAGAGATGCAAGCCAAGGGACAGACAAACAAATAATCCAGGAATGACGGTTCTCTTTGAGATGAACAAGTGTGGATGACTCATGACTCTTCCTTTTCCATAGTTTTCTTGCCAGATGGTGCTTAACCCTCACACCAGCCCTGACCTCCGTGGGTGGGGTGCAGGTGCTGTCTAGCACTTTACTTAGAAGTAAAAACATCAGAAGCTTAGTGGTGTTTGAAGCAGCATTGAAATGTTCCTTGTTGCAAAATGGCTGCGTTAAATAAGTAATCACAAAGTGGTTGCATTAAAACACTGTGGACCCATTTCCCCTCCAAGTGAGAAGAAGGATGATTCTGACTTCTCTTTGCTGTGCTCCAGCTTGCTCCTCTGCCTTTCCATGCCCTGAGCAATAGGTACCAGCTATGTGCATCAGTGGTGTTTATTATTGCTTGTTAAATAAACAGCTGGCCTGTCTCCTGAATGCTCGCTATAGATTTATTCAATAATCCCTATCCGGCACTGGGTAATCTCTAATCGGTGAGTTAAGTGTGTATGAGAATGAGGTATCTAAAGCTGAGTTTGGTGGAAGTTTGGAGGAGCAGGGCACGGACCAAGAATAAAACAAAACGAATGCATTTTGACCATAGAATTCTCAGAACACATGGCTCAAAGGAAACGTGCCACTGGGTGACCGAGGGACTATGCATGTTCCTTAAAAAACGCTCCTTGTTCATTGTGTAGAAATGAATTAAGTGTGTGGAGGAAAGTCCTATTATTGGTAACCCCACATTCTTGTGGTTTTCACATGAATGGGGCACAAGGTGAATGTAAGATCACACTCTTTAAAAAATCAATATATGTAAGATACGATACCTTCAATATGATACCTTGATTGGTCCCAAGATAATGATGTTGATAAATATTTTCAACAAATAGACATTGTACCTCAAAGAAAAAGAAAATCATTACATTAGAAAGCTAGATGTACAAGTACATGAAAAGATGCTCAACATCACTAATCATCAGGGAAATGCAAGTCAAAACCACAGTGAGATATCACCTCACACTTGTGAAACTGGCTATTATCAAAAAGGTAAGAAATAACCTGTATTGGAGAAAAGGAAACCCTTGTGCACTGTTGATTGGAATGTGAATTGGTGCACCCACTGTGGAAACAGTATGGAGGTTTCTCAAAAAATTAAAAATAGAATTACCATACAATCCAGCAATTCTACTCCTGAGTATTTATCCAAAGAAAATGGAAATGCTAATTCGAAAAGATATCTGCACCTCCATGCTCATTCCAGCATTATTAACAACAGCCAAGATATGGAAACAACCTAAGTGTCCACAGATGGATGAATGGATAAAGAAGAGATAGATAGATAGGTAGATAGATAGATAGATAGATGGATACACCAATGGAATATAATTCTGCCATAAAAAAGAGTGAAATCTTCCCATTTGTGACAAAATGGATGGACCTTGAGGACATTATGCTAGTGAAAAAAGTCAGACAGAGGAAGAAAATAACATATTCAGAGGTTGGGGGTGGGCAAGATGAGTGAAGGGGGTCAAAAGTACAAATTTCCAGTTAAAAAAAATAAATGTCCTGGAGATGTAATGTACAGCATGGTGACTACAGTTAATAACACTGTATTGCATATTTGAAAGTTGCCAAGAGAGTAGATCTTAAAAGTCCTCAATGCAAGAAAAAAAAATTTTTTGTAACTATGTATGGTGATGGATGTTAACTAGACTTATTGTGGTGATCATTTCACAACAGATACAAATATCAAATCATTGTGCACCTGAAACTAATATAATGTTGCATGTGAATTATGCCTAAATAAACATTTTTTTAATTTTTAAAAAGAAAAATCTAAATGAAACCATAGCAGAATATTCTCCTTTCTGTATTAATCAATCACTGTAGTCAATAATATTGTACTAAATGCAAGGATCATCTCTGAAATCACAGAATCTGCTATTTGCCTCTTTGTAGAGCTCGAGGGTATGGCAAGCCCCCTGGTAACAACAGGTGTTAATTGTTTACAGGAAAATGCTCTTTGTATGAAATGTACCTTCCAGCCATGGATAATCAATACGCAGCTGACACAGACTGCACGCACACACGTCTTATTTGTCATCACTCTTTTCGGGGACTTTCTAACCAGATCCAACCAGTGACCACATTCAATAACACTTATGGTTGAGCTTGAGGCCAAGATGCAACCGTGGCTTTTTTCTCATCAGTTGTGCTCATTTAATTATTTACAAAGTTCTCCAACAACAACCATTTAAAATGCTTAAAATGGAAGGGGAGACGACACGAGGTAATAGGTGCCTTTGCCGGAGATGTTCAAGGCTGGCTACACCATAGCCTTGCCGGGGACAGTGCCCCATAAGGGAAAGAGTGGGGAGTTTGGAATTAATAGTTTGACTCTGGCTCTGCCACCCAACTGCTTCACATCTCTGAGCCTCTGATTTCTTGTCTGAAAATGAGGACAGTTACCTTACAAAGAGTATTCTGAGAATTAGAGATAATATAGGTAAAGTGCCTATCCCAGTACCTGAATACAGTGTATGATCAATAAACTGAAACAACTATGAAAAATGGGAAGAGAGGTGGACTAGATGACCAACTCTGTAGATGACCAAAGGGTTACAGGACATGCCTACTCTAAGATTCTAACGTTTTAAAGATCTACAGTACTGTAAAGAATTGCCCCAAGCACAAGTACGTGTTGAGTACTTACTATGTGCAAAGCACTGTGTCTCAAGGAAAACTGTCAATAAATAATGAGGAGCAGGCACTCAGTCATCTATCTTACACACTTGTATCACTGTTTCTAAAGTTAAATAAATGGAAGCCACCTCAAAGGCATCACCAAAAAAGTCTATTCCCCAAAGGGTAACACCTCAAAGGCACCACCAAAAAAGTCTCTTCCCCAAAGGGTAACTCTGAATTAAGGTGAATGTAACATGTAAATACGAGGATTTTACAGGAAGACAATACAGGCTCTAGTCAGGAAACAGAAAGGGCAGAATTGGGAGAAATAACTCCAGAATGGAGACTGCATTAGCTCAGGAAAGCTGTGGGAGGGGCTGAAGGCTTGGGCAGGGCTAATCAGAGCCTAGGGACTGTAGGAGGACAGACGGTGACTCCGAAACGCCCTTTCCAGCAACCTGAGAGGCAGGAAAGGGGAGTCCATCCTGGATCTGGGACGGGGATGGAAGCAGACCGGACAAACAAGGGCAATGGACTCTACGGCAGAAGTCGTCAAACAGTTTCGATCGCGTGCCCTTTATCTGCCAGTGTTTAGATGCGCCCCAAGACCCAACGTATCATTTGTAAGTTACCTCCTTGGGTTCCACATTAAGCGTATTATACAACCTTCACAGAGCATGGACATTCAGAAGGATGAGATCTATTGAAACAGAAGTTGCGACATCTTATTCTTCACCTTAATCGGTCTTCTTGTGCAGCCCACTCTGGAGACCACCGGTGGAGAGCAGGTGAACTTGTGGAGAGAGGGGCATATGGAATTGTCACTCCCGGCATAGAACCTCAAAAGGCAACAACACCCTCAACAAGGCTCCCTTAGCTTTCCTTCAAAGAGACCCCTGTTGGGAATTCCCTGGAGGTCCAGGGGTTAGGACTCCACACGTTCACTGCCGAGGGCGCTGGTTCAATCCCTGGTCGGGGAACTAAGATCCCACCAGCCTCGCAGCGCGGCCAAAAAAGAGAGAGAGTACCCTGCCACCATGTCAGTAACCAGGCAGGAATGGTGCCAGGTAAGAACTCAATCTCCCACCACTCTCTCTCTCACTTTCAGCCCTCTACCCAGGCTTTGGATTGCACTTTGCCCTGAAAAAGTTGCCAGAGTTACACCTGATGCCACTGCCAGAAGCTTTTCCACCATTAGGAAGCTGGGACCCTATAATCTGGTAGTGACCACATCTGACATGGAAGTGATTGTTTGTTTTTGATTTTTTAAATTTGTATTGAAATATAGTTGATTCACAATGTTGTGTTAGTTTCAGGTGTACAGCAAAGTGAATCAGTTATATATATATATCTTTTCTTTTTTAGATTCTTTTCCATTATAGGTATATTGGAAGATACAACATATTACAAGATACTGAGTATAGTTCCCTGTGCTATACAGTAGGTCCTTGTTGGTTATCTATTTTTTTTTAACATCTTTATTGGAGTATAACTGCTTTACAATGGTGTGTTAGTTTCTGCTGTATAACAAAGTGAATCAGCTATATGTATACATATATCCCCATATCCCCTCCCTCTTGCGTCTCCCTCCTACCGCCCCTTTCCCATGTTATCTATTTTATACACAGTAGTGTGTATATTTTAATCCCAAACAGTATGGAAGAGTTTGGATGATAACATTACGACTGTTTTCAATTTGAGGAAAGGGAAGCACTTTGTTTAGACTGTATATTCTAAGGAGAGGGACCAAACCTTATAGAATTCTCTTCATACAGAGTCAGGGGTGCATTTAAGCACTGGGTCCATAGTAGCTTTTGTTTGGTTGGTTGATTGATTTTCTAAAAATGAGACTAGCAAAAAAATTGCTTCCTCCAAAACCAGGTGTATATTAACAAATATCATAGCATTTTTTTTCGGCAGGTTTTACAAATATCTCATCATCCTTATTAGAGGACATTACATTTGCCAGGGAATTTTTATAAATGCTTCATCTTATTACTACGGAGAGAAACACAAATAAACCTATAGTTGGTCTATAAGAACATCACCAAAGCAAACCACAAGGGCAAAAGCCATTTGTCCTGCTTGCTACAATCCTACCTATGACTGCATTTTGCAGCCAGGACCCCTGAGCATCCAAATGTACAGAGCCTCCACAGAACTGTGAAAAACACATTTGTTGCCTTGGTGTGACAAGATTTCAATTGGGAGAACTAGCTGGTTTCCGCCTCTAAACGCTGGCACTGGCTTTCCAATGTAATACCTGGTGACTCTTCTCTATCAGGAACTTGGTAGTTCTGGTTACCTTAGAGATGCCTTATCTCCCAGTGCACCTTCAGGGAATGGCAGCCAGCCCGCTGCTTCTATCTGTTTAGCCAAGCCCAGGGGACAGAATCGTGGCTCTCACTGACAAGAGGCAGTTAGTTTACTGGAGTTAAAATAAACTACAAAAGCCAGCCTTTGTAAGGTTTGGGGAACACAGTTTTACATCTCAAAAACCTTAAGAAAAATTAATTCTATAGATTGGTAGTAATTAAGGAAAAATCATAGTTTTTTTTTTTTTTTAATAAGTTAGGTGAATTTTGCAGTTTCCTTAGTTCCTTTGTACTTGGCTTTGTGAAGGTATAGCCAGGACACCTGTCTTGGCTGGCATCAGAGAGCTTTCGGGAACACCACTTCAAGGTAGCAGCTGATTTTGTGCCTCATGTGCGGTGGGAGACGCGTGAGAAAAGAGAAAAGCAGAAGTCACAAAGACTTTCCGAAAGACAAAAGAATGTTACAACAGATCTTCTGACTTTATAAAGTACTGAGTGTCTTAAAGAACACCATCTTTTATTACAGCCAGTCTCACCACTCTTAGTCATAAAGATAAATGTTATTCCATCTAACCAGAGTTTTTTCACTTCCATTTAGAGTCAATTCCATTATTTCACTTGATGTGAACTTTCTATTATGTCTCCCGATTATGTAAGTGAGCTGATTATGCAACTAAGAGGTTGGTAAATATGGGATTTATTATAAGATCAACATTTTTCTACGGCTCAGGTTGTTTGTGGAGTAAAAAAAAGAATAGGAAAAAAATTTTTTTTTCCAGTCTGCCCTGGATTCACTTTTATCATTCCCAGGTTTGATTTATAAATGCCTGAATCTTAATCCCTTTTACAAATTAGCCTGGATCCTTAGTCCAGATGTGAAAGGAAATTAGGTTTTGCTTTAAAACAACAAGGCTATAGACAGTGGCAAAACAAAATACTAGTTAAGTAACTACGGCAAAATCTCATTTATTTAAAATCCATTAATAAGGAATTTGTGATAGTTCAGAAAGGCTCAAGACCCAAGTGTACCTTTGGTCTAGTTGTGTAAGAGTTTGCTAAAGCAGTTACTAATGGAAAACACTTTTTTGAAAGAGAAGGCGGAAACTTCTAAAGGGACTGTTTCTAGTACCTTTAAGTAATTTTAGACATTTACAATCCTGAATGGTTTCTTAGTTATAAATAATTCTTATCCATAACTTAAGTCCTCTGAGCCACCACTAAGTAAATCTTCCTTGACGTACCTACAGGATTTGTTACAGTGATGAAGGTGGCCTTTCACTTATAAAATGAAAATGGAAGGCTTTCCTCAAATCAGGCTCTCCTTCCCTACTAGTTTCTTCTGAGCAAATCAGGTTGTTGGATGTTCTGCTTTAAGCACACAAGATCCAGAAGCAGCTTGCTGGGTTCAAATCCGCCTTCTGCCAATTGGGCATATTATTCACCGTTGTGGTGCTTCCACGTCCTTACCTGCAAAATGGGAAAAACAATAATACCTAAAAAATTTTAAAAATGTAAGGCACTTAGAACAGTGCCTGGCTCCTTAAAGGGTAGCCCTTGTTGCCATGACACTATACAGCAGGTCACTGATGCAAATCAGACTCAGTCACACCCCCAAGGCATCACTAAGAGAAACTTCCGTGAAATGATAAACATTTTACAGGAGGCAGGTTTTTTAGCCCCTCTTTTCACAAGGCTTACGGGCATATTTTCACAGCGCAGTGCATCACAACTGTTTTCCATTCTTCAGTCTTCCTTTCTTCTGGGCTCCAGCCACCCAACTTAGCCTGCCAGGTACTTCTGCTAAATTATGCATAAGCTTTTTCCAAGCCACCCCTCCGAGTCTCTACGAATTCGTCTCCGTTCTCTTTTCAGTTCGGGCCAGAACGCACCTCCTCCCTGAAGTCCTCCGTCATCAACGCCCCCCACTTATGATCAGCCTTTGACTCGGGCGCAGCTCTGCTTGGGAACCCCTTCTTAATGAATTCCTCAGATCGTTACAGGCTGTCTGAATCGCCTGGTCTTCACCTGAAATTTTTCATTAAAACGTGGAGTTTGAGCAGCCCGCTCTGAGTTGTAGGACTTTGGGCTCCAAACAAAATTCCTAGTTAAAGACACAAGAACAGGAGCACGGGTGAGCTGCGGCCCCCGAGGCCTGGTGAGCGCGACCACAGGCCAGTTTAGAGGACCGTTCGTTTGCACCGGACAAGGACGAAAGGAGGTTAGTGACGCACCTGAATAAGTCCGCTAGACGAAAGGAGACAAACTAATGCTTGATATGGTGCTGAGAGTGAGGACCGCGCGCGCGCGGGCGCGCGCACACACACGGAAAGAGAGGAGCAGTCCCAGGTATCTGACAATGACACGCCCCGATCCAGACATGGCCTCAAAGGCCCCCGATTTCCGGAGCGCCCCCGCCCCCTCCGGAGATTACTGTCAGCGCATCCCTCGGCCGTGCCCCGGCTCCGGCGAGCCGGCTGCGCTCCTCTCCCCTCCCCTCCGGCGGCCGCAGCTCCCCGCCCCCAGCGAACGCGTCTCTCCAGAGTCCTCTCGAACGCCCGCGTGGCTGTCGGGTTTCGAATCCCCGCGCCGACCCTCGCCCTCGGCGCGGGCTGCCGAGTCGCGGGCGCAGCCTTTGGTTCCCCGCATCAATCATTAACGGGCCAGCTCGGGCTTCTGCGACCCGAGGGAGGGGGGATGGTACGGAACTCGAGCCCAGGGACAACTCTATCCCCCGAGGCCGCCGCGAAACACTAGCCAGAGAGGCCCCCGCCCTCCCCCAGTGCGCCCGTCCCTCCCTCCCTCCAGCGCCTCAGCTCCCACATCCCCCGCCTCCCGCGCCGGGGGCGGCTGCCGCTGCGCCCGCACCGCGCGATGCCCAGTCACCGCAGCAGCGCCGCCGTCAGCCGCGCCGCCACCGCCGCTGCAGCAGCGCGGGCGGCCCGGAGCCGGTGGCAGGGAGCCTGGGGAAGGGGCCGCCGAGCCCCGTGCGCTCCTACCGGTCGCTACGCGGCTGCGAAATCGATGACTTTTTATTTACTTATTTATTTATTTTTTAGGAACGGCTGCTCGGAGGCTCAGGTCTTCTCGTGAACCTGCAGCGACGCACCCGGCGCGTGCACAAAGGCTCCGACGGCAGCCGGCGGGGACTGGCGAGGGCGCCGGAGCCGGCGCCAGAGGTCGCCTGTGCGCGCCCTAGCCGAGCCCCGGGCACCATGCCGCGGCGCCTGCAGCTCCGGAGCGCGGGCACAAAGGGCCCGCCCGGCACGACCGCGGCGGCTTCGGAGGCCGCCTCGCGCCCCCACCCCTCACCCTCCGGGGACCCTCCGGCCTCCGCCAAGCCGCTGCTGCGCTGGGACGAGGTGCCCGACGACTTTGTGGAGTGCTTCATCCTGTCGGGGTACCGGCGGCTGCCGTGCACGGCGCAGGAGTGCCTAGCCTCGGTGCTGAAGCCTACCAACGAGACGCTCAACTTCTGGACGCACTTCATCCCACTGCTGCTGTTCCTGAGCAAGTTCTGCCGCCTGTTCTTCCTGAGCGGCCGCGACGTGCCCTTCCACCATCCGTGGCTGCTGCCGCTGTGGTGCTACGCTTCGGGCGTGCTGCTCACCTTCGCCATGAGCTGCACGGCGCACGTGTTCAGCTGCCTGTCGCTGCGCCTGCGCGCAGCCTTCTTCTACCTGGACTACGCGTCCATCAGCTACTATGGCTTTGGCAGCACTGTGGCCTACTACTACTACCTGCTGCCCGGCCTGAGCTTGTTGGACGCCAGGGTGATGACCCCGTACGTGCAGCAGCGCCTGGGCTGGCACGTGGACTGCACGGGCCTCATTGCCGCCTACCGCGCGCTCGTGCTGCCCGTGGCCTTCCTGCTGGCCGTGGCCTGCACCGTAGCCTGCTGCAAGAGCCGCACCGACTGGTGCTCTTATCCGTTCGCGCTGCGCACCTTCGTCTTCGTCATGCCCCTGAGCATGGCCTGCCCCATCATGCTCGAGAGCTGGCTCTTCGACCTGCGGGGCGAGAACCCCACGCTCTTCGTGCACTTCTACCGCCGCTACTTCTGGCTGGTGGTGGCCGCCTTCTTCAACGTGAGCAAGATCCCCGAGCGCATCCAGCCGGGCCTCTTCGACATCATCGGCCACAGCCACCAGCTCTTCCATATCTTCACTTTCCTCAGCATCTACGACCAGGTGTACTACGTGGAGGAGGGCCTGCGCCAGTTCCTCAAGGCGCCGCCGGACGCGCCCACCTTCTCGGGCACCGTGGGCTACATGTTGTTGCTGGTTGTCTGCCTGGGGCTGGTCATCAAGAAGTTCCTCAACAACACCGAATTCTGCAGTAAAAAGTGAGCCTCCGCCTTGGAGGAGGCTGCCGGCTCGCCCACCTGTTTGTTTGAAGTTTCTGTTGTTGGTTTGTTTTCAAGTTTTGTTGTGTTTCCTTCTTTGCTCGAGGAAGGTGCTGCAAAACCACAGGGAAAAAGTTCAGTGCGACAAGGGGGTCTCAGTGCACTTAGGGCTTTGGAAGAGGGAGGTGGGGCAAGCAGGAGGGAGAGGGCGGCTGGTTCTTGCCCCTGGAAAAAATGCAGGTGGTGTCTGTGACATCCAGGGATTCTTCTAAGGCAGCGAATAGAAACCCACATAAAACTCCAACCAGTTCGATCTTCCAGTCGTCTTCTCTGCCAGAGGTAATAACGAGCAGCCCTTGTGAGGTCAGGCATGCAGTAAAGAGGGTAAGTAGACAGAATCCCTGGGTACTTCCGTTTCGGTGTGAGGAATGCTTGGATTTGTCAAAGGATAGAGCTTTGAAGGAAAAGAGCACAGAGACACTAACCCAGGGCTTAACCTGCTAGAAAATGCATGGAATGTGAACACACGTTAATTATTTCAAAATGTTGCTTAGATGTTAGTTAAATAGTAATATATACAGTGATTTTTCATAATTTATCAAAGCCTGTGATCTGCACTGAATATTCTTTGTCACGTAGTTTTGAATCTTGCAGCACTTCTGCATTGCATATACTTGAACTGGACATCAGGGCAAGCTGCTTGAGAGTTCTCAGCTACTTTTTTAAACAGTATTTTTTGAAGGCCTGTGTGTGTCATGATACAACTGTGAATTATTCTACCTTAGGGACTCTGGTTAAACTACTGGGAAGGAGCTAAGTGGTTTGTATAGGTCCCAGATTGCTATTTACTTATGTATTCCACAAAACCCATCCTGTGTTTTGGTTTTGTTTTCAATCTTATTCTCTCTTTCTCTACTGATTCAAATTGCCACAGGAATAAATGTGCCTTTTGAAGCAATGCCCAAATGACTGGTCCTCAAACATAGTTTCTTGCATGGGGAGAGCAGTAGGTGTAAGCTTTTCTTACTTTATTGCAAATCAAGGTTTAACATTCTGCTCAGGAAGGAAGGAAGATGGTATGGGTTGTAAGTTTTTGGTAGGACCGGTAGTGGCTTCCTAGGACACGCAGAGCCTTTGGCTTCTCTTACAAGGAGAAGAAATCAACCCGCTAATGAGGCTGTGGTTCCTAATGCTGCCATCGGGGAAGGTGAAAGGACACTGTTCTAGACTGAGCCCATCTAGCCTTGCTTAAAATTAAAATCGTAGTATTCGGGAGTAAATATGGCAGTTGTAATATGAAAGTCAGGAGTATGTTCCTTGAGTTATAGCTGAAAATTTTGAGTTCAATACGATGACCTTTGCCTAGTTAAGCACTGAAGTCTCATTTGGATCCAGACTATGGAGATGAATGGCGGTCACCCTAAATCGTTGAAAAATTAGGGAAGCACGCTCCCGAGATCCTATCTGACAGCCACACTGGCCAGTGTTACTTAAGACATTTCTCATAAACGCTATCCCGGACTTGAGATAGCAACTCTAGACTAACACAGACCACTGAGGTGGCTTATTTAAATACTTATCACACTTCTTGACAAGTCCTTTGGGTGAAGAGCCAAATAAGTCATTGAATGGGGAAGTCTTGACTTCATGGTATAATTTAGATCAAGCACAGAAGGTAGATGAACACTTACCTCAGCACTGGTAGGCTGGTGCTCCTGCCAAGATTGCTCTTTTTGTTTATGCTTTTCATCACTCCTGTACTTGTAAACAGAGAGGCTCGCACAATTCCCTGGAGGAACCAGTATCCCTGTGTGTTAATTGCACACAGAAGTTAACTTTATATATGTCTATATTTAACTTAGGAGACCTCTTAACGAGATCGTAAATAACACTTTGCACGTTTGCTGATGGGTGTCAGTGTCTCACGTTTGGCAAAGTGCCAGGAGATTCCCGTTAGGTTACAGAGACTGAGAGTTGTGCCTGCCACGGATGTTAATCCCCAGCTGTAACTTAATTCAGTACATGTATTCAAGGACAATTGTGGAAATCAGGCTATTTCCACATGCAAACGCATTTGCATGTCACTGTTGTCTCTTCTAGAGCCCTCAAAAATGTTGGTTTGGAAGCTAGAAAAACAGGTTGAGGAGCATGTTGGATCTCGTAAAATAGAAGAAACTTTCTAGAGACAGACTTCTAAAAACGGTTGATGCGTTTGAGAACAAGAAATAAAGCCTCTATTTGTCATTTTAAATTTTTGTTGGCGATCTTCCAGGTCTTCAAAGAAAATTCTCTTCTTGCCTTGTGTCTTTGTCCTTAAGCAGAGGCCACTTAAGGATAAAATTATACCCATATAATTTTCAAGTGATTATGATGCATGAGCCCAGTAAGATGACACACTTTTCCACTGGAAGGCTTCAGCAGAGTGAGGACTGACTTTCCTTTCCTTTGCCTCTTCCTTCCTGCACTTTCCCTTTCCCATTCCATCTTCGTGTTTATGTAGCACATGCAGCACTGACAAAGGACATTCTAGTTGAAAACAGTGGTTTGGCTTTACCTCATGTTACCAAATAGGTACTGTATACGCTACATAAGACCAGGGTTGATTTGTGAAGCCATATATGTTATTTGCTAAATGATATCGGATTTCGGTCAAGATAAATGATGATGTTTGAGAATCAGCAAATATTTACTCAGTCTCCACATTTATATGGAACTCTCCAGGTATATTACATATTGCAGGGGTAATAGGACAATCAGAATAAAATCGCTTTTAAAATATTTTTTCACACTCTTCATTTTGCCACATCCTCTAAAATTCAGTCAGTTTATTGTGTTCAGCTGTTAGAAATGTAGGACAAATGATAAGTAAGAATGCACTCCCTTATCTCTGTACAACCTATTTCAGCAGTAGAATTTTGAAGCCCGTTATGTAATGCATTTTATTTTTACTTGTTAGTCATGATCTGGATGACATCTCAAGGAGCAGCATCAGGGAGTCATGCCTGGGAAATGAGGGTGTTTGACTTCCTTGCCTGTCACCCTGTGGGTTGGTCTCTGGAATTGACTCAGGCTGGTCTAGGTGGCTAAGGGGAGGTTCCTTTCTGCCCTGCCGTTCTTGTATCTGCACCTTCAGGTGAAGAGGGTGACCTCCCAGAGAGAGGAAGTGAGTTCCTCGGTCATGTCATGACTGGCTTGTAAAAACAAACGTGATCTTTTCCCCTGGCCATGCACTTTCTGTAAATAGCCCAGGAAGAAAGTATGGGGCTTCAGAGCTGGCCAGAGTGGCCTTCCCATGTTTCCATTCATAAATCCTTCCTGTAAGTGATCACAGTCAAAAACCATTTCACTTAATTCATCATACTACTTCAGGGGAATCATTTTGAAGAATGCAAAATTTGAGGATAGAGGTGATTTTTATAACTTTTTCTGATTTGGTGCTGAATCTGAGAGCTAACAGCAATAACAAACAGGGATTTTAATCTTCAAATCTCTTCACAACTTGGTTTAATCTGCACAAAGCTATAGTGGGAGACATACGGTAGGAGTTGTCTCCACTTCAAGGTTATACCGCTGGTCCAGGGTGGCAGAATTAGAACGTGGAGACGGTTGTGTGCTCAATTGTGTTACTAGTTCGCATGGCTATGATGCCTGGCCAAGCACACCGACACTAATTGGCTATCTGTATATTTTCCCCCTTTAATTGATTACCTTATCATTGTAAAACAGCGAGGTTAGAGATGACTATCCTTGAATTTAGGTTATAAAATTTTAAACAAAATGTTATCAGCTACTTAACTACTTTCATCTTGGATTGTTCTTCATCTGCTGAAGTCTGCCACTGCTGACTTCACTCTGAGTTGATTTTCACTTGCTCGTTCATGTAATCCCTTTAGTGATCATTTGCAACCTTCTGCACGTAAGATGCTGGGCAAGGAACCAGCCGTATTATTATAGCCATTACCCTTTTATCTGCTGGTGGAACAGAGGTAGGAGCACCAGAAAGGCCCTCTGGCCAGGGATCCAACTCTGACCTTGGCCATAAGCACAATGTCCCAAGCCACCGAGTTTGGTTCTTTTCTCCTATTAGCCTAAGAGCAATGCATACAATCTTATTTCAGTTAACATGCTAATTTACCCACAATCGATTTCATTCCTTTTTTTTTTTTTTTTTTCCTGTCTGCTCCTAAGCCTATGTGAATTTTCTTGGTAAAAATAACTAGAAAGTTTAATGCATAATCCAGGTGAAGGGAGAGCAGGCATATGTACAAAGAGTTGAAAAATGTATCATCACTGCTAATTCCTAAAGACACTAATAACGATCACTTGGAAGTTTCATGGTTTTAAACCACTATGAAGTAAGGTTCATCCAAAGTGCCTAAACCGTGATATCATTAAGTGTCTGCATTTCACAGAGAGCATATTTAAGTTTTTAAAGATGTGAGCTTAAATGCTTATATCTCCAAAGATTAGCTGAGATTACCTAATGTTCCTTAGCCTTTTTCCTCTTTTCAGGTCATTGTGTTGTAACCAATGAAACCCGTTATAGAAGAAAATTAATCTGGAGAAAGCTACATAGAAAAAATATCAGATGTGAAAAAGATAGGAAGCAGGCATGGGAGAAGGGAGAACAAGGAGGATTAGATTCACACAGTTAGAATGGGACAAGTTGAACTACGGACAGTTTTGCCTGAGTTTTACATTTTGTCCCTAGAAAAGCATGTGCACTCCCAGGGCATTAGTGCTCTGATAGGCAGGCGAGGAATTCTATTTGGCAGCCTGACCACATCCTGTAGCTTTTGACCTGAGCACAAGTGCCTAGGTATATTTTGAGTAGCAGATGTATTCCTGGTTTACCGTCTTTAATTTGTCTCCATAAAATTAGGGCATAAGGCAAAAAGGCATGAGGGGATAGCATCAGCCAATTGTAAATCACCTTTTGAATCATTTTCTTGAAGGATTGCCAATATTCTGTGACATATATCACCTGACAAAAAGCGAACAAGTCTAGACAAACTGAAAAAGGCAGCAATCATTGGTGGAAGCTGAGTACTGCTCTACTCTGTTGTGATAGGCTGCATGCCTTCCTGCTGAAGATTTTATTCCTTCAATATTATGAATAGTTATTTCTTAATTGTGAAAAAGGGTGTCCACTCTTTTTTTTTAAATAAATAAATAAATTTATTTATTTATTTTTGGCTGCGTCGGGGGTCTTTGTTGCAGCACTCCGGCTACTCTTTGTTGCGGTGTGCAGGCTTGTCATTGCAGTGGCTTCTCTTGTTGCGGAGCACGGGCTCTAGGCGTGCAGGCTTCAGTAGTTGTGGCTCGGGGGCTCAGTAGTTGTGGCTCATAGGCTCTAGAGTGCAGACTCAGTAGTTGTGGCACACGGGCTTAGTTGCTCCGCGGCATGTGGGATCTTCCCGGACCAGGGATGGAACCCGTGTCCCCTGCATCGGCAGGCGGATTCTTAACCACTGCACCACCAGGGAAGCCCCTGGTCGTCTACTCTTCTTGGTCACTATTCCAAAAGCCAACACAAATTTTTGTCGTTGTTAAAAAAAGGACAAATGTATTGCATTTCTGGTTTGCAGATTTCTAACCGGTTCGTGGGCTTCTTTTGTTTCCACACAGCTTCTTCAGAGCCTGTGAGTGAGTTGCAGAATTAGTGTTTACGGATAGGTCAGAGGCCGAGAATGCTCATTTGGCTGTTAATTGTGGCAGGATGTGACTTCTGAAAGCTCTGAACGCATACCTAGAGGCAGCAAAAATGCTCATTTATTGACTATTTAACTCAGTGGAACACAGCTTTGCGTTTGAGCTTTTGAAAATGTTCTCCAATGTATTGTGCTTCTAAATGTAACGCACGACCTTTAATACGTTTTGTTCTTGAACAATCTCTGAAAGCTATTCCAACCGTGGCATTTCTTGAATGTGCAGCGTTATTCTCCATCGTGTAAAAGTGGCTGGCCACCTTTCTCATGCCTTATACTCCACCTAAAATATGCAACAAGCACTCAAGCAGGAGTGGAGGGGTCTTCGGTTGGTTTTTTAACCATGCTGTAGAGATGGCCCTGTTCCTCACAGCATTGAGAAAGGACCCCGTGTAAATAACCCTTGTTTCCAGATGGAGTACAGGGACACATTAATATCATTTCTCCTTTTAGGTCCATCTCTAGTTAGAAAGCATGATCTGTTTGTAATATGCTGGATGCAAAAACGAAAATTAATAGGCAAAATTTTTAGAGAAGAATTCTAATTTTATATTTTAAAAGTTTATAATAGCAATTTATTTGTAAAAACCGGCCTTTGCACATAGATGAGAACCAGCGCTTTTTGGAAAGCCTCATCTTTGTCCTGGGAGTTTAATCACCTGGAGCTCTTACCCAAATGATAAAGACCTACAAGGTCTTGAAAAATGTAAATAGTGTATAGTTTAAAAAAGGGTAAAACAATTTTTTTAAAAAGAAGAAAACAGGTCTGCTAAGTTATAGGTGTGTCACAAGGCTAAATTTAAGTCTTTTTCAAATTCTAGTTAGAAACATCATTAAATTCACTGTCCCAGCAAGGCTTAGCTCAGAAGGTCTACTTTTCTACCAGGTTGGTCTTTTATGGAGGCTATGAGCAAAATTATTCCAACTAAGCATCTGAGTACCAAGGCAATAAAGAAATGAGGCCCAGTCGAGTCTGATGAGGGTTCACTCACAGTGGATAACATAGCCAGTAAAATGTATAGCCCTGGACACTCCGCTCCTAGTTTCTCTGGAGCGGAAAGAAGAATAAAGCCTCAGGCCATCAATCCACAGACCAGGAAAAGGCTGTGTTTCAGGGCTGGGGGAGGATGCTGTGGCCGCTCTCTTCTCTGAATAAAGCACGTGGTAGCTCTGAACTCTCTTCGTATCAGCCTTCTCCCAGACCATGGCCATCACCCCTGAAGCCTTCACTTTCCAACTCAGCCTTGAAGACAAAAGGTTTCTAAAAGGATACCATGTGTATTTAGGCCTTCTCAAACCATCTGCCTTAGGAGGTTCATCCATTTCTAAACTGAGGATTTAAATACAATGACTGTACTCAGATTTACAAGAATGCACAACCAGCAGGTCCCCTTTTGCAGTCAAGGGCATTAATTGAAGGGCCATACTCATTTTTTTCCTCAGGTCAGAGGCAAAGGGAGGATTATAACAGTGACCAAGTAGAGGCCTCCTTGTGTCAGTATTTTTTAAGTTTATTTAATGGTGATAATGGAGGAAGAAGGGAGTAAAGGAAAATGCAGGCATGAAAAAAGAAACGAATAGTTTCTTAGTTTTTCCACTGCTTGCTAAATTAATTCTTCTTAGGCTCCCTTAACTCCAGTCACCACCTACATCTTAAACAGCTGTGTTTAGCTAGCTGGCGAGGCTTTCTCAGGATGTGTGGACAGGGTCTACAATGTGGTTTCAAATCGTTGGTGTATTCTGCCAGAAAAGGATTATTTAATCATAATCCCCTATTACCTGATAAATTAAGCAAAAGAATCCATAGAAACAACTATCACTTGGTCAGTTCTGTGCATGTAGCTGGACAAAATTGTGACTCATATCTGTTGTATCGTGATTTGGGTTTTCTGAGACATTTGTTCCCTATGATCTTGAATATGAAAATCTGTATAAATAACTATTCATTTTTTGCTGAAAAACAAATGTATGAAATAAGAATAAATTATTTGTAAGCATCGTGTTTAGGACTGCATTTGTACGCCTCTGTGCATGTCCAGAAGATATCCTTCAGCAAACAGATTATTCCTAAATTAATAGTATGTATGACACAAACATGAGCAGGCAGAAGGGAAGAATGCTAAGTTTGTCCTGAAGAAGCACCCTTAGTATATTACTTTTACAATTTTAGTTAAATGAAAAAGAAAATTCATGGGAATTCCCTGGAGGTCCAGTGGTTAGGACTTTGTGCTTTCACTACCAAGGGCCTGGGTTCAGTCCCTGGTCGGGGACCTAAAATCCCACAAGCCGCTCAACAAGGCAACCCCCCCAACAGAAAGAGAAAATTCATGACTTACTTTGAAACCATATCTTCTAAGAAAATACTCATATAACCCAGGTAATGAAGTTTTTCCTTACACCTCACTATTTTTCAAGGGCACATGCGGTCCGTGGACTTCTGTGCAAATACAGCCTGTTCCAGAGCCCTGTGATCTGTGTAACTTTGCATCATCTCTGTCCTAAATAATACTAGCAAGGGAGATTCAACTTCAGTTCTTAAGCTCTGTGGTGACTGCTATGTCTTTAACTCATGTTGACTCTTGTTTCAGGGGTTTGGGGTTGTTAGGAACAGAAAAAAATCAATTAAGCACGAAAAGGTTTGTAGGAAGAATACTAGGGAGTTGCCAGCACAGAGCTGACCACCCACACCTCAGGAAGGACAAAGAGCAGGACAGAGCTTGAGATTCCAGCTGGGAACTCCTGCCCCAAGCCAGCATCTTTCCAGGGTACTGCTACCAGAGAGTGGCAACTTCAGCTGTTTTCTGGCCCTGTTATATCTGTGCCCAGTTCAGATTCCTGGGAGGGAGTATCTGATTGGCTTAGCTTAGGTCACACAGACTCTTCTGATGTCAGAGTATGGGTGCTTGTGATTTATAGCCCTTTTCAGAACTGCAGGGAGGGGAAGAGTTAGTTCCCCAAAGAAAGGGATGATGGGCAGACAGAAACAAGTGCTGTCCACCTCATCATGCGTCCCTTGGCTGTCAGGTACACAGGCATACCTCTGTAATCCCAACTCCTGGGCAGTGTAAGGACAGGACGATGGGAGACCGAAGGTTGGGGCCAATGGGCGCTGTGTAAGGCACTCGTCTAAGCCGAGTGTCTTAGCAATGTGGGGTTCGCGTCCAAGTTCTGGAGCACCCGGTTACAGAAGGAAGGAAGAAAATGCATGCCAGCAGCCCCAAACAATAACAACCACAGCCCAGCACCTGGCTGGCTAGCCCACACTCTCCTTTCCATATATGCTTGCCTTATGCAATAGAACCGTTACATGTATAATCTAAGTGTTCTTGCCCCCTTTCCCAAAATCAACCCAAAGTCCTGGCTTAGAACCGCAGCCAGCTCCCAGCACCTAGGATCTCCACTCCATGTGAAACGAGTTCCTCTCAGTGAGACGTTCAGCTACACCCCAACTCACTGTAGGCGGAGAAGAATTGGATCACTGAGAGGCCAACTCCCGCTCACAATATTGCACCGCTTCTAATAGCATACCGTGCCACCAATAAATGCCAGCCATCACCTCCCATGATCTAGGAAGGCCAAGCCCTCCATGAGCTGGTTGTCGGATGAGTTCCTCAGGTTCTGTGTGCTGGGAGGATTTCTGTCCACCTTGGGCCTGTGCCAGATATCGGCCTGTTGGCCTTCAGATCCATTTCCTCATCCCTCCCCTCATCTGTTCTGTATTGGAGCTGATTCTAGGCCCCCTTCTCTCTGGCTTTTGTTAGGTCCTGCCAAGGAGAGAAATGGTGGGAGATTGGATGGAAGGGAGATGGCAGAAGGCAGGTATTTTTTTCCCTTTCCTTCCCCACTCATCCTTTATGGTTCCAATTTTTTCTGGGATCCTTAACCCTGGCAGCTGCTGGCAGTCTAAGTGGAACCCTGAGGGAAGCCAGAATATGAATACAGCTAGCACATGGAGTGGGGTCAAATAGAGTAAATCACAAAAGGAGACTTGATCAGTCTATGCCTGAAGCCTACCCATTTTTGGACTTTTCCTTATAAACCTTCATTATATAATCTAGTTTAAGTTGTGTTTATGGCATGTAATCAGAAACATCTTAACTGATCCATAAGGTTTGCTAGTGTCCCAGTTATATATAATAGGACTTGCACAGCCCCCATCCCACCACTCAGCCAGTCCCCCATTCTAGGATCTGTGTGTTAGGTATTTGAAATATCTTCTTAAAGTACAGATTTCTGTTGATATATTAGGACTCGGGGCTGCCCAGTGACCCTCCTGTTCTCCATTGCAGGTATTTCATCTCTTTGATCCTCTCACTCCCACTCTTTCCTCAAATCTCTCATCCTCCCCCTTCCCATCTCTTCAGGAACCACACTCCATGTATTGCACATTGTTCTCCTGTATGTTCAACTACTTCTACTCAATAGGATTCACCCTATGAACATTTTAAAATGTGCTACTAGTCTTTTCCCATCTTCGAAGAAAAGAGTCACCCTCTCCCCACTATGTCACACTCTAACGACCACTCCCCTCTCTCTTCTCCTTCACAGCCAGGCTTTTTGCCAGAGTGGTGTACACTTGTCTTTGTTTTCATACTTCCCACTCACTCCTTCACTCACTGCATTCTGGCTTCATTAATCTCACCAAAATGGCTTTTTACAAGATTTCTAACAACCTCCTTATTGTGTCCTGGACATTTCTTAGATCTTCTTTTCCATTCCCTTCTGCTGAAAGTCTTCCCTCGGCCTCTGTGACCCCGTACTTCCTGGATTTCCTCCTACCTCGCTGGCTACTCTTTCAGAATCTCCTTTGCTGACTTCTCTTCCTCTGTTGACGCCTGACGTCGATGTTCTCAAAGTGTGAATGCAGACCCTCTACTGTGTATAGTATACGTTAAGGACTCGGTTAGCGTCTTGATTCTGCCACTTTCTGTCAGCTCTCTGACTCACCAAGGCATTGTAATTCTAGTTCCAGGAAGCTCAACTTTGAGCCTACTCCTCCAATCCTTTCAGTGGGTTTCTAAGCCAACCAACGCCTGTTAACAAATCCCCTTCAGCCCCAGCTAGCTTGAGTGGACTCTGTTGTCTGCAACTGATTCCAAATTGATAAACTAGCTAAGCAGAAAAAGATGGTGATCAGGAGTGCTGGAAATGGGAAGCCATAGCTCTTTATTCCCCAAACCAATTATTAGCAAGTAGTCAATTAGGCCTCTGATTTTTCACCCTTAATTCTCCTTGGAAGACAAAGCAGACTCTGGATCAGGCAGAGACTGAACTCTCTTCAGAGATCTGGTTCTACTTCAAAGGAAAAAAGGAACATTAGGAACAGAATTACCTAGGATTTCTTTCCCTTAATGTTGACTTTAAATAGATGAAGGGAGATACAACATGGATACTTAGAACATATGTCAAGTGGAAGAAATCTAAAATAACAAAACTCACAAATAATAAGTGACATTCCCATGTATCAGCATAGTGTTTATAATTTTCATATTGACACTCAGCCCCTAATAACCAAAAATCCATTAAATATAAAGAATATACAGAATTATAACATTGGAAAGGAATTCCATGAGTCTCTGATCTAAAAAATTAATTGTGGTCCTCTATCCCTGTGAAAGGCCATCAGAAGTGAGCTGGAACTTCAGCAGCTGCTGGGTTTCCTCTTTCCCTTGGTTTCCTTCTATCCCTATAATGCATCCCCCTGCTTCTTCTAGCAGTACCCTAAATTTCCTTTTAGGAAGAATCCCTCCCACTCAACCTTGGTGGGATTGCTCTCCCTGGCAGTGGGGGGTGGAGGGTGGGGCACGTGACCCAAGGTAGGCCTGTGAGCCCAGAGTGTCTCTGGATTCTGTACTTTCCATGACTTGCCTGCATATGACTTTATGTAATCCTGTGAGGCACCCATAGCCTTCAATATATTACTTCTTTTTAAATATTTTTCCCCTTAAGTTAGCCAGAAGGTTTCCATTTCCTGCAACTAAAGAACATGGACTGAGGACTTCCAGTTTCTGGTCTGGCATGTAAAAAGCTTAACAAATTGTCACTCTATCCTAACAACAACTAAAACTCTGAATAAACCAAAAAAATCAACAACTCTTCTTGGATCCATCAGAGAAGTGAGATCACAGAGCAAACCACTGTCCTCAAAATTAGAGATCCAGACAGGTGGATGCAAAGAATTATAACTTGCCATGTTAGGAATCCATGAGCAGGAACATCTGCAGGAACAAGTACTGGGTTCCTTTTACCTGATACGCATCACGTCTAGCTTTAAGCAAAAAACTACAAGGCTACTAAAAGGCCAAAAACATAGTTTGAAGAGACAGAGCAAGCGGCAGAACCAGACTCATAAGGCAGGGATACTGGGATTATCAGACTAAGGATTTAGGACAACAGTGCTAAGGGCTCTAATAGAAAAAGCAGACAGCATGCAAGAACAGATGGCTAATTGTAAGCAAAACAATGGAAATTTTAAGAATCAAAAATAAATGCTAGAAATCAAAAACATGGTGACGGAAATGAAGAATGACTTTGATGACTCATTAGTAGACTAGACACTCAGGAAAGAACCAAGGAGCTTGAGGATACATCAATAGAAACTTCCAAAACTGAAACGCAAAGAGAAAAAAGACTGGGGAAGAATGGAGCAGAATATCCAAGAACTGTGGGACAATTACAAAAAGTATAACATATGCGTAATGGGAAGGCCAGAGAAAAAAGAGAGAAAGGAACAGAGCATAGCGATTGATACAACACCCACTCAAAATCTGTACAAAGGAAATTCTACATGTAGACATGACATGACTTTTTAAAAAAATTTTTATTGGAGGATAGTTGATGTACAATGTTGTATTAGTTTCAGGTGTACAGCAAAGCGAATCAGTTATACATATACATATACTCACTCCTTTTTAGATTCTTTTCCCATATAGGCCATTACAGAGTATTGAGTAGACTTTCTGTGCTATACAGTAGGTCCTTATTAGTTACCTATTTTATATATAGCAGCATATATATGTCAATCCCAATCTCCCAATTTATTCCCCGCACCCCTCCGAAAACCATAAGTTTGCTTCTACATCCGTGACTCTATTTCTGTTTTGTAAATAAGTCCATTTGTACCATTTTTTTTAGATTCCACATATAAGCGATATCATACGATATGTGTCTTTGTCTGACTTATTATACTTCACTCAGTATGACAATCTCTGGGTCCATCCATGTTGCTGCAAATGGCATTATTTCATTCTCTTTTTTTTTTTAATTGGCTGAGTCATGACGACTTCTGAAGCATTTGTAAATAATTTCTTTCTCTCCTTTCTGTCTGAGGAGTCCACTCACAGTTTCTGACCTCCAAGTTTTTTTTTCCAAGAGCTGAAGGAATTCCTAAAAGAAGGTAGAATTTAAGAAATTGGATTACCTTTGCAAATATAAGTACTTCTTAAAATTATAGGACTAATAAAAGAGGTCCCATATCCTGCCTGCTCACATAGTACCCAACCTTCCTATCCTGAACCTATATAATGGTAAAAATATATGTAGAAAACTGAGAGGTAGGGAGAAGGCACGTGAGCATTTATTAGTACAAAATGTAATTCTCTAAGAGCTACATTATTAATTAAAGGTGCTCTGAGTGGGTTTTTACTCCTGCTCTTAATTCACTGGTTCACTGTATTATTTCATCCTTACCATCTATAAATCTGTTTTGATGGTAATCTATAAATATCAGTTTAGAATTCTTTCATATTCTTATTTTAGTTACACAGAAATTTCAAAAAGTACAAAAAGAAATGAGCTTAAGGAAATAAATATTTCTACAGATATATGCATATAATACACCAACTATAAGAAGATCATGATCATATCTTGCATATAAGGTCAGAAAGAGGTGCATGCCCTCATTTTCTCTTGTTGTTTGTTTTGGTTTGATTTTTTGGTTTTCATCTGAATTTTTGCCTTTGGTTATGGTGTTTTCTTTTTGTCACTTTTAGATCCTAGGAAAGGGTCACATATAAAAAATGGTAGATGTGAAATCCTGTCAGAAGCCCCTCATTTTGATCTCAGATGTTACCTATGTCTTGCCAAATGTAAAGCCTGTTAATTTATAGGCGCCTATGTATCACATGAACGCATAAGGAGATCCAGGGCAAGTCATATAAATCATGGTGCCTCCCTTTAATTTGGTTACACAGATGGAATCCAGCTAAAATGAATTTAAAGGGCATAAAAAGGAAATGTTGAGGGCTTTTCTTAGCACCAGGTGGAAATTCTACCCTGTCTCCCCGTCATACTGGTTCACAGAATCGTTTCAGCCCTGGGGCCATCATTTGCTTCTCCGTGGCTGGGGAGGTAGTCCTGGAAGAAAGAGTCACAGCTATGCTGTGAGTCAGACTCAGGTCTGGCGAAGATGAAGTTCTCCCTTTCCTCCTGGGCGTAACAACACGGGGCTCGTCATGTGAGTAGCAGGGTACTTTAAAAACTAAACCTTTTCCTCCCTGTCCTTGCTGTTCGATGCCATAAATAGGTCTGACAAAGACACCTGTCAAGGCTGGCGTTGCTTGACTCCACCACACCACCCCGAGGTGCTAGAGACTATTCACAGCCCTTCCTAAGATGCCCCAAAGAGGAAACCAGTGCCCTCCTGTAAAACGAGAAGCCGCTTCTGGAATCGCTGCCCAGGAGTTTGGGGCCTCTTAGCGTCCAGCCTGCTTGTTGTGTCTGGAACGATGTCCCCACTGTCCCCGCCGTGGCCATGGAGCTGGATGACTGCACACTCAGGCAACTTTGTGGAGGCGCAGCCTGAAGTTCTGGACAATCGGGAAGAAAAAGTTGGACCCCCAAGTTGGAGGTGGGGTGGGATCCTGCCTCTCCAGAGAATGGTATCTAAAGAGCCGTGGACAAATATACACACACCTGTCTCAAACACCCTGGTCACTCCAGATGGCGAGATGACCCTCGAGCGATAAAGGTCCCCAGAAAGGCCTCTTTCAGAGCCACGGCCGGCGGAGCAGATGGGGAGATGCATGCAGTAGGGGAAGGGGGAGGAAATCGGCTCTCGCTGGATTTTTTGCAGGAATTCCTGCAGGGCCGACGCTGGCTCGGGAAATACATTTCGAGCAGCCAGAGGGATGCGGGGTGCTCTCCGGGTGTGCTCGGGGAGTAGTCGCCAGGGGACGGGGGTTGGAGCGGCAGCGGGGCGAGGGTCGAGGGTCATCGGCGCGCGGGGCGCGCGCGCGGGTGGGTCCCAGAGGAGGAGGGCGCGGGCGGCGGGGTCGGCCTGGGTCTTGGGGAGGTCGGCGCCTCGCCCTTGGCCTTGGCCTGCGAGAGCTGCTGGGAGGGCGGCCGGAGCCGGCGCAGGGGCGCGGGGCGCGGGCTGGACGGTGGGACGGCGGTGGGGGCCAGGGGGCCCGCACTCGAGGACCCGGGAGGCTGCAGGAAAGCCCGCGGTGGTCCCGACCCTGTCCGTGCTCTAAACTCCGGCCTCCTCCCACGGCAGCTCCTGGCCTCTCGCTCATCAGACCTGGACGTGGGTGTGACTCCTCACGCCATGATTTCGTTCTCATCTCAGGAAGTTACTTGGCCCCTGTAGACCTCCATTTCCTCGTCTGTAAAATCGAGTTGGAAATATTTCTTATGTCCTAGCAGTGTGAGAATTCAAGGAATGAATGTAAAGCCATTTTACTAAGTGCCTGCTACATGCTAACTGTTCAGTACATTTTAGCTAGGGTTATATTAGCTCAAACTCTTAGGAGCTCGTAACATCCCCAATCCATAAGGATCCCTGGGGGCACGTGTGCAGGCTGGAAAAAAACTGGAATTGAATTAACTTTCTTTCTAGATCAATGCCGTCCAATAGAAATATAACGCAAACCATAGATGTTATATTCTAATAACCACGTTAAAAGGGTCAAAAAATCAGGTAAAATTAAATTTAATGATATATTTTGTTTAACCCACTATATCCAAAGTACTATCATTTCAACCTGTGGCACCAGCCCCGTTTCAGGAGCTTCAATCTCCCGTGTGCTGGACAGCACAGCTCAGACTCCTTGTCACTATTTGAGTCTCAGCTCAAACGTCACCACCACCTTTGACTATGTAAGTAGTGGCCCCAGTCTCCTCCCTCCCTTCATACACACACATTCACCATGGCTTTACCTTATTTTATTTTCTACACATTATTTATCACCATGTGAAATTACCTTGTTTACTGTTTCTGTCTCCCCATTAGAATCTAAGCTCCAAGGCTGCAGGTTTGGATCCTCAGCACCCAGCACAGTGCCTAGCATATTGTAGGCAGTTGTTTAATACTTGCTGAATGCATGAGTTAATAAGTTAAATGAATAAATGACTGGATGTGGTAGTATCTACCTACTCTACAGACAGAACTACCCAATTCTGACTAAGCGGATCTCTCAGCATCATGGAAATAATATTATATTTGAAGAATAAAGAATGCATTATACTCACAGGAATATGAAAACAGGCTTCTATAAATCTGACGATTAATCAGGCAATGACAAGTGACTTAGCTACCACCTTGTGCCTAAGGTTATAAACTAACTCTCCCAACTGTGATGACATAAGCTTCAGATGTTCTTCAACTGCCATTTATTTACTTCATAGACTATCTGAAATGTAATGCCAACTCAAAAGACTTTTAAAAAGAGTTTTAAAATTAAAGATTAATATATAAAAATATTAGACTTAGTCTAAATGGTGAAGAGCCAATCCACTATGGATGGGTTAACCTTCACTAAAAAAAGAGAGTAGATGGCCTGGCCTAAGAGTATGTATATCTGCTCTGCTGAGACCATTTAACACAGGAGTTTTCTGGATAAAACTAAATATTTGGGCTATGGGTCAATAACAACGGTTAAAACCTACTTCTGGACAGGCTACACAATTAAGGCAACAAATGTGTTTGTGGTACTAGTTCTAATGGTCTCATATGCTATTATAAATTGGTTAGTAAAATAGTGGTCTCCAAACCTAGCTGCACAGTAGAATTGCCTGGGGAGTTTCACAAGACAGAGATTCTAATACAGGCACTCTGTTGGGGCTTTGCAACCTGTCGTTAGAAAATTCTCTTGGTGTCTTGAATAATCAGCCAGGTCTGGGAACCTCACAGCAGAATTGTCCAACTGTCACCAGAGGCAGTTTCACCAGGACACCAAGGAGACTCCATTTTCAAGGGCCTCTCATCTGCACGGGTCCCTCCCAAAGCCTTGTATCTAATTTCGTATTTGTAATTTTATATATTTTTTTAAAAAGAAGGACCCCTTAAGCTAAAGAGATGTGCAGAATTTACTTATTACATGACCTAGGTGGCATCCTGTACTGAAAACAGTCCTACATTATTGGCACAATTGAATAAAATGGAGTGGGGATTGTAGGTTAGAATAAAGTATTGTATTACTGTTAAATTTCATAAATTTATTAGTTTTACTGATGTTACTTAAGAAAATATCCTCATCCTTAGTAAATGCAAATTGAAACATTAAAATGATAACCTGTTTAAAAAAAAAAAAGAAGAAGGTCCCCTTGTAAAGAGTTCTTTCCTCACAAAACCTGGATCTGCTTCTGGCTTTAAACTATACTGTCCCAGAAAACCACAGCTACAGAGCATATCCAGCCCTCTGCCTGTTTTTGTACAGGCCATAAGAATGGTTTTTACATTTTTAATGGTTGAAAAGAAAAGTAATACTTTATGACCTGTGAAAATTTTATGAAATGCAAATTTCAGTATCTATAGGTAAAGTTATATTGTTCACAGCCATGCTCATCCATTATAAATTGTCTGTGACTGCTACACAGCAGAGCTGAGTAGTTGCAACAGCGATTGCGTGGCCTGCAAAACTTAAAATATTTACTATCTGACCCTCCAAATATTTACTATCTGACCCTCCAAAAAGTTGGCCAACCCTGACCTATACCATCGAATGATTACATCATAAATACAATAGAAAATTGATTTGAAAGGGTTACTTTATTGAATGTGAAAAGCATGATGGGGGAACTGTTTAACATAAGCAACTTATAAACACTCCCATTGTAGAGAGATTTATTCTATGAATCTACAAGTGATTGCATTCAGATGTGAATATCAAAGGCTTTACAGAACCATAGCATCTTATTCAACATTATTTAGAGTAAGCTGTGCTTGGTCTGTAGGTTAGGAGCAGTGTAATATAAGACAGAAGGGTTTGTGAGATGATTCAGGATAGGATGATTATCAGTAAAAACCTTCCCAGATAGAAAATACTGGAAAAATCTCGGAGGATAGTTGCAAAAGATGTATGCCATTAATGATTAACCATTAAGCATAAAATAGTATGTGCTCTGGGTTGTGGAAAAGTATAGTAAAATGTTGCTAAAGTTACACTTCAAAGTTTAGCTCAGAGGTAGCTTACGAAACCACTTAACCCAATACTTTAAACAAAGCTAAAAACATTTGAACAATAACGATTGGACGAATTGGGCAAGAGCTGTGACAGATCATCGAATTCTGGCAGCAAAGGAGAGCAAAAATATTGATTTAGCTGTCCCTCTTCCAAGTCGTATGATGGAAACCTATGCAGAGCAGTGAGCGTAGCTCTGAAGATCTGAGAGGGAGGAGAGACGTCTTTGAAAGGACAGCCAGTGTAGCAACCTGAGTTGGTGTGAATGCCAACTGGTCAGGTTCTGTAGACATAGCAGATTTCCCAGTCAGACAAACAGCAGGTGGAAAACTAGACCAAAGGACAAACCAATTGGGAAGATTAGTAGGTGAAATGTTACTAGGTTGGGAGGTCAGTGATAAAGGCAGAGCTTTTTTTATCAGTCAGTTGACTTTACAGAATTTATGATTGGATCATACAAAAGAGAACAAGAGATCTTCCTTAACTGATTCAGGGACCCAGGTACTTTGAAGATCCAAGTAGTCTGCTACTCCAGCTTCTGACGGAATCTTGGCTGTTTGAAGACAATTGCTTCTGTGTCTTTCGGAAGGAGCACAGTCCTCTGCGTTCCAAAGACTACCTGGGAATAATATCCCAAATGTAGTCCAACCTTTCCATTTTCATGATAAGAGAAGGGTCGTGAGAGCTGAAAGGTTAGAGGTTTGTTGAGTCAGTCTGAAGGATGAGTGATTTACCGGGCAGACATAGGGAAAGAGGAAGTAAAGCAACATTTTGGAGCACCTGCCATGTGCTAGCTACTTTGCATCTGTTATTTCATTATCTCCACATCCCCTCAGTATAATTATCATTGATTCCACTGAACCCCTGAGGAAACAGAGAGGATCAGTTTCACACTTGCAACCAGCCAGCCAGTAACTGTAGAGCTGAAATAGGAACGCAGGTCTGTCTGTCTGCCTGGCCCTGAGTCCTTACTCCTTCCTTCCTTCCTTCACCATCCTGTTCCTGGCAGGCTCTTCAAGCAGAGAAAGCACCAAGCAGAAAAGCACAGCATCATAAATATGTTTTCCCACTTTGAATGACCACTGAGACATTCCTTTAAGTTTATGAGAGTTATAAAAATAAAACTAAACTAATACACTTCATCAATTAATAATACTCTCTCTAAGGTGGAAGGTCACATTACCCATCGTAGTCTTTCTTAAACTAAGTGTCAAATTCTAAATCTCAGAAATGTCCTCAATTTGGTCCCTTTGAGAGTTTCTATAATTTAAACCCCCAAATTGGCTGCAAAAATTGTCTCATATGCTGATGCAAAGCTTTGCTGCTATTGGTTGCAAGACAAGGCAAACAGCCATCCTGGCCCCTTGTTCCAGTTGTAACTAGTGTCTTTTTCACCACACTCCAATTAGAAACGAGGCTGTACAGGACATGGAAGCAACCTAAATGTCCATCAACAGATGAATGGATAAAGAAGATGTGGCACATATATACAATGAAATATTACTCAGCCATTAAAAGGAATGAAATTAAGTTATTAGTAATGAGGTGGGTGGACCTAGAGTCTGTCATACAGAGTGGAGTAAGTCAGAAAGAGAAAAACAAATACCATATGCTAACGCACATATATGGAATCTAAAAAAACTGTACTGGTGAACCTAGCAGCAGGGCAGGAAAGAAGACGCAGAAGTAGAGAACTAGAGAATGGACTTCAGGATGTGGGGAGGGGGAAGGGGAAGCTGGGACGAAGTGAGAGAGTGGCATGGACATATATACACTACCAAATGTAAAATAGCTAGCTAGTGGGAAGCAGCCGCATAGCACAGGGAGGTCAGCTAGGTGGTTTTTGACCACCTAGAGAGGTGGGATAGGGAGGGTGGGGGGGAGACTCAAGAGGGAGGGGATAGGGGGATATATGTATACATATAGCTGATTCACTTTGTTGTACAACAGAAACAAAGCAACATTGTAAAGCAATTATACTCCAATCAAGATATAAAAATTTTTTTTAAAAAAGAAATGAGGCTGTAGTTCTAAGTCTTTCCTCCCACAGGGGTTTCTTTATCTGGGCCATTATAGTAAAGAGTCACATGATCTTTCTTCCCTTAGGTAATGGTCAGTGGTAAAAACACATTCAGTAAATCATTAGAGGAATTATTACCAGCTCCTTTAAAAAATGGTTAAAAAACATATGCTGCCATTTAGAAGTCCTTTATTTGATCAATTTGTAGATATTTCGATTCCCTCTAAAACTGCATCCTCCAATTTGTCAAAGCTTCTTTACATTTTGTTGCCCATTCACGAACCACTCAGAAGAGGCTGCAGGAAGAATCTACTACCAAGTAATGCTGTCTTAAAGCCTTCTGTCTACTCTAAATTTAGTATATTTTTTGTAAACCTAGGCCTAATCTCAGATTAAACAAAACAAATGGTAACTAAGTAGATGGCCTCTTTAAGTCTGCTTGCTTTACCACAGATGAACAAGCCAAGACTATCTTAATTTGCAGTTCAGAAAGCTCTCTTCCCAACTTAGAAGCAGAGGGAAAAAGAAGACCAAGCATCAACTTAAAACAGACATTTCATAATTATAGGATTTAGGTTTGGAATCACTTCACTTAATCTTTGCATGACCCAGAACTCAACCCAGAAGATTAAAAGAACAGTATTTTCAATTCCATTCATGAAAATTAAGGACTTGGCTAGAGTTAATAAAGCTGAGAAAAAAAAAAAAGCTGTTAGTCAAGGCAATGTAATCCTTATCCCAATGCCAAGTGAAAAAATTTTAGTCATATGTTATTTCCATTATAATAGGTAATACTTGTGCTTATAGATTTGTAAAAGAGGACAAATATATCCTGAAGGTGAGTCGCTCCATGTGGGAGAACCATATTAAGATGCCACTGCTGGAGCAACCCCAGAAGCGTATCAGATCAAAATAAAAGATTGATGGTGATTCTGAGTTTAAAATTTAATGTCCAAGGCTAGCTACTAAATGTTACATTACAAGAATGTTGACGGTACTGTAAATCAATAAAGTCAATTATGCTCTCTTATGGGATTAATTTTATAAGATAAAAATTATTTACATATTACTGTGTTTTTTTCCAAGGACATTATTTATTTCACTTACTGTCATTTGTCAAGATTTTCATTTTGATGGATTTAATGGATAATATTTAATATATGGTACGTTAGAAGTTCCTACCTATAAACATGGCATACTGGGTTTGCAGATACAACATAATAACCTGATAAACCCAAATTCAAGGAAATAATTACCAACTTTTAATTATATTTAAACTGATCCTCTCCTTGGGAAAAGGAGCTCCAAGACAGCTATACTGTGCTCTGAAGACATAATCAAAATAATACTCATAGCTATGAGGCGTCTTTGTAAATAAATGGTAAGTGTCTGTTTATCCAACACCTTAGTTACTATGTAAGTCTTTTCCCAAAACCAGGTTACCAATTCACAGGGGCTTTACCTTTGACTAAACCCATCTCTAAAGTGGGTTAGAGGCTTGTGTGAGAAAGTAAATGACCTTTTGTGGGTTTTTTTGTGGGTTTAAAATGGGCTGTGAGGTTAAGACCTGTGAAATGCCACTCAAAGGTAAGAGCTGGCAGTGTTTTCTCCTGGTTCTGTCATTAATGTTCTCACTAATCTCCCTTCCCCAACTTCCAGGAGGGAAAAAAACCATCTTACTAAATAATGCAAATGTAAATACTGTAACAACATATGCCTCGAATTGTGTTTTCATAAAATTATAAGATCTAGGTTTTTCTTTTTAAATCAATTTATTTTATTTATTTATTTTTGGCTGCATTCGCTCTTCGTTGCTGCGCGCGGGCTTTCTCTAGTTACACAGGGAGCGGTGGCTTCTCTTGTTGTGGAGCACGGGCTCTAGGCACGAGGGCCTCAGTAGTTGTGGCTCACGGGCTCTAGACTGCAGGCTCAGTAGTTGTGGCGCACAGGCTTAGTTGCTCTGCGGCATGTGGGATCTTCCTGGACCAGAGCTCGAACCCGTGTCCCCTCCATTGGCAGGCGGATTCTTAACCACTGGGCCACCAGGGAAGCCCCAAGATCTAGGTTTTTGATTTAGGTTGATCAGACCCTTGGTTACATTTCTCATCAAGAAATAAAAGATGCCAGTGTGTGGGCTTCCCTGGTGGCGCAGTGGTTGAGAGTCCGCCTGCCGATGCAGGGGACGCGGGTTCGTGCCCCGATCCGGGAGGATCCCACATGCCGCGGAGCGGCTGGTGAGCCATGGCCGCTGAGCCTGCGCGTCCGGAGCCTGTGCTCCGCAACGGGAGAGGCCACACGGTGAGAGGCCCGAGTACAGAAAAAAAAAAAAAAAAAAAAAAAAAAAAAAAAGTTGCCAGTATGAAAAAAAGTCTCAAACTTATCAGAAGGCATATTTCATAAGTTATAAGAAGTTGTAATTAGTTTTTTAACTCAGAATTCAAATCTGAGAAAGGCGAATTTCCAGGACAATAGTGAAATACTTGATTATTTTTGTTTTCTTAATATAGGGGTGGGTATATTTTAATCATGGAGGAGAAATCCTGTTTCCTATTCCTAAATATATTGGATTAAAGCCATATGTGCATCGAGTTAACTAGGAATAAGGACGTTTTTAAAAAGCTTTAATCATGTGCATTCAAAATAAGGATATAAAAAGCAATAATCAATTATATTTAAGTTCTGAAATCAAGAATTAACTCAGAAAAGTTTTTCTAGGTTTTCATCAGCTGATATGATTATTTGTTTTAAAATGTTTCTAGTGTCAAATTTAAGCTTTTTTTTCTTTTTCTGGGTAATTTGCATCATTTCCCCTTTTATAAATTCCCATATTTGATAAAACACAAAACATATGAAAATTTATAAGGTTTTAAAAATTGCAAAAGATACGAACACCTGTGTGAAAGTCAAACATTACAGATATGTATAAAGAAAAAGTTATAATCTTCCCTTCACTCCCTCCATTTCCATCCCCCTGAGAAGTACAATGTTAACAGTTTAGTGTATATTCTCCTCATTAAAGAAATATGTACATATGCATTTATTCAAACACAAATGCATAATTGTAAAGGCTCAATGTATAAAGTCAGAATCAAATCATTCACATCATTCTACATATTAATCAGGACTCTTGGTTGCAAGTAACAGAAACAGAAAGTAGTTTAACTAGAAGGGGGGATTTATTGGTTCACTAAACTGAGAAGGCTTCAAGAATAGCTGGATCAAGGGACTTAAATCAGCACCTGGTTTTGCTTTGTCTTGGTGCTGGTCTTCTCTATATTGGTCCATTCTTGGGCAAATCTTCCCTTGTGGTGGCAATAGCTTACATCTTCACAGCTCCAAACCCAGGAAAAAAAAAAGAGTACGTTTCTCTTTCAACAGAGTCAACGAAAGTTCTGAGGTTTTGCACTCACTGCCTCTGATTGGCTCGATGAAATGTCCATTCCTGAGGCCAGAGGAATGCTCTCATTGTGATCTTCCAATCAAGTGTCATGGGTACACATGGACTGAGAATAGGCTCCCTGTCTTAGTTTGGACTTCCATAACAAAAATATACTAGACCGGGTGGCTTGAATAACAAGTATTTACTTCTCACAGTTCTGGAGGCTGGAAATCCAAGATCAAGAGCTGGATTTGGTCTGGTGTCTGGTGAGGATACTCTTATGGTTTGCAGACTCTGAGAGAGAAACAGAGACACAGAGACAGACAAAGAGATGGAGATGAAGGAGGAGGAAGAGGAGGAGAGGAAGGAGAAGGAGGAGGAGGAAGAAGAGGAGGAGGAGGAAATAGAGAAAGCTCTCATATCTCTTCTTATAAAGGCACTGATCCCATTCATGAGGCTCCACCCTCATGAACTAATATCCAAAGTATCCAAAAACATTCCACCTTCTAATATCATCACATTGGTAGTTATAATTTCAACCTATGAATTTGGCGGGGTGGGAGCCATGGGCATAAACATCCAGTTCATAATACTCCCAAAAGCAAAACCACATTTACCAGAAAGGTTAATGAATCATGGGTCAGCAAAAACAACACATTGTTTATTACTTCCTGTTTCTCTCTTTCTTCCCTTAATAGTACATTATGGACATCCCTCCATATAAAGTAATCAATGTAATATAATGTCAATAATGGAAAAAAAACCACCTCATTTTTGTAAATTCCTGTAAAGTATACCATTTCACTACTGATGAATGTTCAGCTGTCTCTGCTTGCCCCACTTCCCATAAAGTTTTATATTATAAGCAGTGCCGCAAGAAAATCCTTGTATTGGCTAGTTCATTTATTTCTGCCATATGGATTCCTCAAAGCAGGATTGCAAGTTCTAAAGATGAACATATTTAATGTTTTAATATTTGTTACCTGATGTTGGGGTACAGAAGGAATGAAAAGTGCCCACAAAACTGGGAAGGCATCTTGAGATTGAAAAAATTAGCAGGCAGCTCCATCTAATCAATGGATCCATTTATTACAGGGTAACTTACAGGGTGTAATGGGGGTCGGGCAGACAACCATCCAGCATTTGCAGCTGCACTCAGCACCACCGAAGAGCCACTGAAACAAGTTTATAGTTAACCTAGGGTATTGGGGTTGGTGCTTGGAAACAGGACATCCATTCCTAAATCAAGATTTAGGAATGGGTGACTAGTCTCATGAGCACCAGGAATACGTCAGGGAAGGTCTTCATCATTGTTTGGAGACTAACAGAGCATAGAGGCCACCTGGTCCTAATGATTATTAAACAATATCTTAACTACAAAGCCCTTGACGACAGAGAAGTGATTTACCACACAGTATAGTCCTAGGTAGCATCAGTGAAGGGACAGGATGAACTAAAACGGGTCCAAGAAGGAGTTAGTTGTGCTAACAGCCATATAGCTGATTATATTTCAAAATCTGTTGTTTGCATTCCCATCCACAACATGGGATGAGAATGTTGGTTTCCTCACATCCTTGACAATGTTATTATATATGTTATTATAACCTATATGTTATTATAATGTCTTCCATTTTTCCAAATCTCAAGGGTAAAAATTATATCACACGCATAAGAAGAATGACAAATCTGCATACATGAGAAACATTTAAAATCTGCATGTCAATAAAAAGACAACTTTAAAAAAATTTGAAAACCAGATTCAGAGAGTATTTGCTGCACATGTGACAACTGAAGGTCTCTAATTTGTGTTTCCTTAACAATTGAATGACTATTTATTGTTCTTTCATATTTTGACTGGCCGCTTAACCTCTTCAGGTCATTGGCTTACTTTTTAATTGATTGCTGATATTTTTTTTCACCAACTTTAGAAGTTCTTTATATGTTAGGAATGGTTTCTGAATTTTATCAATTCCTCTTCTAGGGGCATATGTTTATTCTAACATAGGATTCTTTACTTTTAATTAGTTGATGCAGTATATTGAATAATGTTGATATATTTCTTAAGACTGAGTCATCTTTGCATGTGACCGCAGGACATTTTTCTCAATCCACTTTTAGATTCAATTTCCAGTTATTTTATTTTGAATATCTCTATATAGAGATATATGGTTTTTCTTTGTTTATGCATTTTATTTTTAAGCTTTTTTCTACATATATACATTTATAAAAATACCTAAGCATAATAATAAATTTTTTCATCTTTTGCTCCTTTTTTGCTTTGCTATTCACAACCTCCTTCTCCTCATCACCCACATCATTCTTTCTCCACCCTCACCTTTACCTCCTTGCCCATATGGCCAGGTTAAAAATATATTGTGCATCCTTCCATATTTGTTCTTCAAGCTGATGTAATCTTATAAATGCAGATGTGTGTATATGTATGTATATTTTTAAATTTTTTATTGAAATATAGTTGATTTATATTTTGAGTTTATTTTTGTGTATGGTGTTAGGAAGTGTTCTAATTTCATTCTTTTACATGTAGCTGTGTAGTTTTCCCAGCTCCACTTATTGAAGAGGTTGTCTTTTCTCCATTGTATATTCTTTTTTTTTTTTCTTTTTTCGGTACACGGGCCTCTCACTGTTGTGCTCTCTCCTTTTTGCGGAGCACAGGCTCCGGACGCGCAGGACCAGCGGCCATGGCTCACGGGCTCAGCCACTCCGCGGCATGTGGGATCTTCCCAGACCGGGGCACGAACCCGTGTCCCCGGCATCGGCAGGCAGACTCTCAACCACTGCGCCACCAGGGAAGCCGTCCATTGTATATTCTTGCCTCCTTTGTCAAAGATAAGGTGACCATATGTGTGTGGGTTTATCTCTGGGCTTTCTATCCTGTTCCATTGATCTATATTTCTGTTTTTGTGCCAGTACCATACTGTCTTGATTACTGTAGCTTTGTAGTATAGTCTGAAGTCACAGAGCCTGATTCCTCCAGCTCCGTTTTTCTTTCTCAGTATTGCTGTGGCTATTTGGGGTCTTTTGTGTTTCCATACAAATTGTGAAATTTTTTGTTCTAGTTCTGTGAAAAATGCCATTGGTAATTTGAGAGGGATTGCAGTGAATCTGTAGATTGCTTTGGGTAGTATAGTTATTTTCACAGTGTTGGTTCTTCCAAGACAAGAACATGGTATATCTTTCCATCTGTTTGTATCATCTTTGATTTATTTCATCAGTGATTATAGTTTTCTGCATACAGGTATTTTGCCTCCTTAGGTAGGTTTATACCTAGGTATTTTATTTTTTTTGTTGCAGTGGTAAATGAGAGTGTGTCCTTTATTTCTCTTTCTGATTTTTTTGTTGTAGGTGTATAGGAATGTAAGAGATTTCTGTGCATTTTGTATCCTGCTACTTTACCAAATTCATTGATTAGCTCTAGTAGTTTTCTCTAGTATTTTGTTGAGAATTTTTGCATCTATGTTCATCAGTGATATTTCAGGTGTACAGCAAAGTGATTCAGTTATACATACATGTATATATATGTAATAACCTTTTCTATTATAGGTTATTACAAGATATTGAGTATAGTTTCCTGCGCTGTATGGTAGATCCTCGTCGGTTATCTTTTTTTTAACATATTTATTTATTTGGCTGGGCAGGGTCTTAGTTGCGGCATGCGGGATCTTTTTTTTTTTTCTTTAGTTGCAGCACTTGGGATCTAGTTCCCTGAACAGGAATCAAAGCCAGTCCCCCTGTATTGGCAGCCCAGAGTCTTAACCACCGGACCACCAGGGAAATCCCTCGGTTACCTATTTTATATATAGTAGTGTGTATATTTTAATCCCAAACTCCTAATTTATTCCTCCCCACCCCTTCCCCTTTGGTAACCATAAGTTTGTTTTCTATGTCTACAAGTCTATTTGTGTTTTGTAAATAAGTTCATTTGTACCATTTTTTTTAGATTCCACATATAAGTGATATCATATGATATTTGTCTTTCTCTGCCTGACTTACTTCACTTAGTATGATAATCTCTAGATCCAACCATGTTACTGAAAACGGCATTATTTCATTCTTTTTTTATGGCTGAGTAGTATTCCACTGTGTGTATATACCACATCTTCTTTATACATTCATCTGTCAATGGACACTTAGGTTGCTTCCATGTCTTGGCTATTGTAAATAGTGCTGCTATGAACATTGGGGCGCATGTATCTTTTTGAATTAGAGTTTTCTCCGGATATATGCCCAAGAGTGGGATCGCTGGATCATATGGTAACCATTTTTGTTTTTTTTTAAAGATTTATTATTTATTTATTTAATTTATTTTTTGGCTGCGTCAGGTCTTAGTTGCAGCATGCAGGATCTTTCATTGTGGTGTGCAGGTTTTCCCTTCTCTAGTTGTGGTGCACAGGCTCCATGGCGCATGGGCTCTGTAGTTGTGGCACACAGGCTTAGCTGCCCCATGGCATGTGGGATATTAGTTCCCTGACCAGGGATCGAACCTGCATCCCCTGCATCTCAAGGTGGATTCTCTCCCACTGGACCACCAGGGAAGTCCCTATTTTTAGTTTTTTAAGGAACCTCCATACTGTTTTCCATAGTGGCTGCAGCAATTTATATTCCCACTATATGTATATGGTTTTAAATTTGTCTTCCTAGGGATTTTTCTTTGTGGGGGGAGGCAGGGTTAATGGGAGTGGAGAAGGCTCTTTGAATCTATGGATTCTTTTTATTAGTTCTGGAATTTCACACAAACACACAAATTCCAAGAAACAGACAACCATCAGGCAAAAATAGTAAATATACTAGGAAATAAGGCACCATGAGCAAGATCCAGCAGAAAGAGTAGATGTCAATAAAGGACTCCAAAGACCTCATATTGGATATATCAAACACAAAATATGAAATAACTACTTTTAACTATTTTAGAAAAATACAAGCTTGAAAAAATGGGCAGGAAATATGAAATCATTTAAAAATGTCAAAGAGACTTAAAGACCATTTGAAACTTATAAAAATGAAAAATATAGTAATGAAATTTAAAAATCAATGGAAGATTTCCGTTTATGACAATATGGTTATCAATATATTTTGGACCACTCTCCCACTGAAAATAACAAAAAATACTGGCTAAATTAGAAAAAAAATTATGTCTTAAAGACATCAAAGAGCTAACAAAGTAGTAAGAAATAAGCCAAAATCTAGGTCCAAGTGGAAACACAGAAAAATAAGCATAGTTATGAGACCAGTAGTTATTTATTCTTTTTTTTTTTTTTTTTCGGTACGCGGTCCTCTCACTGTTGTGGTCTCTCCTTTTTGCGGAGCACAGGCTCCGGACGCGCAGGCTCAGCGGCCATGGCTCACGGGCCCAGGCACTTCGCGGAATGTGGGATCTTCCCAGACCGGGGTACGAACCCATACCCCCTGCATCCGCAGGCGGACTCTCAACCACTGCGCCACCAGGGAAGCCCCTCAAGGTAATTTCTAAATGTACTCTTACTTTGTGTGAGGGCATTGCCTCATAACCTAATGTCATGATGACCCTATGAACAATGACTCAACACTGAATAGCTGTCCCGTACACCCTGGGGATTCTCAACAAGTGCGCTTATCTGGAAAGGGGCCAATGGGGAAGGTGCTTTCCTGGGCATCTCAGAATTAGACGTATCACTTGAAAGTCTACACCACAGACAGCCAACCTTGCTGAACCAGCACAACGATAGGCATGCAAACCCTTAGCTAACAATATCAAAGTTGAATGGGATTGGGGTAAGGAGAACACACGATAATTGGAAAGGATAAGCTAGCCTGTCATTCTTCCTTCATGCTTTACCCGCAACAAAGAGGGCAGTGGAGAGGGCGTGATGCTTATCCTCAGATCCAGGAGGAGCCAGGCAGCAGAGCTAAGTTCAGACCTGCAGTCCTTTCCGTACTATGGTCACCACATGACTATTGCCTGCCACAATCTCCTTGCCTGCAGCAGATGCACTGGACTAAATTCAACTTTGCACATGCCCCACTCTAACCATCTGTTTGTTATTGCTCAGAGCTCTGATAACACTTATTGTCGGTACTCCTGCATCAGTCAGGGTGCTTCTGGCTTCGAGGAACAGGAAGTCCAGCTCAGATGGGCTTAGACAATAAAAGGGGATGTTCTCGCTAAAATTTTTAGAGAGGATTCTCAGTTTAAGCACTAAAGATGGGTTCCAATTGACTTAGGAAATAACAAATTTGTTGATAGGAAAGAATATTGGGTAGCTCAAAGGCCAGGTAGAAAGAACCACAACCAAAATTAGGCTACAGAACTATTTGGTAAAGACAGTGCACTACATCTGACCCAAGTTTCCATTCTGTCCTGGGCTGTTAGCTTCTTATCACCCTGTCAAGTACTGAAGTGCTGATCACTTCCTTCTGAAATAGCAAACAAACAAAACAATAATAAGCTGTTTTCCATGAACAAGAAATCTTCAGGAACAAGGACCTAATTTATCTTGATCTCTATCTATCCTCCTGCCTAGAAAAATGCCAGGCCTAAGGTAGGTGATTCGTAAAATGGGTTGAGTTCACACACACACACACACACACACACACACACACACACACACACAAACACACACTTAAAATGATGAAAAAAATCATATGGTCTTTTTATGGTAAAAGCTCCAACTGGACTGGAATTTATCTACCTCAAGATAACAAGCATAAATGTAGCTTTGTTCAGCACCAATTTTTGTTCACAAAGAATTGATTTCCCTCATCGGGACTATAATGGGTGATGATATTCAGTGAGCAATAAGTGCCAGACACGCAATTATCTCATTTAAAACCCATGACAACTCTATGACTTAGGTACTCTCTTATCCTTGTTTAAAAGAAGAGAAAATTGAAGCTTAAACAGATGTAGTAACCTTTAAATGATGGCTAAATCTGGATTTTTAATCCCAGGTCACCTGACTCCAGAACTCTTGGATGAATCTTTGAAACTCTGGTCAGTTTCACAAAATAAAATGTATTAAAGTTGTATCTGAAACAACAATTACTCTTCTGAATATTGTTTTTTCTTTTCTAGACTAGTCATTAACATCCATAGGTTTAAGCAAGGTTTTAAGGAACCAAAAGCTTTTCACTATATTGTAATCATTTAAAAAAATAAGGTTTGGGACTTCCCTGGTGGCGCAGTGGTTAAGAATCCGCCTGCCAATGCAGGGAACACGGGTTCGAGCCCTGTTCCGGGAAGATCCCACATGCCGTGGAGCACGTAGGCCCGTGCGCCACAACTACTGAAGCCCGCACGCCTAGAGCTCGTGTTCCGCAACTAGAGAAGCCACCGCAATGAGAAGCCTGCGCACCGCAACGAAGAGTAACCCCCGCTCCCTGCAACTAGAGAAAGCCCGGGTGCAGCAACAAAGACCCAACGCAGTCAATGAATAAGTAAATAAAAAAATTTTTAAAAAGTTTACAAGACAGCTTGCTAGTGAGCAGCAGAGAAAAAATAGAAGTGAACTCTTCCGGGTCAGAGGCTATTCTTTGCACTGTGAGTCCATGTTTGTTTTCATTTTAGTTTCCAGCTTTGAAATTCCCTTTTTTCGCTCTAGTTTTCCTTCTTTTTCTCTGTGCTAATGGTTTAATTATTTTTTTGTGTCCATAAAACAATGTCTGAGCATTGTGACAATTTTGCTGCAGTCAGCATTCCTTGTCTGAGTCTGAGCTGAGTTCCCTGGAAATTAGAGCCTGAGGCAAATTTTACATTCTGAAGCTTTACTGGAAGAATGCAAACCCCAGGGAAGCAAGAGTGAAGGGGAACAGGGCACTGAGGCAGGAGGAAGGGGAAGCACACAGAAGGTGATCTTTGGCTGAGCTGGCCCCCCGCACTTCACTAGAAGGCACAGCTGGTTGCTCAGTCATGTAGGAAATTTCCAGAGACCACATGGAATCATTTCTTAGAAGACTCCTTTGGGGAGAGGATGTAGAAAAATCATCCATGGATTCTTTTCCATCCTCTCAGTGGTTGAAATGTTTTTTTTATTTTTTTATTGAAGTATAATTGATGTACAATATTATCTAAGTTACAGGTGTACAGTATAGTGATCCATAATTTTTAAAGGTTATACTCCATTTAGAGTTATTATAAAATATTAGCGGGCTTCCCTGGTGGCGCAGTGGTTGAGAGTCCGCCTGCCGATGCAGGGGACGTGGGTTCGTGCCCCGGTCCGGGAGGATCCCACATGCCGCGGAGTGGCTGGGCCCGTGAGCCATGGCTGCTGAGCCTGCGCGTCCGGAGACTGTGCTCCGCAATGGGAGAGGCCACAGCAGTGAGAGGCCCGCGTACCGCAAAAAAAAAAAAATATTAGCTATGTTCCCTGTGTTGTACAATATATCCTTGTAGCTTATTTTATACATAATAGTTTGTACCTCTTAATCCCCTATCCCTATATTGCCCCTCCCCGCTCCCCTCTACCCACTGGTAACCAATAGTTTGTTCTCTATACGATGTGGTACACACACACACACACACACACACACACACACACACACACACACACAATGGAATACTACTCAGCCATCAAAAAGAATGAAATTTTTCCATTTGCAAAAATATGGATGGACTTGGAGGGTTTTATGCTAAGTGAAATACGTCAGACAGAGAAAGACAAATACTGTATGATAGCACTTATATGTGGAATTTAAAAAATAATGCTAGTGTATAATAACACTAAATATAACAAAAAAGAATCAGTGGTTAACACTTACTTCATTGGGGTATTAATATCCTGCACTTCCGGCATTGTTTGCAGGCTCCTCCTGGCAGCCATGAAGAAACAGCAGCGGCATCTGCCACCTGTGAGCAGGCACAAGCCAGGGACATCCCCTTTCTGCCTGCAGCCCGCGGCATCTGGGCCCTCTCACGCCAGCGTGCCTCCAGTGGTTCCGTTGTATCTTGTACCTCCGTGGTGACAGGGAGGGTCCAGTGTGGGAGAGAAGGGGCTGCATTGTGAGGCTTGAGGCAGGGTGATAACTGGGCTGTACCACGGTCACCTGGGAGAACTGGAGCAGCTATACGATGGGCCCAGCTGGCTAAGCAGGCAGAGTGTGACGACAGCATGGTTTCTGCAGAGGTGGAGATTCAGGAGCTTCCCTCCTACAATGGTCAAAACGACCTCTTTGTGGCTCCAAAGAAGGTGATTTTCCTGGGGGGTCTTGAGAAAACCACGGCTGAGCCTAAGAAACTCAGTCTGTCTGAAACATCCTCACACGTCTTCTTGTGCACATACAGGAGATTTCCCTTGGGTGTATATTTAGAAGTGAATGGCTAATTTAAAAGAACAAAACAAAATTTTGCCATTTGCAAACCTGGATGGACTTTGGAGGGCATTATGCTAAGTATAATAAGTCAGACAGAGAAAGACAAATACTCTATGATATCACTTATATGTGGAATCTAAAAAATATGACAAATTAGTGAATATAACAAAAAAGAAGCAGACTCACAGATATAGAGAACAAACTAGTGGTTAGCAGTGGGGAGGAGGGGGAGGGGAATACAGAAGTGGAGGAGTGGGAGGTGCAAACTACTGGGTGTAAGATAGGCTGCAGGGACGTATTGTACAACACAGGGAAAATAGCCAATATTTTGTAATAACTGTAAATAGAGTGTAACCTTTAAAATTGTATAAAAATAAAATTTTTTTAAAAGAGGAGTGAATGGCTGGATCATTGGGAATGTCTATCTTCAACTGTACCAGGTATTGTCATATTACGCTCCTAAATAATTACTTCTTACTGATTTGGTCTCATTCTTTTCCTTTCCTATGTATATGTCTAAACCTCATCTACCGTTTAATAAATTCACCCTGGAGTGAGGGGAATCACTGAATATACCTTCCACAATTTCCCCCTGCTTACAGAAATCTCTTGCCAAACTCATAGGGAAACTGAAAATATGAATTAAATGATGTCTGTGAGGTATTTTGAACTCGGAGAAGCTATTTAAATCCACATTCATTTTCAAACCAACATTTCCCATTGTTTCCAGGAGAGGGCACAAATTCGTTTTATGTTTATTCTTAATGCTCTTCACCAGCCTCCTTAACCTCACGCCACAGGCAAACATGCCCGTCTGCACGCATACACACCCTAACGCCTATTTCGCACTCACCCAATAGACACACAGCCTCTGCTATCATTTCAGAGTCTATGATAAGCAGCCTTGGGCAGGCTCCTCACCCGGCTGCAAGATCCGGAGGGTGTGCAGGGGCTTCTTGAGGCTCCCACGGCTGGGAACTGGCCTGGAACAGAGAGGCAGGGAGGGTCTTACCAATTAAATACATGTGGCTTTAAGTTATAGTTCCTCTATTAATTTTCCTCACTTCCTCTGCCGTTGGTGTTCCAAGAGTAGTCACACGAATCATCCCAGGCAATAAGGGAGTGAATAGTCTGTAGAGAGATTTAAAACAATAATAAAACAGACTAAGTTGCTCTGCTTTTACATAGTCCCACACTGGCAATTCTACACAATGTCAGATACAATGTGAAATACTCTTCCTCTCCCAAAATCTTTTGTTTGTCTAAATTCTGAAAAAGTTCTGTGGTTACTATTCAACTTTGTAATAAGTAAAATTAGCACATTTTGTCACTTATCGTTCAATAAACATTGTATTCTACATGGAAGTTAACTCACAGAAGCCTTCACATAACTGGACTAATCTACACGAGTTTGTTTGATAGCTTAGCTCCTAATGGTTTGGAATCATTCATGCTTCTTTGGGCACATTTCATGTCTCCAATTCCGGTGGAGTTCTCTGCTTTTGCATTTACACACTAGATTGGAGATAAGAGGTGGTCTTGATTATAACAGAACTTGAGCTACTTCAATTCTCTCATTCAATTTAATTCTCTCATTTTTCTGTGACCACTTGGAGCTTTAGTTTGTGATTAAAATTTTAAAGGGAAAAATTGCAAGGTGGAAAATTTTTGTCTGATATAAATAGAAATTAGTTCATATGTGAAATTTAACAGCATTTGAACAATACCTTTAAAAATTGAAATTGATTCCTTTTTAGTTGTCATTTTCCTTACTTGCTGTTAATTACTATTCACCTGCCATGTTATTAGTTTCTGTGGCAGAGACTAATATGTAGGTATATTTTCCCCCTCCGTTTGAAAAATAGTAATGTAATTAAAAAGTAGTAATCCATTACTTTTCCCCCTTTTTTGATCCTGGAATCCTTTATTTTATTATTTATTTTTATTGGCATGATTATACATACAAAGTTCAATAAAAGAAAAATGTCACTGTGGGTTTTTTTCTGTTCATATTATTTTTCTCATTTTATTACTATTACTGAAAATAAGGTATAAAGGAGGGTCTGTAAACCAATGCCGTGCTCTGTGTGTCAGATACACAGGGCACACCACTGCCCCCCAGAGCTAAGAGCCAGGGTTGGGGGAGAGCTGCCAGGGGTTGGGGAGAGCTGCCCTGGCCGACAAGGCCTCCCCCGCCGCTCGGCTGTGAATCCACCCACAAGGGTGATGGAAGCTAACCCTCACTTTTCCCTCAATCTTCTTCTTTGATTCAGAGGTACATAGTTAACTGAAATGACAACTCCATGAGGACCAGAACTTTGTCTTGTTAGCACTGATCCCAAAGAACCGAGCGGGCAGTCAACACATTCTTGTTAAATGAAGGAAGGAACGTGGTGTCACTTTACACACATGTGAGTGTGCGCGTGTTCTTGTTTCTGAGCGTTTAGCGTGAGCGTTCCCAGCGTAAGATGGGACCCCATCGAGAGCAGACATCGTGTATTTTGCTTCTTTTGCATCCTCCCCATGGCTACCCCCAGCAGTGCCAGAGTCTCCACAGTGGCAGACTGACCAATTGACTACAAGGTCAAGACTCAAAACACTATTCTGAGGAAATTTAAAATGGCCAAGGAGTTAAAATTCAATAAAACAAAATAGCATTTTTTATTCTCTTCTTACCCTCTTTCTGATTTCTTTTGGAAGGGAGGGCTACTCATTAGAAAATAAAATGCTTAACTTATCAAAAGATACTATACCTGATACTAATCTTTGCCAAATTTTAATAATGTATGGCTCATTTATATAACTGATGGAAGGCGGGTGGGGAATACATCTAACTATGTGTTAGAATTACCAAAGGTTCTATTCAAAGTAGGAAAAGAGGGACAATGTAACTTTTAAAGGGTCTGAGCAGCTCAGATAAGATGTTCTTTCACCTAAAGATTACATAATCCAGACTCGGTCTATAAATAAAGACTTCAGAGCCCAGAGAACACAAGACTTCTGTCCAGTGTCACAGAAGGGGGAGAGCCAGGACAAGGAGTCAGCAACAATGACTTTTATCCCAGCCTCTTTTTCTATATGACTGAGCTTCTAAAGTACAAGAAAATGGCTCTTTACCTGTTTATGGTATCAACTTGCTTAAAGTAAGATTGGTGCTCCAGAATTATAGCTGTTTATGGTAGTCACTGACTAAACAATGAAAAAGAAACTTATAATGATATCCTTACATTGGCAAATAACAGGATACTGATTAAAGATTTGAGGATACTTTTAAGAACCACTTAGGGCTTCCCTGGTGGCGCCGTGGTTGAGAGTCCGCCTGCCGATGCGGGGGACACGGGTTCGTGCCCCGGTCCGGGAAGATCCCACGTGCCGCGGAGCGGCTGGGCCCGTGAGCCATGGCCGCTGAGCCTGCGCGTCCGGAGCCTGTGCTCCGCAACGGGAGAGGCCACGACAGTGAGAGGCCCGC
>NC_041214.2:25530496-25582492 GCF_002837175.3 Physeter macrocephalus
CCATGGCCGCTGAGCCTGCGCGTCCGGAGCCTGTGCTCCGCAACGGGAGAGGCCACGACAGTGAGAGGCCCGCGTACCACAAAAAAAAAAAAAAAAAAAAAAGAACCACTTATTATAGCACATACATTTAAAAAGTAGAATTAATAAATATTTATTGATCATCCACCACGTACATGACCTGAGTTATTTCCTATAGAGACTACTGAATGAATAAATAATAGACACACTTGCATAACACTCACCATATGCCAGTCTCTGCTTTAAATGCTTTACATTCATTAACACATCAATCTTCACAGCAACCTGCTATTATCATCATCCATTCTACAGATGAGGAAATTGAGACACAGAGAACTTCACCGAGATCAAGCAGCTAATAAGTAGATCCTCTACTAATCTGATCACCTGGCATCATAGGCTGTACAAACTGTGATCCACTTCTTGCCTCTAGGGACATAAATATAGGAAAGGTGAAGGGCAGTGCAGATTTAAAGAACAGTTAAGGAAGACTCTGATGTGCCCCAGGCAGTACACAGAGCTGAGGGAGTGGTAAATCAGAGCTCTTTGGGTCCAAGTGGCAGACACTAAATTAGAAATAGCTTTTAAAGAATGAAATAATGCCATTTGCAGTTGCATGGATGCAACTAGAGACTGTCATACTAGAAAGTCAGAAAGAGAAAGACAAATACCATATGATATAACTTATATGTGGAATCTAAACTATGACACAAATGAACTTACCTTGAAACAACACAGAATCACGGACATAGAGAAAGACTGGTGGTTGCCAAGGGGGAGGGGGCTTGGGGAGGGATGGAGTGGGAGATTGGGGTTAGCAGCTGTAAGCTTTTATATATAGAATGGATAAACAACAAGGTCCTACTGTATAGCACAGAGAACTATATTCAGTATGCTATGACAGGGACTTCCCTGCTGGCGCAGTGGTTAAGAATCCGCCTGCCAATGCAGGGGACACGGGTTCGAGCCCTGGTCCGGGAAGATCCCACATGCCGCGGAGCAACCAAGCCCGTGCGCCACAACTACTGAGCCTACTCTCTAGAGCCCGCGAGCCACAACTACTGAAGCCTGCGTGCCTAGAGCCCGTGCTCCGCAACAAGAGAAGCCACCGCAATGAGAAGCCCGCGCACCGCAACGAAGAGTAGCCCCCGCTCACTGCAACTAGAGGAAGCCCGGGTGCAGCAACAAAGACGAAGACCCAACACAGGCAAAAATAAATAAAAATAAATAAATGTTTAAAAAACCTCTATGACAAACTGTAATGGAAAAGAATATATTTTTAAAAAGAATATACATATATATTTGAATCACTTTGCTGTACAGCAGTAATTAACACATTGTAAATCAACTATACTTCAATTTAAAAAAGAGAAAGGAATAGCTTTTATAAAAAGGAAGAAAGAAAGAAAAGGAAACGTTATTTATTCAATATTTGCTGTCCATACATGTTGTTATGGGCTAAATTTGGGGTCCCTACCCCACCCCAAAATTCATATATTGAAGACTTAACACCCAGTACCTCACAATGCGACTGTGTCTGAAGAGAGGGGCTTTAAAGAGGTAATTAAGGTAAAATGAGGCCATTAGGGTAAGCCAATCTGACTGGTGTCCTTATAAGAAGAGGAGATTCTGACACAGACAGACACAGAGGGAAGACCACGTGAAGACACTGGAAGAAGACAGCCATCTCTAAGCCAAGGAGAGAGGTTTCCGAAGGAACCAACTCTGCTGACATCTTCATCTCAGACTTTCTAGGCTCCAGAACCATGAGGAAATAAATTTCTGATGTTTAAGCTAGGTACTTTGTTATGGCAGCCTTAGCAAACTAAAATAGAAGGATACTGGGTAGCCTGTAGAATTGAAGGAAGAGTTACCGGAACCAGTCAAAGCCAGTAACCTCCAGGACTAGATCCAGGCCCTCAACACACACACACACACACACACACACACACACACACACACACACACACACACACAAACTCTCTCATCTGTGTTTGACTTCATTCTTTTCTTCTAACTGCTTTTCTCTCCCAGCTTCAGAATATAAAAGTGTCAAGGACGGACATAACTGACCCAATTTGGGTTGCATGTCTAACACTAGACCAATCAGTTAATTCTCCTCTTTCAGTGAGGAGTCTCTGTACACCCTTGGCTGGTCCATATCCCTGAGTCTGGAGCCTCCTCTGGTTCACTTTCCCCAAAGAGTAAACCTGGTTTCTGCTGGGGTGGGAGAAAGGCAGTCATTTGGCTGTGGAGAGAAGGAATTTGGGGATCTGACTGCCCCTTCAAAAGACTTTCCATGAACCTCCTGTTTGCAGCCCTGCCTCCTACCCTCTCTTTCAGAAGATCTGTGCCCCCAATCCCAGGGCCTTTCTGGGGTGCGGTGCCATGAACGGGCTTCCTTCTTAACAGTTCCCCATCTGCAGATGCCGGGGTTGCCATTTTCTCAGCTCTGCTGGGTTACTCACCACTCACCTGGTCCTTGTTCCTGTTCCCATAGAGCTGACATTGACTCCACCTCTTCCTCCTGTCCTTGTGGACTTGGGCCATTTTAGCTTGCTTGCTGTCATTGTAGTGGCGTTTTGGAAGGGATCAAAGAAAAGTGCATGTTTTTAAACAGCAATGTTTAACCAGAAGTCTATTCTGGGGATTTTCAAATAATCCTCTCTGAACATGCCACAGTGGCTGCCTTCCGGCTTGGGAGGAGGGGTGGAGGTGGTGGGATAGAGGACAGAGAGGGGGAGGGAAGCGGGCAGGCTCTGGACCCCACCCCTGTATCAAGCAGAAAATCTCTGCCTTTTTCTGTTTTATATTTCGGGGCTTCTCAGATTTCATTTGGACAAAAAGCCTTTAACTAAAAATAGGAAACCTTTAAAACCACTGCACAAAACAAGGCTGTCTCCTACATATTTTACAGAGTTGTAATCATAGTGTACACCCAGTTTGGTATTCTGGTTTTGTTTATTTATTTATTTCACATTATATTGCATTATAAACATGTATTCATATTTCTGTAGCTTTTTCATTACCAGTTTCTTAACCCAGTGCCTGGCACAAGATAAATCCTTTGTAAATAGTGATTGAATGAGTGAATGAATGAATGGTAATATTTAATAGCTGCTGTTTCTAATTTTTTCGTTATTGTAGTAATAACTTCTGCTGAGTTCATGCATTCATTCACCTGACACGTATTTGTCGAATACCTACTATGTGCCATGCACTGGCAAACGGTGCTGGGAATTATGCAACGAATAAGATAGATGTGGTCCTTTCCACACCAAGCTTACAGTCCAAAAGAGGAACATGGCAAGTGAGTGGACAATCACAGTACAGAAGCATAAACGCTATAGCAAACGAAAAGGACTAACCAAAAACTGGAGCACTTAATAGGGGCCACTAACCTAGACTTGAAAGCCTGAGAAGGTTCCCTGGAGGAAGAGACGCAGGAAAATCATTTAAAAAGCAAACAGGACGTGACAGGTGTAGAAGGGACGATAAATGCTCCATGCAGAGGAAGCAGCAGGTGCACGGCTGGGCACAGAGGAGACCATGGCGCATCCCAGGACCTGCAAGAGGTTCAAGGTGACGGGAGGGCAGGGTGCACGTAAGTGAAAGCCCAGGGATGAATGGAAAGGCAGACAGGAGCCAGAGAATGAAAGATCTGATGGACTCCCTGCATTTGGCCTGCATCCCGAGGCATTAAGCACTCTTAGGGTAAAACCCACTTGCTGTTTCAGGGTCAGATCTGCAGATCCTGTAAGGCCTGTACGCTGTGATGAGTCTGCAACTCATCCCTAAGAGTAATGGGTACCATTAAGGGGACAATATTTTCACTGAAAAAAAACAAACAAACCACAATATGATGGCAACATGAAGAATGGACACAGGGAAAAGGAAGACCACTTAGGACTAGCAGAGAATATAAGAAAACGGCAATGGGGACAAAGAGAGGTAGATGGGTTCAAGGAACAGGCACAGGTAGAAGCAATAAGCCTTGGTGGCAGAATGTGGGACATAAAGAAGAGGAAAGAGGCTCAGATGACGCCGGATTTCTGGCTTAGGTAACGTGTGGGTTGTGGCGCCATTTATTAAGACAGAGATCACAGGATAGGGGTAACCAATGAGTTCAGCTGGGCACATTGGGATTAAGGTGCCTGAAGAACCTCCTAGAGGAGTTGTCTGTAAAGTAAGTGGAAATGTAGCTCAGAAGCAGATGCGGCTCTGGGTACCCATCCTCAGCACGAAGTGGTAAGGGGTGTGGAAATGAAGAGGAGCAGTGAGATCCCTCAGGAAGAGATGCGGAGGAGAAGGGAGGAAGCGCGTGATCAGATCCCCAAGTGTCCTGATAGTTCAGGATGTGCAGAGGGAGATGAGCCTGCTAAGGGGCTGAAAGAGCCGCTCGAGGTGTTAGAGGAAATCCAAGGAGGTTCTGGCTTATGGAGGCCGAGCGAAGACAGTGCAGGGGGAAGGGCCAGTGTGTCAACGTGACAGGGACTGCAAAATGGCATCAAGAGTGTCACTGGGGGCTTCCCTGGTGGCACAGTGGTTGAGAGTCCGCCTGCCGATGCAGGGGACACGGGTTCGTGCCCCGGTCCGGGAAGATCCCACGTGCCGCGGAGTGGCTGGGCCCGTGAGCCATGGCCGCTGAGCCTGCGCGTCCGGAGCCTGTGCTCCGCAACGGGAGAGGCCACGACAGTGAGAGGCCCGCGTACCGCAAAAAAAAAAAAAAAAAAAAAAAAAAAAAAAAAAGAAAGAATGTCACTGGTGCACTCAATAAGGCAGTTCCAAGCAGAATGACAGGACAGAAGCCAGGCTGCAGTGGTTCCGAGCATCTGAATTTCAGACAAAGTATTTAGGCAAGACTTTCAAGAAATATGGCTGAAAGGGAGAAGAGAGAGATAAGACCTATCTGGAGGGGGAAAGAAGGTAAAAGAGACTTGAGCATGTTTGAAAGCTACCATTGGCTCCCTATTACTACCTATTTAAAACCAAAACCAACCAACCAACCAACAAGACTCCTTAATCTACTTACTAGTCAAGGCTCTCCAAAGTTTGAATCCAACCAGCTTTATTTTCTACTAACCCCTCACCATCACCCAGTGCTTCAGCCAAAGAGGTTAGTTCCCCCAAGCGAACTGCACAATTCACCACCTCTTTTTCTTGTTTTATATTGTTTCCTCCCCTGAAATGTCCCTGTCACCTGGTCCAACCCTACCCACCTGTACCGCCTACCCCTGGCTCTCAGGAAAGCCACGATGCTCCACCCTGAGACTCTCCACAGCTCACACTGCTTGTCCCACACTCAAGTCCCTTCTTTTCTTCCGTCCCTAAGTTGTTTGGATATTTCCCTAATGCCCCAGCTTGACTATAAATTTCTTGAAAGCATGGGTTGTAGCTTACTTAGCACTTTGTAAGCTCTTTTTTATACAGTATGAGTTCAACAAATATGAATGAATAAAATTTCCAATGAACTTCATGGAAGTGTTTATCATACACAGTTGATGCCCTGCCAAGAGGTAACCCTCACTCCAATCCTGTTCTGGGCCCCTGCATTTTCATTAAATAGTAACTCCCTGGGCGTCCACGATGTGCCGGGAATATCATCTATTTTACTCATCAATCCTATGAGGTGGCTACTATCATCACCCCATTTTATAGATGAGGAAATTAAGGCTCAGAGAGGTTAGGTACCTTTCCCAAAGGTCACACAGCTAGTGAATGGCTGAAGCTAAACTCCAAATTCTGATCGCTTGACCCTTGGAGATTGTGATCTTATCCAGGACAGCACATTGACCTTGCTGTGTTCTCTCTGCTGTCCTTGCTGACTTGAAGAATGGAGAAAAACAATTTTAAGAAATGTTTTAAAAGTGCTCTCAGTAACAGTCATATAAAAGATTGTAAAATACGCTACTTTAGAAAGCCCTTTCAGACTGGTAGAAAAGTCAGTGGATTCTGTCATTTTTTCCTTCTTTAAAATTTGGTAATGAGTAAATAGCATAAACAGTAGGAACCTCCAGAAAATAGCCAAGTAGAATATAGTCGGTGAGAAAGCAAGATATTGGAACACTAGACAGAAAGGAAGTAGCTAGATAGGAGAAATATTCACTTATCTTGGCTTTTATCTGGCAACACTTAATATTTAATAAATTCTGAACGTTCAACTCCCTGGCATGATTCTGAAAACAATTTTTTTATAAAAATTATATTTGTCAGTGAGTTTCCTAGGAACATTCTTTGGTGATGACGCAAAATTTTGTGGCTTTAGTTTTCCAAACTTGTAAAAATGACTCTTTGCTTACATGATTTTGTTTTTCTAGTAGAGAAACATCAAACATAACAACTTATCACTGCCTGGAATGAGAACCCTGCCCTCATTCCTAGGTAGTGATCCAGAAGTTGGATTGTATTTTCTGTTTTCACCAACATGTTGGGGTCAGCCTTTTCCATTCATCTAATAGCATTACTCATTATTTCTTGACAATAATTATATAACAACTCATTTGTTTTTCTTTGGGGTACCATTTCTAATTAGATATTCATTATAATAAAATTAAAACGTTGTTCAGTTTCTGCTAATGGACTGTGGCATTCTTCATATTAGGAAAAGCTTCTATCTCTATGGCGTTATAAAGATATTGAGTGCCAGGAATATTCTGAACAAAGTTAGAGACATCCAGTAATAGTTCCTCCTTTGGCCAGATTCCCAGGAATGTCACTGTGTCTTTTCCCCAAATAATCTATTAGAATGCTGGTTCCTCATCTTTTAAAGATGTGCAGTCCATCCTTGTTTGATGCGAAAGATTTCTCTTTCGGTCTAACTCCCTTTCTTCTTCCTGACCACCTGTCCTCCATCAAAAAGTGCTTCATGAAACACTTTTAAAAATAAAAGTGAAATTAAAATAGTTGCGTTTTGAGAATTTTTTTCCCCACAAAATTCTAGGTCAGGCTTAGAGAATCAATTTCGGTCAAGATAATTTTATAACCCTTAGTGAATCCTTTTAGATTCACTAGCATCTAAAATTTTTATAACTGATTTACTATTTATTCCTGTTCACTTAATGAGAAATTTAGAAGTTGGTCAAAATAATTTTTTTAAATACAGAGTTTTAGAGAGGCACTCAATGTCCTGTTTTTAGCCATGCAGCAGCTGGGCTTTATTCTCAGTTCCAAGCCCCAGGGTAGTGGGTGGAGTACATCCCATCAAGCAACTGGGTGAGGCCAAGGCAGGGATGAAAATCTGAGGGTGACCTGGAGTGGGTGCAACGTGGCTTACCTTAGCTGTGTTATATCATGTAGAATATGCCACAGCAGTGCCGGCCAAAGGCAGACCAGGATTCAAACCCCAAAGAACCACTCTGTGACCTTGGGAAATTCCTTAACCAGCACGAACCCCTGTTTTCTCATCCATAAAATGGAAAAACTGCTATATCCATCACGATCCAGTCAGGAGACAAGAAACCATACCAGTTATCTGAACAGTGAGAATTTAATATAGATTAATATATATAATATATATATAATATATATAATTTATTAAATTCATTATATTATATATATTATATATATATTATATTATATATATTATATATATTAAACTCATTATACCTAGTTAAGCTGTTATATATATTAAGTTAAGCTGTTAACTAGGTATAATGTTGTTAACTAGAAGACTGAAAAGGTAGAAAGAAGACACTAAGAAATCACAGCAGTAGCAACTATGGGAAACAGCTACCTCCCCTAGAGGTGGGGAAGAGAGGAGGGTGCAGGTGAGACCTAGGACCCACCTGCGGATGGCGCACCAGGATGGGGCTGGTGTCTCCAAGGGGGTGTGATGAGGCTGCTTCTGCAAGTGAAGGGGGAAGTGCAACCTGGATTCAGACTGCCCCTGGAAGGGATGAATAAGCATTGCTGACGTGAGGCGCACAGCAACAAGAAGTAAGCCCCCAGGGGAGGAGCACGTTCCTTCTCCCTCCTGCAGCCTTGTAGTCTCCCTCTGGTTTCCCCATTGGCAGAGCCCAACAAGGAATAGCTGGTAAAGCAGAACTGTGGTCTGCAGCGTCCCAGACCCACAAAGGAGAGCAGACAGTGGTAGGTTTAGAACTGAGAGACAAAAACCAAGTAACTGGCACAGATATCATGTATGGAGCACTCACTTCATGCCACGCACAATGCCAAGTGCTTTACACGCATTACCTTATTTATCTTAACAACTTAGTGAAGTATCCTCATTTTACAGATGGTATGTTAGGAAGCTGGGTTTATCTGACTCCTTAACTCCCCTGCTGTACACACGAGACATTGTCTGGATCGTATCTCAGTAAGCAGATGTCCCTCCCACGTTACCCTCCCTCCCTGTCCCAATATATTCAATTTTCTCAGAGCTTGCTGGTTCCTGGGGAGAGGCAAGGTGAATGGACAGTCAGGCAAATTTACAGAGGAGCCAGGGGGAGGAAGTGGACCCATTTCCATTTCGTGCTTCAGATGTGCATAATGTGGCCCTGACAATAGGCAGATGGAAAAAGGAAGAGCAAGAGACTCCAGGGAAATTCACCTGGCAGGAAGGAGAAGACCGAACTCATGGCCATTGGTTCACTGGGGAACAGTGGTGCTAGTAAGTGACGCCTTGGCGGCTGGTCTGACCCAAGAGGGTTGCCAGGGTGGAGGGTTCATAGGAAGGTCTGTGAAGCTGGGGTGGAGCTCCTGAGAGAATCTCCAAGGGTAGAAGCTTTCTTCCTTGCATCTTGAGCTATCGCTGTGGCCTGGGGGACTGGGACAAGAGAGCCATCTCTGGCCATCAGGGCTGAACAAAGAGTTCCAGCTTCAGTGAGAGCAGCTGTGATAAGAGGTGGCATCTTCCTGAACTTTGGAGGTTTCAGGGAGGAAGGCGGAGGCTTTTGCAGCGCCCATGGCCATGTCACCTCAAACAGCTCTAGAAAAAGAGCCAGTCTCTAGAGAGGATCGTTGAGGTGAGAGCCACAAGGCTGAGTGAATGACACATTCCATCCGCCTTGGATCAAGCCGTCTGGAGGAGAACTCTGAGATAGAGAGTTGCATGCAGGTGGTCCACTGAGGGGTGTCGTCGACAATAACAGCCGTAAAGAAGTGAGGAAAGCGAGCAATTATACTCCAATAAAGGTGTTTAAAAAAAAAAAAAGAAGTGAGGAAAGCAAGACTGGGTAGAGAGAGAGACTGAACTGCAGTAGAGATGCAACAGAGGCCTAACTGATTCCATCTCCAGTGGGACCTGGGATGGCCCTTCAAATTGGGACTGATCTTTTTTTTGTTTGTTTGTTTGTTTTTTGCGGTACGCGGGCCTGTCACTGTTGTGGCCTCTCCCGTTGCGGAGCACGGGCTCCGGACGCGCCGGCTCAGAGGCCATGGTTCACGGGCCCAGCCGCTCCGCGGCACGTGGGATCCTCCCGGACCGGGGCACGAACCCGTGTCCCCCGCATCGGCAGGCGGACTCTCAACCACTGCGCCACCAGGGAAGCCCCGGGACTGATCTTTTAACTCCCACATAGACCAGCCACTGGGTGCCATCCTTGGGGGAGGGGTTGTAAATCTTGTCCTTTGGGAAATTCCTAGACATGTGCCAGTTGGAAGATGTTAGCAGCTGACACCCAGCAGCTGGGGGAATGAATGCCTTGGTCCTAAATGAGAGATCAAGGAGGCCCACCACAGCATCCCCTGCATATCCATCAATTTTAAAAGTATTTGTTGAATAACTCCTCTAAGTCAGGCACTGTGCTGAGCACTGGAAACACATCAGTGACCAAGACAGACAAATATCCAGTCCAAGTATAGTTACATCTACTAAACCTTTCTTTGCCTCGACGCCCTCATCTATAAACTGTGGATAATAATAGTTCCTAACTCAGGGGATTGCTGTGATGAGTGAAGAAGAGAGCACACACAGAGCCCTGCCTGGCACATAGCAAGCTCTCAATTAGTATCAGATGTTGTTATCATTATGCATAATGCCCACTCTACAGTGTTTGAGGACTGCCTGGAGGACCAGCAGGGCAGTCAACTCCACTGCTACCGTCCTTTCCAGGCATGGATTTGCATGAAGAAGAGGACATACCTTAAGGGAGAAAGAGTTGGAACCCTGGGATTGGTCCAAGAGCAATAGTAAACAACTCCTGCAGAAAAAGCATGGTTCTCAGTAATCTACCCTGTCGACTGATGGCCAGCCCAGCCCCCAGGGACTCACCGTGGGAGAGGACTGCAGGAAAGAGTAAGTAATAGCATTACAGGGTGGTTTGACCAATCTCTGTGGCCAAATAAGCACGGTCTCGCCCAGCCAGCAACTCTGGGAGAGGGGATACTCATCAGGCAATCAACTCAAGCTCAAGTCCATTTCTCCACATCGGTGCTCCTCAACTATCTGCCCACCTATGTCCCCGGACTTGGGCTCTGAGCTGGGACTTGAACAGGGCACTGCATCCAGGAATTTCCCTGGGCTCCATTCCCTTGGCTTTATAACCACAAATAGCTGTGCTCCAGCTCCATCCCCTGGCTTACCTGTTGGCTGGGCACGCACTACCTGAGCCCTGTCTGTCAGGTAAGAGGGGCTGAATGGCAAAAATGGGAGTGAAGGGTATTGTCTTCACATGGAGTCCCTGTTGCAGAGGTGAGAAGAGACACCAGTTCTTAAAGGGTTTGATCCTTTCAGCAACATGCACACCATCTCTGCTGCCCCTGGAGGGCATTGTACACTGCAGCAACGGCACTGTGCTTTGCATACCTTGGCCTTGGCAGCCACAGAAAACATCACAAGAGGCCACAGCAAAGGGGGAAGAGGTTACAGGTCCTGAGCAATACCCAGAAGAACTCTTTCACAACTGTACATGGGACTCCTTGCTAAAGTCTCCAGGGACTCCCTAAATAATAGGGGAGGAAGCTGAGGGTCTGGAGTTCTCACAGAGCAGGTGGGGATAAAACCAGAGAAATTCTAGTTTGTATGCTCTTGTGACCCTCTTTGTCCCTCCCATCTGCCTCAAGCTGCTGTCACCACTCTTGTGTGGCCTGAGGTCTTAAGAGTTACATATGGGTAATTGACATCTGTTGTTTTGTCACTTAACCTCCAGTTCTCCCTACTGGTAACCACAGCACAATTTCCCTTGGGGGATCACCAACTCTTCCTCTCTCAGTTCATGAAATAAGGGTGGGGTTGATTGTAGCCTTGGCTCAAGGTTTGGGCATGTGACTCAGTCTCACCAATCAGAAAAAATATGACATTTCTTTTGGTCCCAATGATTGGTTTGGGGGTGGACACATGATCCAAAGAGTCAATAAAACTCAATGACATTTTTACAGGGACTCTTAAGGAAAGGATAATTACTCCTTTCCAACAGACTTGAATGAGGTCTGCTGCTCCTGGAAGCACAATGGACAGTAATATTTGGAAACTGGGCCAACACCGAGGAAAACAGAGGTGAGAGAGATTGGCTGGGTTCCAGTGCTGTCATTGGAGCCCAGATCTCTCTGGGGATTTTTCAGTTATGAGTGTCAGTGTATCTTGTTTTCACTTAAGGCTGTTTGGCTTGTTTTTCTCTGTCACTTGCAACCAAGAAAATCAAGACAGATGCAGTCTGTAATATGGGCAGTATAGGATAGGGAACTTAAAAGGCGTCCAATCTCACTTCAGTTTCCATTTCTCCCTTCATTTAATCCTCGTTTCAACTATGAGATGTAGGTAGGGGTGATGGTTTTATTCTCCCACTGAAAAGGTGATAAAATTATACCCTTGATATGCTGAATGACTGGCCCAAGGTTTTCTAGCTAGTAGATTACAGAGCTTGGGGTTGGTGACCTTCTGATTTGGGAAACAGGAAAAGTCAGCAAGATCAGTACACCACAACATGAGAGGTGATCAGACCTACTTACTGATAGTATTGTCTTGAGGATACTTTTGGTGCTTCAAACATTTTCTGTTTACATTCACTAATGTCATTTTAAAATTTTGCCATTGGTCATATTTGCAACTCCAAGTGGCTTCTCATATTAATGGGGACAAAAGAAGTTCCTATAGGAAATGAATTCAATGGAGCAATAAGAACTTATTAAATGCTTAAAAATTGTTCCATCACCTTCCACCTCATTCCTTCAGCTTTTGTGCCCTTGGCTCTCCAGAGCTGCTCACCAAGATGCCCACCTGAGAGAGAGAGAGCAGAGTTGGGCAAGGATTGTCACAAAAATCAGTGCTGGGCATGGGTGACATTTAAACAGCCCTGAATTTCCTCTTCCCAAGCATGAGTCACTGCCGCAGCCTGGGAATCCCAGTTGTGAGTGATGCCTAAGGAGATTCAGATAGACAGACTGACTGAATGACTGACTGATGGACAGATTGGTTCCTTCCATTGTGTATCCCAAATTCTCCATGGCCTTACTCTGTCCACCTGCTGAGATGTGAATATCACTTATAGGAAAACTTGGGTGTGGACTCTTGCGCTATTCACTCATCCATTCATTCATGTAACAAATGCTAGTTATGTACCTACCATGTGTCCAACACTAGGCTAGACTCTGAGGATACAAAGCCCACAAATAGACAGTTCCTGCCCTCGACAGCTTTACAGCCTCATCGAGAGAGAGCCACAATGATAAGAATAAGTGTTCTAAGGCAATTTAGGTGCGATGATACAGATGTGTACAGAGTACAGTGGAGGAAAATAAAGGAAGGGTCAGTTCCCCCTGAGGCAGGAGAGCCAGAAAAGGCTCATAGATGATGGGTGCATAAATTGAGTCTTGAAAGAGAAGGAGATAGTTGCCAGTCGATGGGGGTGGGTGGAGGTATTCCTGGCAGGGGAAGCAGCAGGAGTTTGCCATTCCAGTTGCATGAGACAGAAAACCTGAGCCCAGCTGGTTTAAAGAAGAAGGGAATTTACTAGGGAACTGAGTGAGCAAACAAAAAGGCCAAGGATGGACTCATCAGGCATGGCCGGATTCTGGGGCCAGCTACTGTCTCCAGGACTTGCTCTCTATCTGTCTCTCATCTGATTTCCTCTGAGATGGCTCCAGAAGTATCAAGATGGTGACAGCAGATCCGACCCTACATCCTCTCAGGTTTCAGCTTCAAGGCAAAAAGACTACACATCCCACGCTTCTCAGAAATGTCTCATTCTCCAAAAATGTTTCATGGCAACCCATGGGCTCTGGGGAGGAAGCAGTCCTATGCCCAGCCCTGAAGTGATCACTGCAGCCAGGAGAGTCTGAAGCTCTGATTTACTGCGGCCTGAGTCCCTGCTTTCCCCAGAGAGTCAGGGTGGAGCCGTCCTCATCAGGACAACTTGGACTAAGAGTGGGGAAGGACAATCCAGGCCCTGTGATCACAGGAATGGGGAGGTGACCACGAACGTCCCTTTCAGCTCTAGTCCTGCCGACCTCCGCTGTTGCATGTCATTCTGACCAAGAACCTGGAACCAAGCAATTCAACACCAAAGAGCCCCCGGTGACTAGCAGCAAGTCAGAGTCTCCAAAAGGACCAATTTCTGGTCATCTCTTTTGTAAGCATTGTCTTCTCTGGAGCCCACACTTTGGGAAAGGTTTTTATTTCATTCCCACCAGAGACTCCCAGCCTCTGCGGGGAGCCAGCGAGCAGCTGCAGTCCGGAGAGGCCCCTGGAGTCTCAGGGGAGGCCTGGCTGCCCGCCAGGACCTACCAAGGCCAGGCCACAGGTAGTGCCATGTCAGTTTTCTATTTTTATTATACCCTATTGGAATCTACGAGCCAAGAGTTAGTAGGAGCAGCTAGAGGCTTCTCCCCGCAGGAGCTGAGCTTCAAGTTTGTGCAGTGGCCTCACTCCAATATTTTGGAATCTATTTCTACCTGCTCGTGGCATGTTATCCTCAAAGCTAGGAAATATTTTCATTCTTGGTACGGTTTCTTCCTTGTCTGGAACTTTCCCTATATCCCCATAGCCCTTCTTATACAGATGAGAGAGAAAGTATGCACACATACACACACATGCATATATACAATTCATAGGTAGATGTGTATTTTTACATTGTTTTTATTGAGATATAAATTGCACCCATTTTAAGGGTACAATTCAGTGAGTTTTGACAAAAGCATACACCCATGTAACCACCGCCACAATGGAGCTATCGAACATGTCCACCACCCCCAAAAGTTCCCTTGTGACCCTTTGCAATCTATACTCACCCACCACCCGCTCCCGTGTCTGGCCCCAGACAAACACTGATATGCTTTCTGCCACACCAGATTAGTTTCGCCTGATGCAAAGTTTCATATAAATGGAATCATATCATGCACTCTTTTAGGCTGGCTTCTTTTGCTCAGCATAATGTTTTTGAGATTCATCCATGTTCTGGCATGTATCAGGAGTCCGTTCCTTTTTGTGGCTGAGCAGTTTTCCACTGTTTGCATGTACAGCAGTTTGTTTATCTACCCTCCTATTGATGAACACCTGGGCTGTTGTAGCTTTGAGCTACTATGAATAAAGCTACAATAAACATTCATGTATAAGTCTTTGTGTAGACATACATTTTTATTCCTCTTGATAAAATATGTGGGACTGGGGTTTCTGTGTCAAAAGTGTATGTTTATAAGAAAGTAGGCAAAGCAACAAGGATATATTGTACAGCACCAGGAATTGTAAGCTTTATTTTGCAATAATTTTGAATGAAGTATAATCTATAAAAATACTGAATCAGTATGTTATGCACCTAAAACTAATATAATATTGTATATCAACTATACTTCAAGAAAAAAATAAATTTTAAAAAGAAAGTAGGCAGATGGATTTTTGTTTTGTTTTTGTTTTTAATTTTTGGCTGCGTTGGGTCATCGTTGCTGTGCGCGGGCTTTCTCTAGTTGCGGTGAGCGGGGCCTACATTTTGTTGCCGTGCACGGGCTTCTCATTGCGGTGACTTCTCTTGTTGGAGAGCACGGGTTTCAGTAGTTGTGGCTCACGGGCTCTAGAGCTCCTGCTCAGTAGTTGTGGTGCACGGGCTTAGTTGCTCCGCGGCATGTGGAATCTTCCCGGACCAGGGCTCAAACCCGTGTCCCCTGCATTGTCAGGCGGATTCTTAACCACTGCGCCACTAGGGAAGCCCAGGGAGATGGATATTTAATAGAGAATGGAGCACTCATATATGTCAATACCCCAGGCTCGGTTTCCTCATTAGCAAGATGGGAATAATATCTACCCTAATTCTTGCCACCATTGCAATGATCAGAATGGATAGTGCATGTAAGCTGCCCAGCATGCAAAAAGGGCCAAAGGGACTCCGAGGGAAGGGAGACAGGTAAAGGTTAAAGGAGGACTGAACGAAGAAGGACCTCACTCTTGGATGTTCAGTGAAATGTGCCCAACAGGTAGATGGATGTATGGATGGTTGGATGGACGGATAGGTGACATAGCCTCAAGGAATAAATAATAATTTAAAAATTTTAGGGAGAATATTAGATGTATTTTAATTGTGATACATGTTTTTTAGAATCACATTCGCATAAAGAAGTTTCCTAAGAACTTTTCCATATGTATTGTATTGTTTAGGTGCTCTACTGAGGCAAGAGTAACAATTGGCCAGTGTGGTCCTGCAAGAAAGATGATGGTCCTGGGAAAGATTAAGCATCATCTTGGCTCTTGCTTCAACTTAACGTTATTCCAAGCCTTAGACTTTCTTAATATTTTTTCTATTTTCCACTAAAAGTGAAAAAATTAGTAATGCAAGGAATATAAAATAAAAGGGGAGAAGTGCACAAGTTATCAAAGAATGTTTACTCTTGCGTGGTGAAAGTCTAAGATAATATTAAAGTTTTCTCTCCTAGAACAAACGTATGGACACCAAGGGGGGAAAGTGGCAGGGGTGGGGTGGGGAGGTCGTGGGATGAATTGGGAGATTGGGATTGACATGTATACACTAATATGTATAAAATGGATAACTGATAAGAACCTGCTGGTTTTTTCTTATTATTCAGTTCTCGGCTTAAATACCACCACAGTGAGGACTCCCGGCTCAGCCAGGCCTCTCTACCACAACATCCTATTTTAATTCTCTTTAGAGCTTTTACCAGTGTCAACATTTTTCATGTATTTATTTGTTTGCTTTCTTCTTGTCCTCCTTCCCCACTGGAACACATGCTCTACAAGGACAAGGACTTTGTCTTATTTGCCACCATATCCGCAGTGCTTAGTTCCTGGTAAATAGTAGCAGCTTAGTAAATGTTTGACAAATGAATGAGATCACCCCTTGAAGAAGAGGAAGAGAAGGGAAGTCATGACCACTGAGTAACTACCCAAAATAAACTGAGAAGAAACTGGCAGTGATTTAGGTTTCACTTCAGTAGGTAAGACGAGGCTCTCTGCCTTCTAGGGCTTGAGAGATGGTGTAATTTCAGCTATAGAAGCAGAGCGAAGTTTCCATTTTCATGACATCTAGCTCTAACACTAGACGACTCATGCACACTGCACAATTGATAAAGTGAATGAATGTTTTTACTCATGTAACGATTACTCTTTTCAAAGTTAGTGTCTGATTTGATAGGCAAGATTTTATTAATGATTTAAGCAATAGACCTAGTGTCCCTAATTCTGTATATAAAAATATTTCTGATTTCTTTAAAACACTGGTAAGATTTTTACACATTGTAAACATTTTTAGAATTATGTCTTCAGAGAGCAGCCATTGTTTTTTGTTTTTTTTTTTTGCGGTACGCGGGCCTCTCACTGTTGCGGCCTCTCCCGTTGCGGAGCACAGGCTCCGGACGCGCAGGCTCAGCGGCCATGGCTCACGGGCCCAGCCGCTCCGCGGCATGTGGGATCCTCCCGGACCCGGGCACGAACCCGCGCCCCCTGCATCGGCAGGCGGACGCACAACCACTGCGCCACCAGGGAAGCCCACTTTTTTTTAAAGTTTCCTCTGAAAAGATAGTTAAAACTGCTTTGCCTAACGTTCAAATATATTTTTCTTTCTTTTTTTTTAATAACTCTAAGTTCTTTTTATCTTTACTTGGGTAAATAAAATATAGGATTAAGATACTATGATTTTGTTTAATTCCAAAACCTTTAATTTAAGCTGACGGGAAAGCGCATTCCCAAGAGGAAGGATACAAATCTCCAGCTGGTGACTATGAAATTTTAACTGATGTAAGGTCTATCTTTTCCTTTGGGCTTTAGACAGCAGAGGTGGGAGGGGCAGGCTAAACCTGCTGAGAATGTTTGGGAGCATAACTGGTCTTCACACCAGACAGCAGAAGAATAAACAAAGGAAGGGAAAATAGGACGAGGGAGGAAGGAAAACCTGGAGGGGAGTTCTCAAAGCAAAGAGAGAAGTTAGAAGCATTTGCTGAAGGGAAATGCACTATTTATTTAACCACGTGCAAGTGAGAAGCTGTTTGACTATCCTGTATATCAGGCCAATTTATTTAAAATCTAGTTAGTCATCTAGATCAGCACGGTGGCTATTGGGCACTAGTACAACTGCAGAACTGAATTTTAAAATTTTCCTTCATTTTAATTAATATAAATTTAAATTTAAATAGCCATATGTGGCTGGTGGCTGTCTTACTGAACAGCACAGATCTAGATACTTAGCTAAATTACACCGTGTTTTGATTTACTGTTTCTTAGAATAACATTAAAGACATCATAGTTATGTTTCAAAATTAACTAATGAAAGGAGCTTGTATTTTGGATAAGTGGAGATCCAACCACAAAAATGTCAAGGAGCAGCAATAATTAGAGACGATCTCCCAATCACCTTCTCATTGTGTCTAATGTTCTCATATTTCCTTTTTTGGAAGCCAAGAAACTAGTTTCTCCTGTTTCTCTAGTGCTTTCTGCAGAGATTAAAAAAAAAAAAAAAAAAAAAGTCCAACCACCAGATATTCATCTGAAATACTACCCATCTGGACACTTACTATTCGGCTGTTTGTTTTTGCCCTGAAGACTTCAGATGACTGCTGATTTTGGTATTTCAATTTTTCCTTGGTGCTAATCTTTTTGAAGGTGGAGAGTTGTTGCCCTGGTAGGTTGTTGGTTAAAATCCTTCGGGCTGCCTAAGTTTTCAGACCCACTAGAGCTATCTGATGAGAGAGCAAGCTGGAGGAGGATTCAACTGAAGTGCGGTTGGGCATAATTATTCTGGAGATAATCATGTCGTTTTGTAGCTTTTCTTTTTTAATCGATTTTTCTTGTCTGGTCTTTCTTTTCCTCAGCTACAAGTGTTTTGGTGGTGGTGATGGTATGGGATGGTGTGGTTTTGGCTTTATTTTGCTTTAAAACAAGAGGAAAGGCAATCCAAGATGTCCTAGATTTGTAGGTGACGCAAGCAATCTAGAAGAGATAGGTGTTACAGGATGCCTTCTGTGTATCTTAATTCTACACCTTACTGCTGGTAGGTGTCTGTTGTGGGACAAGAGTGAAATACAGGATTTGGAGCCTTAGGCATCCAAAGAAATGCATCATTACAAAATAGCTCCATATGTATTTTCAACGGAGTTGGAGCATATAATGACCTCTCTGCCAAAACTGGGAAGGACACAGGTGTATACTTGTTTGGGTGTCACAAAGTTAAATTCTTTTTTTCACACAAAACTATTTTTATTAAATTTCACCTTTTTAATTTTGTACCATCATTGCCAATTCATAATCTGAACTTTTAATTCATATTATTTCTTCTTTTTAAAAAAATTTGATTGGAGTTGATTTACAATGTTGTGTTAATTTCTGCTGTACAGCAAAGTGACTCAGTTATACATATACACGTTCTTTTTCACATTCTCTCCCATTATGGTTTATCACAGGCTATTGAATATAGGTCCCTGTGCTCTACAGCAGGACCTTGTTGCTACGAAGTGAAATTCTTGATATCACAATCTTTACACGGAGGCAGCAGTGAAATGTTTCTTCTGTTCCCACTCCCACCTCTTCCAAGAACTTGAAAATAAAGTTGCCTCTGCATATAAAACCCTAAAATTCACCCATGTGGTAGCCATGGGGTACACCATATAGATGTCCCTTCAGGGGAGAACCTGGCGTAAGGACTGTCATTAGCTGTCAGCCTCCAGCTGCTGTACTTTAGGGATCTACTACAGGATACATGCCAAGGCCACCCAGGCTGTTCCCAGCCAAAGGCGGAAGTACTAGAGCCAACACAGGTCTCCTCTAACAGGCTCCTTGCTAGAGGTCCTTGTTGCCCTGGCCCAGCTTTTACTCAGGGCTGCGCTGTCACCTCAAGTTCTTCCAACCCAATCCCACTTCTTTCCCTAACTCCTTTCACAGGTGCCAGACATGCATTGCAGTCTGAGGCTCCCTAGCTACTCATGCCTCCTCATCCCTTTATCCTCCACAGGTGTTTCCCCCAAAATATCTGTGGACATCTAAGTCTGTACTAGTGACTGTCTCTCAGAGGACCCGAACCAAAACAATACAAAATGAATGAGATTAATTACTTACAGAATTAAACTTGAATGACATTCTCAACGGTGAGGATACAAACCGGGTCTGTTCTATTCAACACTGTATCTGCAGGGCCTAGTGCAGCAGTTGGAATAAAGCATAAAGTAGCCTCTCAAAAACTTATGAAAGGAAGAGAGGGAGAGAGGAAGGGAAGATTTTGGATTAGCTGAGATTAAAAATCTAACTAAGCTTTAGTGAATGTTAAAAAAAAAAACTGTAGCATTAGAAGGAAAAACATGTAGACAGGAGAGGATGGTCAGTTTTGAATTTAGAAAAGGGAACGTCAAAGAGTAAACATTTGTTATGACTTCCTCAGCACTGTCTGGAGAAGATACACACACAGATGCATACACACATTCCAACCTGCATCCATATCTATATATGCATGAATAATAATGTGTAGGAAATAATGGATATATTATACATATATTCATATACCTATTACCTTGCTCAGAATTCTCAGTATAAACCAAGAATATACCACAAAGGTCAAAGGAAAATGAAACAAACAAAAAAATCTCCTCTGGATACTGCCAATGGAAACATTACCAATTGAGAAAACAGACAATCGCCAGCTGCAGGCACAGTCACAGCACTTCTGTTGCTACAACTTCCCATTTGTGCAATTAGTTCTACACAGCAGGCCAGAGTACTCCTGTCATTAGCGTCTGGCAAACATCCCTCAGTTAAGATGTGGAAATTGCAGTGTCCCTGAGAAAAGGCTCTGGACTCTATCAAGAGCTGTAATCCTATTAAATTCCATCAAACAAGTCGCAGGCTAAGTTTTAAAATTAATAACTGTTTAATGTCCACAATAAATATATGTTGATGTTCAAGCATTTTGGCTTTATTTAAATTTACAGAAAGTGATGTTTTCCCACATATACCTTCTTTTGCAATTATCTTAGTGGAAAAACGTGTATTCAGAGTTTGACTCGCTTCTTAGGAAAAATGAAGTTTTTGTTTGGCTTATTCAAAAGTATTTACAAGACTACAAAGTGTTTTTAGAACTCTGAGGGCAAAGGACTCAGGACACATACTTGAAACAGTTTTATTAATATCATGGATTTTGGACTGTGTTCATAGCCATAATTTTATGTATATTTATATATAAACATATATTCATATACTACAGTACATAAAAATCCTTTACAAATAATTTTTTATATTTATAAATTCTTTAAAGTGTTTAGAGAAATTCTTAAATTTTAATTTCATTTAATTTTAGTTAATTCTTAAATTGCTAATTCTCTACAGTAACACTTGAAAGAAAACCAACTGCAAAATTCACAGAACTCTGAAGAATCTCGTAATGATTCAGTCTCATAGGTTTAATGTTTTTGTTCGCATATAATATTTATTTGGATAATGCCTTTTAGGTAGTTATCTTACCTTTTCAAAAGCAATAACCTTTAGCAATCTTGAAACTCATAACAAACCAGACTCAAATTGGAAATACAAATTCTTTTATTCCAGATGTTGAATGAGCAATGAATGTGAATCTTTTCCTTGAGGAACAAATAAAAGGCAATTGAATTGAGGTAGATTTGTTGGTTCTGCCTGTGTTTAGAATTGGTTTCTCCAAACAGTAGTTTAGAAGACCAATGAGTAAGCAGGAAGTGACTTGTGAATGGAGAAAATAGAAAAAGATCCACTACCATTCCTCTCAGGAAATCATGTTCAGTCTGTCACTGCAGTAATGTTGACACTATAAGATCATTATCATTGATTTTCTTTATTGGTAACTTTCCCAAAATCGAAGAAGGACTTGGAATGAAAACAAACTCTTTAAACCCCTAGATATAATTTCATAGTAGAAGAGGCACATCAGAAAGGACAGGAAACTCAAGGGACACTAGTGTCGTCTGTGGGTGGCAAAGTTAATGGTGATTTTCTTCTTTCTCTTTTTAAATACTTTCCAGAGTTTATATAATGAGCATGTATTTCCTTTCTACTCAGGGAAATTTTTTCTTAAAAAATAAAAAGAACAAGAGATGGTGACCAAAGATGGAAACCCACACAGCTTAAGAGAGAGCTTCAGTTTTCATTCCTTGGTATTGGTTAGGGTTGGGTGCTGACACCAAATGCTTGCCTCGAGCTTTGAGAATCAGTGAGGAGGGCACAGGAACCTCAGGGTAGTCTGGGGCAAAGAGATCTGGGCTAATACCCTCCGGTGCTCTGGCATTTCTTGTTCCAGACTCCTGGTTCCTTGTTAGTGGGCAGTCATGGTGGCATTCCTCTCACCTTTGGGGTCCCAGCACTTTCCTCCAAGTAACCCTATCTTCCTTGAAGACAACTACCATCTTGGCATGACTCATGATTAGGAGTAATATTGAGTCCTGGTGAGAGAACCAGATGAGTTAATTGCAAAAAGCATCCATATCTGGATCAATGTATTGTATTTAATTATGGGAAGTATACCTAACAAACAAAAAAGATATTTCTTACCTACAGTTAATACTAATCTATCTTATAGACAAAGACTTATGCCCCGAAGTCAACATAATAAAATAATTCCAAGGCGTTTTGGTTTGATTTGGTGGTGTTAATTATACTCTTCACTTCATGGCCCTCATTATCATCAATGGCCCACACACTGAGGATTTTTTAGGATCAAGTTTGTTTTTTTATTAACACTGGTACTTACATCTTTTCTCATGGCCAAGTCTCCATATTATGTGGTAGAATCCTGTGTTCTCAACAGAATCTTTTTCGAATTCTTGGAGGGCCATCTTCATGTGGAAGTTGGGTGTCCAGTTGTTCTGAATCATTCACCTCAGGCTCGCTCTTCCTTTCCCGTAATGTTTGCTTATACGCTGCTTCCAGAGGAAGAAACAGGGGAGCAGAACCTTTTCCTCAATACCAACGGTAGAAAAGTCCTGGGAGAGCTCTCTGATTGTACAGTCCTAGGTCACATGCCCCACAGGGCAGGTGAGGTGGGGGCCTGGAAGAGCAGTGAATGGAATCGGTGATCCTTGCTGCATACACAGCGTATATCCATCCACTCCAGGCACCATCTCCATCTACGCTGAACTCATGGGCCCCAAATGAGGCTCTGCTGGATTGGCGTGCAGTTTTGATGAAGAGCTTGGGTTTTCCAGTCAACCGGGGTTCAGATCCCAGCATTTCATTTACGTATGGCAGGTTTGGGATTAGCGGTTAACCTCTATAAATCTCAGAATCTTCACCTGTAAAATAGTGATTATCACTCTTACCTTATAGGGTTTCTGGCAGAGTTAAATGAAATATTATTGTAAAGCATTTATATCACAGTTCCTGGTGTATAGTAAGTGCTCAGTAAAAGTTAGGGATGAGGAGGAGGAGGATGGTGATGATTTATCGCAGAGTGCTTCCACTGGACAAAGTTTCATTCCAAACTAGCAAAGGGCTGCTGACTTCTTTGTCCAATGTTGGCAGATGAGTGGAGTTGGTTTCATTCAACACACATTACGTTGCCTTGGGACCCTTAAACATAAAGACTACCTTGGAGCCGTTTTCCTCAACAGAGACAGGCTAATTGAACTTTGTTTATCCCTGTCAAGGACATTAATCATACTTGTGCCTGCCATTATTTTTTGTGTAGCTTTTTAATATTGGGGGAAATTTCTACAGCGTGCAGACCTTATTCCCCACAAAGAGTTGTGTTCCTAGCCTCTCTTGCAGCTGAGATGCCGGCATGTGACACAGACATTACCATATGCACTTTCATGAGACTGATTCAAGAGATCCATCTGAGCAAAGAGGGTCAGTGATGAGCTTTCATTCTGTAGGTGGCAGCAGAGCTGTCTGGCCTTTGGGGTACGAGTATTGGGAGACTGAACTTCTCGGGGCAGAAATACATCTGCTGTGCTCACAGGGGTCACAGTGTCGGCAAGTTGAAGTACCTGCGTTTCGTACTTAGCCTTGGTGGCAGTAATGGCAACAGATTTCTCAGGGGGACGTTTCTGAAGCAAGGTTTTGGCCACTATTCTGGGAAAAATAGCCTTGGAATAAGTTTCTCCAGTTCTCTTAATGGTAATGTGAACTACCTTGTGTTTTAAAATACATCCCTTATACTGCTTGAATCAGCCAGAGTGGACTCAATTGCTTGTAGCTAAGAAGCCTAACCAGTACAACTCCCCTCCAATGTTCTATTCTTAGGAGAAATAGTATGCTTCCAAACATCAAAAAATATTGAACTAGGGCTTCCCTGGTGGCGCAGTGGTTAAGAATCTGCCTACCAATGCAGGGGACATGGGTTCGAGCCCTGGTCCAGGAAGATCCCACATGCCACAGGGCAACTAAGCCCGCGAGCCACAACTACTGAGCCCACATGCCACAACTACTGAAGCCCGCACGCCTAGAGCCCGTGCTCCACAGCAAGAGAAGCCACCGCAATGAGAAGCCCGTGCACCGCAATGAACGGTAGCCCCAGCTCGCCGCAAATAGAGAAAGCCCGCGCACAGCAATGAAGACCCAACGCAGCCAAAAATAAATTAATTAAATAAATACATTTATAAAAATAAATAAATAAAGTTATAAAAAATATTGAACTTTTTTTTTTTTTTTTTCGGTATGCGGGCCTCTCACTGCTGTGGCCTCTCCCGTCGCGGAGCGCAGGCTCCAGACGCACAGGCCCAGCGGCCATGGCTCACGGGCCCAGCCGCTCCGCGGCACGTGGGATCTTCCCAGACCGGGGCACGACTCCGCGTCCCCTGCATCGGCAGGCGGACTCTCAACTACTGCGCCACCAGGGAAGCCCTGAACTTTTTTTTTGAACTCACTTTTAATTCTAAAAATCCTTGTTCACAAGAGTATCTACTGATAGACCTGTGCACAAGAATTCAAATATTACAGAGTTCCTAAAAGTTGATAGTATCTGAAAAGCTGAATTCAGAAAAGGCACTTCATCAGTAAAGTATTGATATCATAACTCTACACTATTATATTTTCCTAAGTAAAAGAACATGGGGATATTCCAGTTTGATAGTTTTGCAGAACGACAGATGTTATGGAAGTGTCACGAACAGCATTGTCACTAAGTTGGGCTGCATAAAAGAATTTCCACACTGTTTGCTTTCCAGACACTTTTCATTCCTTTTATACATTTGGAGCACTTATAAATCTAGAGACCCGTGTGGTGCAGCTGGAGCAGTGTCATGTTCAAGGAAGCACAGACCACACCTGAGTTCCAGATATGGCTCACGCCTCTAAAAGAACAATAGGAGGGATCCAGGGATCGAGCCCAGCCCGCCATTATGTCCTCTCCCGGCCTCTCCCCCTCAATCTGATGCAGTTCCCTGGATTGTTGCTCAGGTGCTTTTCAAGACAGTTGGAAAAATTATCTGAGATTTTGAATGAATCCATACCTGAGATTTACTGTACTGGAAAAGGCCACTTACTTAAAACAGGTTCCAAAGTTTCATAGCAGATATTGAAAAAGTGTTTAGGGTTTTACCTTTAAAAATGAAGCTGAAATTTTTAAAGTTAAATTTATTTTGTATTTAACAAAATTTCATGTATATTTGCAGCTATGTGCCAATTCTCATAATAAACAAAGAATGAATCAAATCTGGATTTTTTAGCACAATTTTCCCTACGAAATTACAGTCGAGCAAAATATAAACATTCTTCCCTTCACCTTTGATTTTCACAACATCATAAAGTAGAATGTTACTTTTGAAAAAGTAGCATAGGGAATCAATCTCTTTAATATTTTTGGCATTGAAAAACATTCTTTTTTGGCCAGCGACCTTTAGTTTTTTTCCTTCAGTTGTTCACTGGAGTAATTCATCCAGGTGTTCATTTGTCAAAGAAGTCCATCGTTCCTCCACTTCTTTCAATATCACTTGCATCCATCTTATGAGATTCTGGATCTTTTACAAGATCAGTACTGCACCATGGATTAAATGTGCGTTGTATTTATGTTGCATTTTCAGATGTTTGCAAGGTTGATGAATTGACCAGTGACTAACCAACAAAGATGTTGACATACTGGGCCCAGCTAGGTGCTAATAATATTATGCAACAAAGTACTCTGAGCGGGGTCTAATTTTATAAGTGGTCAGTTCATTGGTGAATATTCTCATATTCCCATGATTCTGAGTCTCTGTGCAACTTGGTTAACTGCAGAGACTGGGTAATATATACCTTGGACGACAAGGATCACTTCACCTACCACTCTGCACCCGCAGGGCTTTGGTTCTCTCCACCTCTCTCCTTTCCTAGTGCCTGGAGTTCTGCGGCTCCCTACCATTATACCAATGCTGCATCTCTGAAGTCCAGAAATTGGTCTCACAGAAATGGACCTTACACAAACCTTCAGAGTCCACTTGGGTGTGTCTCAATTTTGACGCATTAAGCTGCTCAGGACATTTAAGCTTTATAATTTTGGTCAGAACTGTAGTTCCAAGTTAAATATGTGTTTCTAAGAGCAAATAATAATGTCTTAGTAAATTTTTAAAATCACGTGGTAACATCAGTGTCTTTCTACATGTCTCAACAACAACAGAACTATCAGTGTTGGAACCCTAACTTTTTAGTGAGGATATAAACGCAGTCATCAGTCTGTAAATTAAGAAAAGAGTTGTTGCATATTTATGTTCAGAGAGTTTTCTATCCATTTAGTCATATTTCACACTTTGTTTTTTAATTTTAAATTTTGAAAACTTAGTTTTGAAGAATGAAGTATTTGCTGGCTATGATCACTTCAAATCATCACCAGAAAGTGAATTAAGCAATATTTTCACTTCGTAATTTAAAACTATGACTTTTTAATAAAATATCATCTAAAATACGTATGCTGTTGGACAGCATGTTCTTGAAATGTGTGCAAAATAAACAATCATTTATTTTATTTGCTCTTTTAAAACAATTTTATTGGGTTGAGGGTGTAGGTTTCAGTATGTAATGTAGTTTGCCAAATTCTGTAGTCCTTTTTTTTTTTAAGTCATAAAGGGTGTGGTGCCTTCAGAAAATTTTTAACAAGTTGTAATTCTTGGTGTTTTTTTCCTTCGCATTTTCAAAAATAGTAAGAAAATCTAAACCCCACAGGGAAATTCTGGTTCCTACTATTGACTCCTGGATTCCCCTCCTCTAAAAAGTGAGATTATTCTCTGCCGCCAGTTGTTGCTTATTTCCTTGCCTGGAGTATTTATGTTCTTAACACTGTAAGCTCATTATTAGAAATGAAGTCTTGGGACTTCTCTGGTGGCACAGCGGTTAAGAATCTGCCTGCCAATGCAGGGAACACGGGTTCGAGCTCTGGCCCAGGAAAACACCACATGCCGTGGAGCAACTAAGTCTGTGTGCCACAACTACTGAAGCCCACGTGCCTAGAGCCCATGCTCCGCAACAAGAGAAGGCACCGCAATGAGAAGCCCGCGCAACCCAACCAAGAGTAGGCCTCGCTGGCCGCAACTAGAGAAAGTCTGCATGCGCCCAGCAATGAAGACCCAATGCAGCCAAAAATAAAGGAATAAATAAATTAATTTTAAAAAAGAAAGAAATGAAGTCTTGATAAGTTTTTTTTTTTTTTTTTTTTTTTTTTGTGGTATGCGGGTCTCCCTCTGCTGTGGCCTCTCCCGCTGCGGAGCACAGGCTCCGGACGCGCAGGCTCAGCGGCCGTGGCTCACGGGCCCAGCCGCTCCGCGGCACGTGGGATCCTCCCAGACCGGGGCGCGAACCCGGCTCCGCTGCATCGGCAGGCGGACGCGCAACCACTGCGCCACCAGGGAAGCCCTGATAAGTATTATTTTAAGGCTTAAATTTTTTTGCTTAGAATGGTGAAAATACTTTAGGAGGAACAACACCAATGAGGCGTCTGAATTCAGCTATATCCCCTTGTGGTGACGTGGTCAGTGAAAAACCCAGTGACTCCATTCCATTCTTGTTTTTCTTTTATTAATCCCTGGTTATTGGGAAGCACTTAGCAAAATAAATATTTAAAATTATTTTTAATTAAAATTAATTAAAAGTAATAAAGGAAAGCCTTGATTCCATAAGACTGCAATTGTTCTTAGAAAAACAAATTCTCTGTACATCTCAACTAATCAATACTACAGAAAAAGGCATCGTTGGAAAAGATCTTTGAGGAAGAGAGAGGCGCCAGCCAGCAAAGAAGCGCTATTCTCAGGACGTAACATGGGGTGGTGAGAGCTGACGATCCGGAGTTTGTCTCCGTTATTTGTCACGGTAATGACAAGTCACTCACTAATCACACGGCTGAAAACTCACTTCTAAACCGCCCCCCGCCTCCCGTACAGACCCTATCTCCCTATTCTCACGCACCAGTAAAAGCAAAAAGAAGAATCCACTGAGATTCTGTGTGTGTAAAGTAAGAGAATTAGAGTAGGAGTTAAAATATAGTAGAATCTCTCTTCTATTTTCTCTTTTCTTTCTTTGGATCTAGATGTCGGAAGGAGGAACCCTCTTTTCCAGCAATCAGCAAGCACGAATACTTTTTATTTGAAAGCAACTAGAGAAAAACACTCCCCAAAGCAAACCAAACCAAGGCTACCCCCCTCCAACCTCCCTCCCACCCCATCATCTGTGGATCAAGGCGCCAGGTCCCATTTGGGTACCACGTGGCAGGGGATTCCCTTTCATCCTTCTCTCCACAGACCCTGCCCGAGGGATGTGAGCGGGGTGCGGGTCCCGGGGTGCCAGCGAGGAGCCGCCCCCTCGCCCGCCCGCCCGCCCCGAGAGAGGAGGCGGCTCCGGCCTGGGAGCCGCCCCCTCTCGCCGCGGGAGAACAAACGGGATATTCAGCAGTGGCCTGTGGCTGCCAGAGCAACTCCTCAGGGGAAATTAAGCGGCGAGGCCGACTGCGCCGTAATCGCCTCTAGCAAAGCGCCCCGGCCCCGCCTGCCGCGCACGCCCGGCTACCTGGGCTGCCCCGCGGCGGCGCGTGTGCGGGAGAGCGGGAGAGGAGAGGGCTCGCCGGGGTGCGGGGCGCGCCGGGGCGGGAGTCCGGGCCGGTGCGGAGCGCGCGGTGCTCCGGGGTGCGCGCCGGGGTGGGGCGAGCCCCGAGCGTCTCCACCGGCCATGAGGGGCGCGGGCGCCTGGGCCCCGCTCTGCCTGCTGCTGGCCGCCGCCGCCCAGCCCTCGCGGCCGCAGCCCCCGGAGAGGTAACGCGACCCCCGCTCGCGCTCCCTCCCTTCCTCCCTCTCTTTCCCTGGCCCACGGCTTGGCTTTACCCACTCCGCCTCGGGGCGCCGGGGGACCCATGCGCCACCAGGACCCCGGATGGCGCCCGTCCTCGGGGCTCCTTCCGGCGACCCCCAGCTCCGCCCGCCCCACGGCCCCGCAGCTGGCCGGCCACCACCCCCCCTCTCCCCGAAGGTTCAGGAGGGCGCTGGGAAGCACTGGGACCCAAATGTGTGGACTTTGCTTTACTCCTGTTTTCTTCCCCGGAGAGGCTTCGCCCAGAGACAGAAGCCTAGGGAAAAACGCGAGTTGCCCGGCGCCCGGGGAGCGGCTCTTGGCAAGTTTAACTCTTCAACCTCTGAGCTGCCAGATGGCTCCGGGACCTGGGCCGGGAGACCCGCCCTATGGCCAACTTTGCCATCTCCTTTTCAATGGGAGGCTCTGCCAATGGCCAACGATTTTCAAACAAAGAGAGAATTAGGCATCTCTCCAAATCCAGGAAATTAAAACTTTTTCATATTAACCAATTACTTGTCTAGCTTTAAAACCATGCACTTCACGGAGCCTAGCTCTCACCCTCTCTCTCTCTCTCTCTCTCTCTCTCTCCCTTTCTCTCTCTCTCTCTCTCTCTCTCTCTCACTCCCCACAGTTAAATTTTACATTTGCCATTTTCCTGTAAGATCTTACCACTTATGTGCAGGACTTGATTGCATATGGATGGATGGATGGATAGATTGATCTTGTTATTATGGTGGAGACAGATGGCAGCTGGACTGAATGTTTTAGCAGGATAGAATTTATTCTAAGAGCTAACAAGTATTTCAAATCCCGTATATGATGCAGGCAGTTAATTGTCAGTATTCACTTTATCCATATTAATAGACTGCATCTTTCTGAAATTGACATTAAATTGTTGGACAGTGTTTCAAATTTCTTTTCCTCTTTTATTTTCCCAGACCTGTTTTCACATGTGGTGGCATTCTTACTGGAGAATCTGGCTTTATTGGCAGCGAAGGTTTTCCTGGAGTGTACCCTCCAAATAGCAAATGTACCTGGAAAATCACAGTAAGCATTTTTTAAAAGGGTATTCTCCAGAAGTGAATATTGGAAACAGTGGAAGAGCTGCTTTTTTCCTCTGCTGTCAGAATTTGGGTTGGGGGCAAATGTCTGTAATAGTGAAATGTTGGATTTATCTCTACTATTTGGGAGATTTTTAATAGAACTAGTGGTGCCCTGCATTAACAGTTAGAAAGGGCTCGAGATAATGCTTGGAGGGATAAATTCTTAAAGCAGATGTGTGTCTGAAAACCCAGTCTGACTCAGCTGAGTTTCATGGATTCAAAATTAAGGCTATCTTCAGGCAAAGGCCCATCATAAAGACTTCTAGAAGCTATTTGTTGCCTGTGCCTTTCATAAATGTCTCCCAGTGGCGGATGGAAGATCAAAGGTAGTACTCACCTCTGACCAGTTTATAACCATTAGGGGGGAAAAAAAGGGGAAAGAAAAAGAAAAAAACAATCCCACTTCATGTCTCTGACTTAAAACCACCACCAAAGGCAGTCTAAGAATAGAGAATAACAATAACTTAGGGGAGAAAATGCCTAAGTATCAAACAAAAACTAACAAAATTCCCAGGTTGGTTAGTAATGGCATAGATTATGCTGAGTCAAGATAAGAAATCAGATTTAGAGACAGCCAGCCTTAAAAAAGTAAGTCTGGATTTAGTCAGCTAGAGTGAGTCATCTTTCCAAGTGAGCATAGTAGCGACCATTATCTTCTTCATTTTTTTCAATTTTGGGAAGTTGTTTGGTAAATTGAACACATTAGTGCACTGAAAGCTTCATTCAGACAGATTGTACCAGCCATGAATTAATGATTTTTAAAAGTAGGTACCTCTTATTGAGCACTTGCTGGGTGCCAGGCACTGTGCCAAGTAGGTAACAAGCATAATCTCACTGAATCTTTGAAATCACTGTGAGGAAGTATTATTATCCCCATTTTATAGATGAGGAAGCTGAGGTCTAGAACAATGATATAAACTGACTTGATCAAGCATTGGGTAAGTCCAACTTTCTATGAAGTGAAGCCTATTTTGCAGTGAGGCCTTCCCGCCAAGAAGGTCATTGGACGGGCAGATGTGAGGGGGTCTCCTTCCTTAAATAAAAGTCAGCTCCTATATGCATTGATGCTCTCCTGTAAAATATCGGCTATCTGATGAATTGGTAAGATTTCATTATGTTATTGCAACACATGGGGCCAGGAGAGGATGGTCATGAAAAATAGCTCTGCAATATTGATATTAGCATAAATGTGAAATAAGGCTCCGAAACAAACATGTAACTTGGTTTTTATGTTATAGTTGTGTTTCAGTTATGATTAAATGGCTGTAAGTTAAAAATGACCCAAGGACATTAGTGACTGAGAGGCACCATGTGCCTAGCAAGTAGACTCCATGGTTAGCCCAGTGTTTTGGGTCTTCGGGGCATTGTTAGTGTTGGAGGTGGGGAAGGGTGTCCAGTGAAAGTTGACCTTGGTAAAGGAGGGGTGTGCCCTCGCAGAGACCTGACTACCTTATTTTTATGTGTGGGAAAGAGGAAGTATAATGGATGCTCCTTATGGATACAATGTAAAGGTGAGGCATTCCATCACTCATAAGCCATGTGTTGGATTTATCTTTAAACTTCAGGACTGTTGTGAAGATAACATGAGATGGTATGTATAAAGCTCTTTGGCAGAGTGTCTGCGATATAAGAAGTGCTCACTAAACGTTAGCTACCACCGTTACCGTTGTTGCTGGTATTGACTCATCCTTTCTTCTGACTGGTAGGCAATATGGCAGATCACTGCCACCCCCTTAGTATATTGGCTAAGCTGGGCTTGGCATCAGCTTTAAAGCAGCTCAGACTTTGATGGAACAATAGACTTTGTTATGTGTATCTAGGAAGCACTTATTTCTGTGCTTGGGTTCTCCTGTAATCTTACTGGAGAGATTCCGTGTGCGTTAGGACTAGGTTGGCTCCTAGTAACAGAGATCCAAAGTAACAATCGCTCAAGCAGAAGCTTGGTTCTCTCCCATGTAAAGGAATCTGGAGGTAGGCAATCCAAGATTGGTGTGGCAGCCTCAAATCATTAGGCACTCAGTATCCACTTAGATGTGTGCTCAAGTTCCAGCCAGCAGGTTCATGGTTTAGCCAACAAAAAGGAAGAGAGGAAAGGGCACAGATCCTCCCTTTAAGGACATTGTGCAGAATTACCTGCACCTTGCTGTTTACATTGCACTGGCTAGTTATTAGTTACATGGCCACTTCTAGCTGCAGGGAAGCCCTGAAATGAAGTCTTCATGTCAGGAATCCATGTGCTCCGCTAAAATTCAAGAGTCTTCTTTTGAATAAAAGTCTTCTATCAACTGTGGAAAGAAGGGAAAACAAGCAAACAACAAGCAGTCTCTGTGACCTATTTCTTTGTGGTTTGCCCAGGCTGCCTGAACTCATGCTCAAAAGTTGAGTAGCAAATGCCAGCCTTTTTTGAAAAATATATATTTTTAGAAAGCATAGGTAATGCACAAGAAAGGACAGCACAATTTGCTTTTCTAGTGAAAAACTTTATAGTTTTCACTCTTAGCCATCTGATTCCATTTCAAGGGACTGCCTCTTTTATGTTTGCATATGAGTAGCACCAAGAACTTCCAGAGGAGCCCAGCACATCCTCCTGGTTATAATTACAGCCTCAGCAGAATGTTCCCAAAGGCCTTGGATGCTCTCAAGATCTCAGTTTCAAAATATCTTCATTTCTTTGTATTTCACAAGGAAAAGCACTGAATCGTTGGGGAAAATATTCCCAGTTCTTCTTCATGGTCTTCTGGTGTGTCAGAGTAGAGGAAGGGAGCTCCCTAGCTTCTGTATATCTTTGGGTTGATAAAAGAAGAAGGACTGTGGTAGCACTAAAGGTTGTAGAAACTGGTAGCCCTAAGGTCTGTCATTCATTCAGCAAATGTGTGTTGGGTCTTGGGCACTACTGGAGTTTTGGTGAACAAGGCAGCCAAGCTCCTTGCCCTCATGCAGCTAGCATCCTAGTTTGGAGAGACAGGCAGTTAATGTTTAAACAAACAAGTAAACAATAAAATATTACATAGTGATAACTGAATTATAAAAATAAAATAGATACTACTTCATATCCATCAGGATGGCTATTATTAAAAAAACAGAAAATAATAAGTGTTGACAAAGATGTGAAGACACTGGAATCCTTGTGCATTGCTGGTAGGAATGCAAAATGGTGCAGCTGCTGTGGAAAACAATAGGATACTTTCTCAAGGAATTAAACTTAGAATTACCATATTACCCAGAAATTCCACTTCGGGGTATATACCCCCAAAGAACTTAAAGCTGGGATTTGAACAGATATTTATACGTCCATATTCATGGCAGCGTTATTCACAATAGCCGAAAGGTGGAAGCAACCCAAGTTATCTATCCATAGATGAATGGACAAACACAATATGGTATACAAAGGAACATTACTCAGCTTTAAAAAGTAAGGAAATTCTGATACATGCCACAACATGGGTGGACCTTGAAGACATTATGCTAAGTGAAATAAGCCAGTCACAAAAGAACAAATATTGTGTGATTCTGCTTACATGAGGTACCTACAGTAATCAAAATCATAGAGACAGGAAGTAGAATGGTAGTTTCCACAGGCTGCGGTGGGGGTAGAGGAATGAGAGTTAGTATTTAATGGATTCAGAGTTTCAGCTGGGAAAGATGAGAAAGTTCTGGAGATGGATGATGGTGATTGTTGCACAACTTAATGCCACTGACCCATACACTTCAAAATGGCGAAAATGGTACATTTTATGTTACGTATATTTTACCATGATAAAAAATTTTTTTAAATAAAATAAAACAGAGCAGTGGAATATTAGATAATAACTGTATAATTCCAAAAGGGCAAATCTGTAGAGACAGAGAGTAGATTAGTGGTTGCCTGGGGCAGGGGATAGGTATGGAGATTAACAGCTAATGGTCATGAGCGATCTCAAAGGTGGAAATGACCTATGGTGCTGGTTGTACAAGTTGGTATAGTTACTAAAAATTATTTAATTGTGCTGTTAAAATGGGTGAGTTTTATAATATGTTAAATATACCTCAAGAAATATGTAGGAAAAAACCAACAACCATAACATAGTGGTGGGATAGAAGTAGCTATGGATGAGGTGGTTGGGAATGGCCACTCTGAGGAGGTAACATTTGAGCTGAGGCCTGAGTGATAAGGATCCAACCATGTGAAAGTCCGGGGAAGAGCATTTTAGGCAGCAAGACCGGCAGGTGCAAAGGCCCTGAGGTACAGACAAGCTTGATTTGTCTGAAGAACAGCCAGGAGGTCACTGTGGCTGGAACAGAATGAGTAAGGGGGACGATGGGAGAGGTAAAAAAGGTGAGCAGGACCCAGTAGGCCATGGTGAAGAGTTTGAATTTTATTTTGAGTAGGAAGCCACTGGAGACTCTTAAGCAAAGGAGTGAGATGTTCTGATTTTAAAAGATCATTCTGGCTGCTGTGTGGAAGATGAATTGTAGGGCGTTAAGAGTGGAAACAGGGAGACCAATTAGGAAGCTGTGTGGTCTCCAGGAGAGAGAAGATGGTAGAATGGACAAGAGGGATAACCAAGGAGATGAAGAAACGTGGACTCTTCTGCCTAAAGCAGTTGTCTTAGCAGTTCTGAATGCAGCTAGGGTGCAGCGGCACCAGCCAAGAGGCCCAACGCACCAGGCTCTGGACCCTTGCTTGACATCTGCTCCAGGCAGGGCTGTGCTCTGGTGTGGCCTCATCCAAGGCAGTCCATTAAAGGCTTTCTGGAAACCAGTGGATCCAGTCCGTTTTCCAGCTCCTGCAGTCAGTAAACCAAGAATAGAATTCCCACTGGCTATTCAACATCATAGAGACCCCTCAAGACGGAAGAGTCTCAGAGTAGCCCCCAAACTCAAGTTCCCGTAGCTAATAAGGTCCTGCTTGTCACCACTCATCTGCTTCGCTGTCCATTCTTCCAGACTGGAGATGTGTCCCGGCAAGGTGGCTTTCACCACCAAATACTCTTCATCAAACTCTATCTTATCAGTGGGAGTGTGGAGGTGGGAAAAGCCTAATGTTAACGTCTGTATACTTTGAGAAAGGTGAAGGCTAGTGGTCACAAGCATACTTTCTAGCCATTTGTATTGGACTTTCTGAGATGGAAGTACAGCTTGCAGGATGGAAATTTAGATTTGCCCTTAAATGATAGGACTTTAAAATTTTCCTTGCTATTTCTTGGACAGCTGCACTGTCTAAATACACTATCAACATTGGCTATTTAAATTTAAACTAATTAAAATTAAGTTAAAAATTAAAAATCCAGTTCCTCAGTCACCCTGGCCATATTTCAGATGCTCAATGGCCACATGTAGATGGCAGCCACCATACTGGACAGTATATAATATGAATATTTCCATCATCGCAAAAAGTTCGTTTGGACAGTGCTGTTCTGGAAAAATTTCGAGGTTAATTTTACTCACGTGAAGATATGTTGAGGACGCACGTGCTCCGTGCTGCTTAGTTGTACTTCTGCTTTGCAAACGAGGAAGCTGACGCTTGTTCTGTGTAGTGCTGAAGCTGTGACTGGAACTCAAGCCTCTTGACTCAACTATATCTTTCTGGCCACCAACTCTTGGTGACCTCAACTAGTCTTAGGTTTTACTAATTAATTTTGCTGAGTGTGTTCTAAAAAACGTATGGCTAGAGTTCAAATCAGAGAATTTGAGGGTTAAGAAATTGTTAAATATTTTGTTACTCATGATGGAGTTGAGGGTTTCTTAGTTTCTCATAAGAGTTGAGGTTCAGGACTGTAACCTAAGGGGCATCTGCATAAAATACCCAGTCTGCATGCATGGGAGGGTGGGTAGGACTTAAGCATGATTTGACAGCTAAGGGAAGTATAATTTTTGGAAAATGGTGGCTGGTCTTCTAAGCAGGCTTGGAAGGACAACATGACTGGGTTGAGGCAAAAGTCACCCAAAGTGATCGAAGGATGAGAGCTAGTAACTGTGCCTGTACCAAGCCCGCCAACAAGAAATGAAACTTCAAGTATTGACATACCACCACCTGGACCGCTCTGTCACAGTGGTCCCCCTGCTGGGTGCACGTGTCCAAAGGGGCAAGACTGTGCAGGAGACAGTAAGAGACCTCTGAGATCCCTAAAACAAGTCAGGGCGAGTGGACCAGTGTCAAAAAGAGCACAGCCGGTGGGGTGTGGCTCCCTGCTACACTGGCAAGGCACGTTTACCAAGAGCCCACCAAACACGGCTGTAGGTGCTGGAGACACACAGATGAATACCTGGGAGATGTGAGCATGGGAGGCTGCCTGGGATGACACATTCCCCAGGCTCTGGGTGGGAAGGGAAATAAAACCCAACAGGCACCTTGCCTTCTTGGGTCCACCGGCACAAAGATCACCATTCTATTGACGGTTTCCTTATAAATTCATTGCATACTTGGCAAGTCACCCAATCCTTCGGTTCCTTGATCTTTTCATCGATAACTTGTTCATTTTATAATCCCAGTAGAATTAGAGATTCATATTGATAATTTGACACAATTTTTTAAAAAAAAGGAAAGAGGCTTTAGTAGCAAAATAATACCTTGTGAAAGCAACTCTATTCAGAGTTTGACTTGGGCTGCATATGGTATGGCCAGCTAAGTGGAACCAGCTGAAACTTGGTTTATAGCAACCATGCAAATTAGAGGAAACTTGAAGCCTAGAACATTCTGGGAACTCTCCTCGAATAGGTATGTAGGAATTGTTTTTTAAATTGGTTCCCGAAGTTAAAACTAAATATTGCGTCTGAATTGCTGTTGTTATCTAACAGAAACAGCAGTTGGTATGCAGATGTCAGTGAAAATGATTTTGTTCTTAGATTTAAAGGTGGGCATAGTTTACAAAGCAGTTTTTAAAAATGAGATTATTCATGTATGTGGTCTTATTGTTATAAAACATTATCGAAATTACAAGGTATTTGTTTGATTTATATCTCTTTTTTATTTCCAAAAAAAGTTTGAAGGTACTGAAATTAGAGAGCAGATTATTGAAGGTTTCAGTTATTATTTTGAGCAGAAATCTGGCTTGGGAAAAAACCAGCAAACATTTGAGCAGTTTAAAATTTGCTGGTTCCTTTAACTCTGAAGTAAATAATGTGGGCCAATCAGAAAGTCACAGACTTATGCCAGAAATGGAAGGAGAATTATAGCAATGAATAGAGTCAGTCCTATTTAAGCCGACAGTATGTGGCAAATTTTTCCTTATTTAGCTAATTCATGCAGAGGAAAAAGGCATAAATTGTCATATGTAGAAGATCTTCAGATTCCCCAGGTAATACACGTACTGTCATTTTGATAACTACCTTTTTTTTTCTATGCAACTGGAATCAAATATACTGGTTATTATATAGGTCGCAGATCTAAAATAACAACATATGGTTACTTCATCTGCATCCAATTCCGTGATGTCAGTGGATACATGTTAGTATGTCCATTTCACAAATGGCAAAAGTGAGGTCTAAAGAACTTGCATCTTGCCTCATATCCCTGCAAATGGTTTGAAAAGACTAGCACATTTTCTGACTCGGTGACACAAATGCACTATTATGCACTTATTTAACGAAGAAACATTCTCTCAATGCTTATTGAGAATCCACTATGTACTGAGCATTGGGCTGGGCCCCAGGGGTAAAAAGTCAAGGCATAGTTTTATGCTTACGGAGTTTATAATCTGGTAGGGAGTAGTTAGATAAGAAAATCAGTAGCAATTATATTGTGTAAATAATTATGCTACTCACTGTACGTAGTTTTAAGTATTGATAATGTGGAATAAGGCTTATTGACATTTTAAAAATTATTGAAGTTCTTAGATTATTTAAATGAAAACAATTATTACCTCATGCAAAGGGTAAAAGATGTTATGACCCACTTTACATCTGTGCTGCTCTGAGACTTGAGAAATTGTTATATGTCCTTTGTTTGACAGCACAGGGCTGTTTTACAACACATGCCTTGATATTTCCAAATACACCTAATAAACAATTGTGTAAAGGCATTCCTTACCATGGGGTGATTTTGTTACTTATGTGTGTTAAAGTCATCATACTGAATCCATCCTCCAAAAGCCTGATTAAGTTTAAATGGCATTCACATTTACTTTAGAGAAATGATAGATTGAAAATGTGATTGGGATTTATATCCTCCCACTAACCTTCATATGGCTTCATGAAAAGCAAGTCAGCAGTGGTGGGGCATGGAATTGCATGAAAATTGAAACATATAGTGATGTTCTATTCAGATTGGTGCTAGGTATATAATTTGAGAAAACAAATAGTGAATTTAGACAGGAACTCAACATTTAAGTCGCTTAATTATACCTAAGGGTATGGCAAGGGGTTCTAAAATTACTGTAACAGTTATTTGCCTGGCATAACCACAGCAGGACAGATAGCGGAATGGAATTTTGGCCTTAAACACATATTTCCTGGCTTTAAAATACATGTAGGATTTAGAATTATATAGAGATTTAAATTCCAGTCAACTATGGGGTTTGTTTTAATGCACCTATACATTTGTTGGACTAGGCTTCGTTACTTCAGCTGCCTGAATAGTAATTTAACCCAATGCTTGACTTAATATTATTCATATCTAATTCCTTAGTAAAGATGAGTGCAATTAACAGAGAATGTCTGCATACCCAAACTTGAGCACTGTATGAATGGGAAAAGAGCAGTATAGTTACATGTTGTCTGTCTTTTAGTTAGGAGAGAATAATTCAGAATCTTTGTGATTCTTATGACACTTAAACTGTCCCAGTTAGGTTTCAATTGATAAAATACTGGAAGCATTAAAACATTTTCCATGCTGCCTTCAGTCCTTCTGAGAAGCAGGGGGGATATAAACCCTAAATAAATAAGCAAGTAGGTGATGTTTTCCCACTGGGGCCTCAGCCCAATTTTTCTAAATTTGTTGAGTTTCCTGCTTGCTTTTAAGGGCTTCTGTTGCTTGTTTTGTTTTGTTTTTCTTTGCTGTCTCACATGAAAATCAAATATGTTTTTATTGATTGAAAACATGATGTTTTATTAATGTGCTTATTTGTACCGCTTGTATTTTTAGGGCTGGTCGAAGGCAGATGCCTTAGAAAGGGCTTAATGAGTAGAGAAGAAAATGAGAGACCATGAAAATGAAGTCCCTTTGGGTATTTCTTTTTTCTGAAAGAGATTCTCTTTAATAATATATTAATGACAAAAAGTCATTTTTCCTGAAACATCACTATAGTGATAGAGCACAAAGATAACACATTTAAAACCCCTCTATTAAAGAGCTGTATAATGAGAAAGCATTCAACAGAGGTAAAACACCCAGAAATGGTTTTAAAGATTGTATTATTAAAAAGACTGATGGAATTAGTTTCATACTCCTATCCCAGAGTTCAGTTTATGGTATGAAATTATAGGCAAATTTGAATTGTTCCATAAATTTGCAGATTCCTTGCAATCTATCAGGTATTGACAGAAAAAAAAAGAAAAAGAGAGTGGTTTCATTGCTTGGTTGCTCTATGCTGGAGACCAGAGAAGCATTTACAGGGCTCCTAATTCTAAGGCTTTCTCTTTTTTTTTTTTTTTTTTTCCCACATTGTCCTGGTTTTAGAGTTTGGAAAGTGTTCCCATGGATAGCTGCTGCACAGTCAAGTTTTATCTGTATGGATCATTATTCCTTGATCCTATGAAAAATGTAATCACTAAAACACCCCTGCACATTACAATTTAGCAGCTTTATTGACGGTGGCAATGGCGCTTTGGGGGTACTCTTGAATTTCTTACTCTAGGGACTTGGGAGAATAGAAGTGTTTTCTTCAGATATATTATTTGTTAGATCATAAGAGTCAAGGTGGCAAGTCTCTCTAAAACCAGTATAAATATCTAAAAATAAATGGAACAACCACAGAGACGTGGGGAGTTTCAATTAAAGCTGCACAAGCCCTGCCACTAAATATCACCTCTCTTTCACCACCTCAGCCCCAAGACACTCCTGGACATGACATATAATAAAATAGTGTTTCCCAAAGTGCAGAGGGAGGGAGAGACCTATTAGTCACAGATGGGCAGTTCTGGGACCAAGCTGGTAAGAAGCACAGGGAAGCCAGTGGAGATCTGATTGCTGCTTACCGCTCCTAGAAGCGAATTGATAGTGTTACGGACTAGGGTTCTTGACCTTCCTTAATAGATAGAAATTGATAAGAGGCCAGACAAGAAATTCAGGCCATGCTTTATTGGGGCCCCTGCTGCAGCAGGGGGGGAGCGAAAACAAGTAACAGGTTCCCTTGCTCATTTCTGGGGAAGGGCAGCGAGCTGGTTCCTTATATGGGGTGAGGGTGGGGGTGTGTCCAGGGGTCGGGCTGGAGGTGTGGCTTAGGTGGCTTGCCCACACTTTTGGTGGAGTTGAGTGCAGGTGACGTGCACATTACCCCTGTTTTTGCTCCGGGCTCTTCAGAAGTGGCAGTTGGGTTTTTGATCTCTTTGTATCTTGCTGTCCATAATTTGCCCCAGCTACGCATGCACAGTTATTTTTAGTCCCTTATAGTTTCTTTATATTTTGTTGCTTGAGGAGACATTTTTCCAGGTGCAAGCACTGCAGCAGAGGGTCCCTGGTCCCAGCCTGTCTCAGTAAGGGTCTGATAGAGGTCTGATATAGACTTTCTAAAAGCCCTGGGCTATGATTGACCTTCTGGGAAGAAATCATAATTCATTACAGCTATTTTTAAAGTAACTTCCAGAGATCAGATGCTGGGTTGGTCAGGGAGACTGTAATGTTTGGAAAACCATGTCCCAGAACAGGGCTTGGGGTGGCAAGGAGGCTTTCACTAGTCTGGGAGATGTCCCGGAAATGAATCACAGTACCGCAGGGTAACAAGTTTCACGGTGGAGGGTTGTAAGTATGGCATCACTCAGTGACTAGTAGAAAGGGCATTGGTGAGTCATACTGAAATATTTTTCAGCTATTTACTAGGAATGTGATGCAGTTTCCAGAACTTTCCAAAGTTGGTTATCATGGCCAGACCTGCGTCGTAAAGGTAGCGTGAGGATTGAGGGAGGTGGTAGATGAGAGGCCCTTGGCACGGCGCTTGATGCAAGAAAGTAGTCAATAAATGTTTTTTTTTTTCAACCTCTCTTCCAGGACTGTAATAAGCCATAAAAGGGTGGTGTTTGTGTAGAACTTGTCTGCAGGCCACCGCATTTCAAGGTGGATGGTAGTCCCTTTGGGGCATGGCTAGCTCCCATGGGTATTGCAAATACCCATTCCTACTCACTATGTCCCTTCTTCACTTAATGGTCTTTCATAAGACTTTGTCCACAGAAGTGCTTCCAGACCTTCCCTGATTCTCCTCAAGCTAACCACCTCCCACCCAGCACCAACTGAGAATGCCCCTTAACTTTTAAAACTAGGGTGTTTAGAGGCAGAGAAAGGATTGTCAGTTAAGAATTTTTGCAAATGATTTTCTGTCTTTAGAGATGGGGATTTTAATTTGCTTTTGGAGGCGCAAATCATCAGAATAGTCCCCACTAGTTATACAAATTAAGTAATGAATTTATTCATTTATTCCTAATAGAGATACCCCATGATATATTATTGATAGCTAAGAGTGCAGTGTCTGGAGCCAGACTGCCTGGGTTCAAATACCAGCTCTCCTATTATGGTGGTGAATCCCCAAAGATGACCCCTAAATAACCTCACCTCCTGGTATTCACGCCTTTTTCTAGTACCCCCAAACATTGAATCTTGGCTGGCCCTATGAAAAAATAGAATGAGACAGAAGTGATACTACATGACTTCTGGGATTGGGGCATAAGAAATCTTAAAGCTTTTGCCTTAGTCTCTTAAAACATGAACTCTGGGGGAATCTAGCTGCCATAAAAGGAGTGCCATGCTATGAGGAAGCCCAAGCTAGCCTTGTAGTGAGGCTTCATGGAGAGAGAGAGAAAGATGCTCAGACAGCCCCCAGCTGTTCCATTATTCCCAGCTGGGGTGCCAGACATATGAGTGAGAAAGTCATCTTGGAGGACCAGCCCCAGTTAAGCCTTCAGACAACTTAAGCCCTAGCTGAGAACTGATAGTAATTGCATGAGATAATTCAAGCAAGAATCACCCAGCTGAGACCAGTGAAGTCACAAAACCATAAGAAATAAGAGTACATTGTTGTTTTAAGCCACCAAATTTTGGGGTTGTTTGTTATGCAGCAGTAGATTACCAAAACAGTTACTTACTAGCTGTATGACCTTGACCTTGAGTTACATACTAGCTGTATGACCTTGAGATGAGTTTCCTTATCTATAAAATATGGCTAATGAAACCATGCTTAGCACATGGTAAGTACTTGAAAAAAAAGTATTATTCATCCATGAAATATTTATTGAATGCTTAATATGTGTCAGGCCTTGTTTGATATTCTGGAGATATAATAGTGAAGGTTCTTGTACTGATGGTGTTTACTCTCTAGGGGGGAAGAGAGACAATAAATTAGATCACAAATAGTAGGGTGGGAATAAGTACCATGAAGACAATAAAACAAGGTGATGTAATAGAGACTGAGGCTGACGATGTGACATTTGAACTGAAACCTGGATGATGCAAAGCATCTCCCCACTGATGGTTCCTGAAGAAATTATGAGGTCATCACTGCTCTGAATGCAGATGACTAGGTATGTGGCATTAAGCAACTTCTGACGTTTCTTGTCCGTTATGAGTACAAAATGTCTTCTGGATGATTACGAGTGGAAAGGCCTTGCTCATGAATTAAGGTTAACTCCTGTGGAGAGGGTAGTGGATTTGGTTTGCTTCTTTGCTTCTTTATATTTGGTTTGTTTGGCTTTTACTTTTGAAAGGTGCTTTGGGATGTGGACAAGGGAGGAGCTGAAGGGTCAGTTTTTGTGCATAATGTAGGTCCTGGGTCCCAGGTGACACGGAGTGATGCAGAGTTGGGAGGAAGGTGTTGTCCTCATCCTGGCTCACAAGTCTCTGCAACTTGGGAGGGTGCAGAATCTTAGGAGCATCAGAAAATAACACCCTTGAAACAGATAGATGCTTCCTCTTCATCGGCCTGTTCAGGGGGCTTGGTGGCACATCCATCACCAGGAACATTCTATTTATCCGTTCATCTGTGAATGGACACTTGGGTTATTTCCACTTTTTGGCAATTTTGAATAATGCTGCTGTGAACACTGGTGTTCAAGTGTCTGTTTGAGTCCCTGCTTTCAATCCCTTTGGGCATACATCTAGGAGTGGAATTGCTGGATCATGTGGTAATTCTCTGCTTTATGAGGAGCCACCAAACTGCTTTCCAGCAGTAAGAGAGGAAAGACATGTGAATGCTATCACTGGGGAGCCAGACAGCTTTGTGGGCCTGTGTAGACATCCCTTGGAGATACTCCAAAACAACTGAGATTTTAGGGCACAGTCATCAAGCTAATAGGAACTTGCACCGTTGTTCTTTAGGGATTACAACTAGGCATTTATTGTGTGGGGGATACATATATGTGGTAGAAAAAAAATTTTTTTTAGTGCAAGGCAATTATCAGGAGCCATGCAGCTACCCTAGGAATTGCCGAATATACTTGTTTTAATTATTATATTATAATTGTGATTTATAATTTTAATGAACTTGCTTTATTATTCTCCATAAGTCTTATATATATTTATCCCTATTCAGAGCAATGTGTATATTGTTTTATTACTCTTTATAAATCTTAGCTATTTATATATCTGAAAATAATGAAACTATATTTCTTAGTAGAGAAATAAATCATAGAATTATTAAGTCAGAAAGGAATTACCAGAAAGCATTCCTGACTGTCTATCCCCCAGTGCAGACTGGAATCTACTTCCTCTGTGTTCCCATTGCATCCGGGGGAGTATCTTTATTGCAACACTGATCACTGATCATCTGTTTACTAATCTGTTTCCTCTACTAAACTGAAAAGCTCTTGAGGACAAGACCCTTATTTTAGTTTTCTGTTCTCCTAGTAGCTAACATAGTGCTTGACACAGGCAATAGTAGCTGATGAAAGAATGAATGTATAAATGAATGAATGTTCGAATGAATGAGTGAATGAACGAATAGATCAATGACTACACCTCCTTTTAGGCAGAACAGCACAGAAGCTGTAGATCTCTGCAGAAGAGTATCCATTTATTGCCAAAGATCTCTAGGGAAGGAGACATTCTGAAAATGACTTATTCTGAAAATGTTTGTAATTTGCAGAATGCTGCCGTTAAAAGAGATGTTCCCTTCCTGCATCCTCCTTGCTTCTAGTTGTGTGCTATATGTGTGCTGTTTGCACCTCCCCCTGCGTTTGTGCATTATCAGTCACCTTATGGTTGTACTGGGTGACCACCAGTCAGTCAGCATAACATCTGTGACGTGAACAGAACAACACACCCTGTGGATTTAATGTCGATTTCTGAATATTTACTTTCCAATATGGGTGAACATTCTTAGATGCATCATTGTGTGACGTTCTTCTTCTGTGCCTTCTCTTCCCCTGCACAGTGTCACTCTAAATATGCATTACACTTCTCATATATGCAAAAGTACAGTGCTGCAATATTAATGTTGACTTTGTAAGCTGTTAGTTTTATGTATAAAACCATTCGGGGTTGGAATTTGTAAATAGTTAAGTAGAGAAATAGATAAACAGTTAATATGAATTAAAAGTGTGTTCTTTTTTTTTGAATTTTATTTTATTAAAAAAAATTTTTTTATATACAGCAGGTCCTTATTAGTTATCCATTTTATACATATTAGTGTATATATGTCAATCCCAATCTCCCAGTTCATCCCACCACCACCACCAAGAGTGTGTTCTGTTAGCTACTTCACTTTGGAAAAAACATTATATTCTTTTAAAGCCAACACATCCTTATAAAAATGTAATTGATAGAAGGCTGAATGAAAGAGATTAGATTATAGCATAATTCTCACATTTGTAGAATTGCTTGGTTGAATGAGCATTTATAACATTGAATAATATCACCTTAAGTATTATATTTAAGTTTAGGTATTTCATTCCATTTAGCCAATAAATCTTTTGAAAAAAAAAAGTCATTTGGGGGGAATTCTTCACATCTTGTGAGGATGAATTAACAGTAAAATTGTCATCTGTTGATGATGATACTTGCCTCTGGCTGAGTAGTGATTTTCACACTTCCCCAAGATATGTATTCAGTGATCCTGGGGGCTTTTATGAGGGAAACAGACATGGTAGCTTCTGTTGCAAAGCCAGGCAACAAGAGGCAAGATTTTTCTTCCCACTTAGTGTATTTTGTGAGCTGTGACGAAGACACAAGATGGAGCACCTAAGAGGGATGCAGCAAGGAAGGATGCTGGTATGGGAAGCAATGAAATTATTTTATTTGATTTATGCAAAAAATATTTACTGAGCACCTAGCGTGTTCTAGGCAGTGTTTGGGCACCAGGGAGATGTCAGTGAACCGGGCAGACAGAGATTCTTGCCCTCAAGGAGCTTTGCATGCCTGGCATGAGCTGGGAGCAGCAAAGAAGCCTGTGGAGTGAACAAAGGGGAAGGGAGCAGACGCTGAGGTCAGACGGGGGAGAGTGGGGTAGATCCTATAAGGCCTGGAGACCAGTGTGCGTGAGAGAGGGAGCCTATCAGTCTGGGTCTCCGTGGAAAACAGCATGCTTGAAATAGCATGTTGGGGATGGGGTGTTGTTTACAGAGAAGCTGTTTAAAAAGGGTAGGGAAGCCTAGAGGAGAGAGATACTACTAGAACCCAGGAGTCAACCCAAGGGGACCTCACAGAGAAGGAGCCAGGGGAGTTAATATCCTGACCTAATTCTCTTCCGTGTTTTCCGTTTCCTGTTGGGGCTTCCCACGGCCACAGCACCCGAAGACAGTGGTTGATGTATTGATCCAGGTCAGCCACCCAGGAAGGGGAGTAGGATGGAGATGGAAGGAGAATGGATCCAGAGGGACAAGTGGAAGACTTTGGGCACAGGAAGCCTGTATCAGAAGTCTCCAGAGAAACAGGACCAGTAGAACATGGATATACATATACACACACGCATATATACATACAAACATACACACATGTGCATATAATGTACATATATGTATACATATAAACACACATACATATACATATGTATAAATATATAGACACATATACATACATACATATATAAAGAGATTTGTTTCAAGGAATTGGCTTATGCAATTATGGAGGCTGGCCAATCTGAAATTTGTAGGTCAGGTCAATTGGCTGGATTCTGTCAGTCGGGAGCTGAGATGCTGCAGTCTTGAGGCAGAATTCCTTCTTCCTCAGGGAAAGGTTTTGCTCTTAAGGCCATTCAGCTGATTTGATGAAGCCCACCAACATTATCAAGACAGCCTTCTTTACTTAGTGAGCTGACTGTAGATGTGAACACATCTATGAAGCACCTTCATGGCCACACCTAGGTTAGTGGTCGATTGAATCATTAGGTGCTACAGCCCAGCCAAGTTGACACGTGAAACTAACCATCCAGAGCCACATCAGGGTTCTGGGCCAGGAGTGACGTAATGTGACTTGTGCTTGTAAAGGATCACCTGGATGCTGTGTTGAGAATAGAGCATAGGCTGCTGGGGTGGAAGAGGGGAGCCTAGGTAGGAGGGTCTCTCTGTAATTTAGATGAGAGGAGATGATGGCTTGAACCAGCACGGAGGAGGTGAGGGCTGGTCAGTGTCTGGATATACTTTAAAGTAGAGCCAATAAGAATTGTCAATGGACAAAATGTGGGGTGGAAGAGAAACAGAGGAGCCAAGGATGGCTTCAGAATTCTTGGCCCGAGCAAACTGGAAGGAGGAGATCAAGGTGGCACAGAAGGTGGGGTGGAGTGGATTTGCCGGGGTGAGCAGGGGTTCCGTTTTGACATGTTAAGCTGGGGTGTACATCAGACCCCACAGCAAAGTGTCCTTCCAGATACCACTTAACCAGCAGAGAGAACAGGCGGCAGGTAACAGATTGCTTCCTCTTCTTGATCCAGTGCCTCAGAAAAAGTAATGAAAATGTTACAAACTTGATCAAATGGCAGCAGTGAGCCCCGTCTTTAAAGCGTGAGGTTCAAGGTACTGGCTGCAGTATAGGACTATGCTTAGGTGTGCCGGCGGCTGAAGATAAAGGTGCTCATGAAGCTTTTGAAATGAAGAAGGTATATAGTAAAAAACAAAAAAAATCACTTCACTTCACTGTTAATGTCTATAAAGACATTTCTTCTGCTTCAAATGACCTGCGCTGGTGTATTATAGCAATAAATCCTATTTCTTGCCTACCCTAAACCTATTATTCAGAGCCATAACGTCACTACTTTACATTAGAAATTAGGAATTGGAATCTTTTGAGTTTGAACTGGGGTACAGAGTGTTTGGTTGCTGAGACTTTGGCATATTCCCAACACCAGATGTTTTCCTTCACTTTTCAGAGAAATAAATCAATAACTTAACATTGGGCATATTTTCAAGCTACACCCAAATGCTGCAGCAGAAAGTGAAAAAATACTTTCTAGAGCTAAATATTATCAAGACAGAATCAGGAACCCATTCACTGCTCTTGCCCAAATTGAAACAGTCAGCTTTCTAGGCCTTGAGTGTGATAAATCCATCAGTCTAACATTTTACAGAATGCTGCCATGTGTAATGAGAAATCACTGTTATTCCGGGTCCTAATTTGATTTGACTCGCCAGAACTTTCTGACAAAGCCAGCAAACACTTGCTGCCATGCTTGACATCCTATGATGCTTAGGATTTTCTAACTTTTAGAGACAAGAATAAAAAATAAAACTGACTGCCTTTGGTACTATCACCAAATGTATTGGCACACTCTAGAATCATCCCTCTTGTTTATGTGAAAATACTATTAATTGTAAGATAGTAAATGAATTTAATTTTAGACTTTTTTTCACATCTTTATTGGAGTATAATTGCTTTACAATGGTGTGTTAGTTTCTGCTTTACAACAAAGTGAATCAGTTATACATATACATTTGTTCCCACATCTCTTCCCTCTTGTGGCTCCCTCCCTCCCACCCTCCCTATCCCACCCCTCTAGGTGGTCACAAACCACCTAGCTGATCTCCCTGTGCCGTGCGGCTGCAAAACAGGCCTAGAGTTGACAAACTGTGTACATTGCCTGTATCTGTTAAATGGTCCTTGGAGGCCAAAAGTTTGAGAAACACTGTTCAAGACAGTGCTCTCCTTAAGAGCAAAAGCCACAGTTATGTTTGTCCTTTCCTTAGAGTCCAGCAGGTGACCTGACACATAGTAGGTCCTTGATAAAATTTGATTAATTTATTGAAAAAAATTGGATAGCCTTCCTAGAAGAAACAAAAGAATTATCATTGTTCCCTTGTGTTTTTTGTCCTGCTTGCAAGGAACTTGCATTCGTTTGGGAAGAGTTTACAGCCATCGTATTCCTTTGTTTTACTGATGAGTTATCGTCAACACATTCTGCTGCACTTTCCTCACACGTTTCAGGTACTTTTCTGAGCAGAGACAAAGAACCACAAGTCACAACCCTCTACAACAATTCAACTTTAGCTCCCTTGGGAAACTGTCAAATTAACCACTAATATTTTCTGTTTTTACTCATTTATGAAATGGCTGTTACTTCAGATTAAGAATACAGTTGATATTAATGCTACTGAACTGAACTTGGGTCTGCTTGCCTGCCCACTGTGCAGCAAAGCCAATCTGCTGACACTGGTTTGTGGTGAAGGAAAGTACAGTGTTTATTTGCAGGGCACCAAGCAAGGAGAATGGGCAGCTCATGTTCAAAAGACCCAAACGCCCTGATGGCTTTCAGGGAAGGGTTTTTAAAGGCAACATTTGGGATGAGGGTTGCAGATCATGGACTTTCTTCTGATTGGTTGGTGGCATGGTAACAGGGTGATGTTTTTGGAATCTTAACCATCAACCTTCTGGTTCCAGCCATTCTGGGGTCTGCAAGCTTGTGGTCAGCATGTAGTCACTATTCTCCACTTTAGTCTGGGTCTTAGTTTCTGCAGAACAACTGGAAGATATGCATCACATTGTTATGTCTATCCCTTGAGGAGGAACTAGGACTCTGTTTTATCCCTGAACTATTGTTTAGGCTATCGCTACTTTTCTTGCTTAACTGCTTTTCCTTTGTCTCTGAATTCCACCACTTCTCTAATTAGTAACTGGTTGAGTCTGTGCTTTGGAACTAAAGGAAGGCCCAAGAGACTAAAGCCTTACTCTGCACACAACAAACAGGGGACACGGAGGCAGGTGGCTTTTGTACCTCTGTGGGCTCCACGGGGTCCTGCTCGGTTTCACTCCCCCCTTTTCTTTGATACTCTTCAGTCCTGAGGGGAACAGGGTTGGGACAAGAACGGAAGTAAAGTTTTGGATAGAGAGGTTAATCGTAAACTTGGCAGGGTAACTCAGTTTTAGGGAGACTGGGTTTCATTAACACTACAGCATAAATTAGATATGGCTTGTAGTAAGTTGTGAGATTTTCATACTGGATCACAGGGCGATGGACTATAACTAGACTTTATAGCAATTTGTTGTTCAGGTTCATATCAATTTCAAAATTTCTCAATAGCAGGTTTCAAGTTTGCACAGTGTTGTGGATGGCACTTAACTTGTGGCTGTGTTATGATACATAATACTTGTAATTTTAGCCAACATTTATTGAGCCTTAAGTAAGCAGCAAGCACTGTTCTAAACTCAGTAGACTGAAAGATATATGTTCATACCATCTGCATGACATTGTGTATTTCTGCTTATTTTAGTTTTGGAGGGGTTTTTTTAGGTATACTTTACATAGAGTGAAAGGCACAAATTTAATATTTATAATTCAATGTATTTGACAAATGCATCCACCTGTGTAACTGACACCTCCTCTATTTCCAGTACCCAGAACCTTCGCTCTCACTCCTTCCCAGACAATTCAACATCCCTCCATGGTACAAGCACCATAGATTAGTTTTTCTTGTCCTAGAACTTCATAAAAAGGGAATAATTTAGAAAGCACTCTTTTTTTCTTCTTCAGAGTTTACTCAGCATAATGTTTTTGGATTTATCAATACTGTTGTGTCAGTAGCTTGTTTCTTTTATTGCTAAATATTATTCCATTGTATGAATACACTGCAGTTTGTTTATCCATTCTCCTGTTGATGGACATTTGGGCTATTATGAATAGACCTGCTGTTAACTTTTTGTGTAGGGCATTTTAATGCATATGTGTTTTCTTTTCTCTGTGTAGCTACCTAGCAGTAGAATTCATGAGTCATGGGATAGGTACACATTTAACTTCATAGGAAACTGCCAGATCAGTTTCCAAAGTGGTGACCCTTTTACACTCCCACCAGCAATGGCAATGGGAGAAAGTTTTGTGTTCTCCACATTCTGGCATTTGATATCATCATCAATCTTTCTTTTTATTTATTTATTTATTATTTTTTTAAACATCTTTATTGGAGTATAATTGCTTTAAAATGGTGTGTTACTTTCTGCTGTATAACGAACTGAATCAGCTATACATAAACATATATCCCCATATCTCCATATCTCCTCCCTCTTGCATCTCCCTCCCACCCTCCCTATCCCACCCCTCTAGGTGGACACAAAGCCCTGAGCTGATCTCCCTGTGCTAGGTGGCTGCTTCCCACTAGCTATCTGTTTTACATTTGGTTGTGTATATATGACTTTTCTTGCTTAACTGCTTTTCCTTTGTCTCTGAATTCCACCACTTCTCTAATTAGTAACTGGTTGAGTCTGTGCTTTGGAACTAAAGGAAGGCCCAAGAGACTAAAGCCTTACTCTGCACACAACAAACAGGGGACACGGAGGCAGGTGGCTTTTGTACCTCTGTGGGCTCCACGGGGTCCTGCTCGGTTTCACTCCCCCCTTTTCTTTGATACTCTTCAGTCCTGAGGGGAACAGGGTTGGGACAAGAACGGAAGTAAAGTTTTGGATAGAGAGGTTAATCGTAAACTTGGCAGGGTAACTCAGTTTTAGGGAGACTGGGTTTCATTAACACTACAGCATAAATTAGATATGGCTTGTAGTAAGTTGTGAGATTTTCATACTGGATCACAGGGCGATGGACTATAACTAGACTTTATAGCAATTTGTTGTTCAGGTTCATATCAATTTCAAAATTTCTCAATAGCAGGTTTCAAGTTTGCACAGTGTTGTGGATGGCACTTAACTTGTGGCTGTGTTATGATACATACTACTTGTAATTTTAGCCAACAGTGATTGCGCCTTAAGTAAGCAGCAAGCACTGTTCTAAACTCAGTAGACTGAAAGATATATGTTCATACCATCTGCATGACATTGTGTATTTCTGCTTATTTTAGTTTTGGAGGGGTTTTTTTAGGTATACTTTACATAGAGTGAAAGGCACAAATTTAATATTTATAATTCAATGTATTTGACAAATGCATCCACCTGTGTAACTGACACCTCCTCTATTTCCAGTACCCAGAACCTTCGCTCTCACTCCTTCCCAGACAATTCAACATCCCTCCATGGTACAAGCACCATAGATTAGTTTTTCTTGTCCTAGAACTTCATAAAAAGGGAATAATTTAGAAAGCACTCTTTTTTTCTTCTTCAGAGTTTACTCAGCATAATGTTTTTGGATTTATCAATACTGTTGTGTCAGTAGCTTGTTTCTTTTATTGCTAAATATTATTCCATTGTATGAATACACTGCAGTTTGTTTATCCATTCTCCTGTTGATGGACATTTGGGCTATTATGAATAGACCTGCTGTTAACTTTTTGTGTAGGGCATTTTAATGCATATGTGTTTTCTTTTCTCTGTGTAGCTACCTAGCAGTAGAATTCATGAGTCATGGGATAGGTACACATTTAACTTCATAGGAAACTGCCAGATCAGTTTCCAAAGTGGTGACCCTTTTACACTCCCACCAGCAATGGCAATGGGAGAAAGTTTTGTGTTCTCCACATTCTGGCATTTGATATCATCATCAATCTTTCTTTTTATTTATTTATTTATTATTTTTTTAAACATCTTTATTGGAGTATAATTGCTTTAAAATGGTGTGTTACTTTCTGCTGTATAACGAACTGAATCAGCTATACATAAACATATATCCCCATATCTCCATATCTCCTCCCTCTTGCATCTCCCTCCCACCCTCCCTATCCCACCCCTCTAGGTGGACACAAAGCCCTGAGCTGATCTCCCTGTGCTAGGTGGCTGCTTCCCACTAGCTATCTGTTTTACATTTGGTTGTGTATATATGTCCATGCCACTCTGTCACTTCGTCCCAGCTTACCCTTCCCCCTCCCCGTGTCCTCAAGTCC
>NC_041214.2:25582853-25583327 GCF_002837175.3 Physeter macrocephalus
TAGAGAAATGTCTATTTAGGTGTTCTGCCCATTTTTGGATTGGGTTGTTTGTTTTTTTGATATTGAGCTACATGAGCTGCCTGTATATTTTGGAGATTAATCCTCTGTCAGTTCCTTCATTTGCAAATATTTCCCCCATTCTGAGGGTTGTCTTTTTGACTTGTTTACAGTTTCCTTTGCTGTGAAAAAGCTTTTAAGTTTCATTAGATCCCATTTGTTTATTTTTGTTTTTATTTCCATTTCTCTGGGAGGTGGGTCAAAAGGATCTTGCTGTGATTTATGTCATAGAGTGTTCTGCCTGTGTTTTCCTCTAAGAGTTTGATAGTGTTTGGCCTTACATTTAGGTCTTTAATCCATTTTGAGTTTATTTTTGTGTATGGTTTTAGGGAGTGTTCTAATTTCATTCTTTTACATGTAGCTGTCCAGTTTCCCCAGCACCACTTATTGAAGAGGCTGTCTTTTCTCCATTGTATA
>NC_041214.2:25583991-25586259 GCF_002837175.3 Physeter macrocephalus
GATTTTTCAACATTAGTGTATAGGAATGCAAGAGATTTCTGTGCATTAATTTTGTATCCTGCAACTTTACCAAATTCATTGATTAGCTCTAGTAGTTTTCTGGTGGCATGTTTAGGATTCTCTCTGTATAGTATCATGTCATCTGAAAACTGACAGTTTTACTTCTTCTTTTCCAATTTGTATTCCTTTTATTTCTTTTTCTTCTCTGATTGCCGTGGCTAGGACTTCCAAAACTATTTTGAATAATAGTGGTGAGAGTAGACATCCTTGTCTTGTTCCTGATCTTAGAGGAAATGCTTTCAGTTTTTCACCATTGAGAATGATGTTTGCTGCGGGTTTGTCATATATGGCCTTTATTATGTTGAGGTAGGTTCCCTCTATGCCCACTTTCGGGAGAGTTTTTATCATAAATGGCTGTTGAATTTTGTCAAATGCTTTTCTGCATGTATTGAGATGATCATATGGTTTTCATTCTTCAGTTTGTTAATGTGGTGTATCACATTGATTCATTTGCATATATTGAAGAATCCTTGCATCCCTGGGATAAATCCCACTTGATCATGGTGTATGATCCTCTTAATGTGTTGTTGGATTCTGTTTGCTAGTATTTTGTTGAGGATTTTTACATCTATATTCATCAGTGATATTGTGTTATTTTCTTTTTTTGTAGTATCTTTGTCTGGTTTTGGTATCAGGGTGATGGTGGCCTCGTAGAATGAGTTTGGGAGTGTTCCTCCCTCTGCTATATTTTGGAAGAGTTTGAGAAGGATAAGTGTTAGCTCTTCTCTAAATGTTTGATAGAATTCATGTGTGAATCCATCTGGTCCTGGGCTTTTGTTTGTTGGAAGATTTTTATCACATTTTCAATTTCAGTGCTTGAGATTGATCTGTTTATATTTTCTATTTCTTCCTGGTTCAGTCTCGGGAGGTTGTGCTTTTCTAAGAATTTGTCCATTTCTTCCAATTTGTCCATTTTACTGGCATATAGTTTTTTGTAGTAATCTCTCATGATCCTTTGTATTTTTACAGTGTCAGTTGTTACTTCTCCTTTTTCATTTCTAATTCTGTTTTGGGTCGTCCTGTTTTCATTGTCATATGTTTCTAGATATTTTTTTATTTCCTCTTTGATTTCTTCGGTGATCTCTTGGTTATTTAGTAGGGTATTGTTTAGCCTCCATGTGTTTTTAATTTTTACAGATTTTCTCCTGTAATTGATATCTAGTCTCATAGCATTGTGGTCAGAAAAGATACTTGATACAATTTCAGTTTTCTTAAATTTACCAAGGCTTGATTTGTGACCCAAGATATCCTGCAGAATATTCCATGAGCACTTGAGAAGAAAGTGTATTCTGTTGCTTTTGGATGGAATGTCCTATAAATATCATTTAAGGCCATCTTGTTTAATGTGTGATTTAAAGCGTCTGTTTCCTTATTTATTTTCATTTTGGATGATCTGTCCTTTGGTGAAAGTGAGGCGTTAAAGTCCCCTATTATGATTTTGTTACTGTCGATTTCCCCCTTTATGGCTCTTAGCATTTGCCTTAAGTATTGAGGTGCTCCTATATTGAGTGCATAAATATTTACAATTGTTTTATCTTCTTCTTGGATTAATCCTTTGATCATACGTAGTGTCCTTCTTTGTCTCTTGTAATAATCTTTATTTTAAAGTCTATTTTGTCTGATATGAGAATTGCTACTTCGGCTTTCTTTTGATCTCCATTTGCATGGAATATCTTTTTCCATCCCCTCACTTTCAGTCTGTATGTGTCCCTAGGTCTGAAGTGGATCTTTTGTAGACAGCATATATATGTGTCTTGTTTTTGTATCCATTCAGCCAGTCTGTGTCTTTTGGTAGGTGCATTTAATCCATTTACATTTAAGGTAGTTATCGATATGTGTGTTCCTATTACCATTTTCTTAATTGTTTTGGGTTTGTTATTGTAGGTCTTTTCCTTCTCTTGTGTTTCCTGCCTAGAGAAGGTCCTTTAGCATTTGTTGTAAAGCTGGTTTGGTGGTGCTGAATTCTCTTAGCCTTTGCTTGTCTTTGAAGGTTTTAATTTCTCCATCAAATCTGAATGAGATCCTTGCTGGGTAGAGTAATCTTGGTTGTAGGTTTTTCTCTTTCATCACTTTAAATATGTCCTGCCACTCCCTTCTGGCTTGCAGAGTTTCTGCTGAAAGATCAGCTGTTAACCTTATGGGGATTCCCTTGTATGTTATTTGTTGCTTTTCCCTTGCTGCTTTTAATATTTTTTCTTTGTATTTAAT
>NC_041214.2:25586490-25597364 GCF_002837175.3 Physeter macrocephalus
ACTATTTCCTTTCCCATATTAGGGAAGTTTTCAACTATAATCTCTTCAAATATTTTCTCAGTCCCTTTCTTTTTCTCTTCTTCTTCTGGGACACCTGTAATGCGAATGTTGGTGCTTTTAATGTTGTCCCAGAGGTCTCTAAGACTGTCCTCAATTCTTTTCATTCTTTTTTCTTTATTCTGCTCTGTGGTAGTTATTTCCTCTATTTTATCTTCCAGGTCACTTATGCGTTCTTCTGCCTCAGTTATTGTGCTTTTGATTCCTTCTAGAGAATTTTTAATTTCGTTTGCTCTTTAGTTCTTCTTTGTCCTTGTTAAACGTTTGTTGTACTTTCTCCATTCCATTTCCAAGATTTTGGATCATCTTCACTATTATTACTCTGAATTCTTTTTCAGGTAGACTGCCTATTTCCTCTTCATTTGTTTAGTCTGGTAGGTTTTTACCTTGCTCCTTCATCTGCTGTGTATTTCTCTGTCTTCTCATTTTGCTTAACTTACTGTGTTTGGGGTCTCCTTTTCGCAGGGTGCAGGTTCGTAGTTCCCATTGTTTTTGGTGTCTGCCCCCAGTGGGTAAGGTTGATTCAGCAGGTTGTGTAGGCTTCCTGGTGGAGGGAACTCGTGCCTGTGTTCTGATGGGTGAGGCTGAATCTTGTCTTTCTGGTTGAATCTCTAGTCCAGGGTCTTTTGGAGTGAAAACGTGATGAGCTCTGGAGCAGCACCAATACACCACTGAGGTGTGCACCATAGAAAAACCTTAGATGATCATCAGTCTTTCTAATTTTAGTTATTCTAGAGGATGTATAGTAATGTCTCATTGTGATTTTAGTTTGCATTTCCCTGATGACTAATGAGGTTGAAAGCATTTCATGTGCATATTGGTCTTTCTTTATGAAATGCCTGTTCAAGTCTTGTGCCCATGTTTCTTATTGGATTATTTGTATTTTATCATTAAGTTATAGGAGTTCTCTATTCTGAATATTAGTTATTTGTTAGATATGCGTATTGCAAATATTTTCTTACCATCTGTGGTTTATCTACTCATTTTATGAGTTTCTTTGGATGCCCAGAAATTTAAAAATTTTTGAAGTCCTTTTATCAGTTTTTACTCTTGTAGTTAGTGCTTTCTTGCTACCCAGGGTTGTAAAGATACTCTTCTATATTTTCTTCTAGAAGTTTGTAGGTTTAGCTTTTGCACTTATGTCTATGATCCGTCTCAAATTAATTTGTGTATGCTGTGAGGTGGGAGTCAAGCTTCATATTTTTCTGTGTGGATTTCCAGTTTTTCCAACATCTTTTGTAGAAATTGTTGCGGTTTGAGAAATTAAAGTGAGAAACCAGTGTTCTTAACCAATGCATTCTTTGAAGGATACTGTTATCAACTCACAGTTCTTTTGTGGAGAGTAACTTCATCAAACAAACTTGTTAGGGGTGCCTTGCCCCTCCCTCTTGGCATGAAATCGATGTGCGAAACCAGATTTTGCAGTGAGACTCAGATGCTCATCTTTATTACAAGTTAAGTTTTGATGCTTTTCTTTCTGTTTGTAATTTGAAATTAATGTTGACAATTTAAAAAAAAACAATAATGGGCAAAAGATTTGAATGGACATTCCACCAAAGAAGATATATGAATAGCCAATAAGCACATGAAGAGATGTTCAGCATCATTAGTCATTAGGGAAATGCAGCCCCAAACCACAATGAGATACCACTTCACCTCCACTAGGATGACTATCATCAAAAAACAGAATAATAACAAGTGTTGTTGAAGATGTGGAGAAATTTTAACTTTTGTACACTGATGGTAAGAATGTAAAATAGTGCAGCACTTTAGAAAACAGCTTCTTTTAAAGTTAAACATTTACTATATGATCCAGCAATTGCACTCTCAGGTGCAAGAAAAATGAAAACACACATCCACATAAAATTTGCACAAATATGTTCATAAAAGCATTGTTAACAGTAGCCAAAATTAAGTACATCTCAAATATACATCAACCAATGAGTGGATAAATAATATGTGTTATGTCATACAATGGAATATTACTTACCCATAAAAAGGAATGAAGTACTAATTCATGCTACAACATGGATGAACTTCAAAGACGCTATGCTAAGGGAGAGAAGCCAGATGCAGAAGACCACATGTTATATAATTCCATTGATATGAAATATCTGGAAAAAAGCAAATCTATAGAGATTAGTGGTTGTCTGAGGCTGGGCATGAGAATGAGGAATGACTGAATGGGCTTGAGGAGTGATGGAAGTGTTCAGAAATTGTATTGTGAGGGAGTTTCCTGGTGGTTCAGTGGTTAGGATTTGGTGCTTTCACTGCTGTGGCCCGGGTTCAATCCCTGGTCTGGGAACTGAGATCCCGCAAGCCACGTGGCACGGCCAAAAAAATTTTTTTAATTAAAAATCAAATTAAATTAAAAAGTAAAAAAAGATTTATATATAAAAAAATTGGATTGTGATGACAGCTGCCCAACTGTAAAAATTTACTAAAAATTTGAAATGTACACTTAAAATAAATGAGTTGTATGGTTTGTAAGTTTTACCTCAATGAAGTTGTTTTTTTTTTTTAAGTGTTTTAGGATTGGAACATTTTGGCCTGAATGGGGTCTGAGATATCAAGGAAACACCAAGACCCTACCTGACACTTGTGGCCAAGTGGGGAATGATACAAGCAGAACTGCCGTGTCTGGCATTATAGGACTTTGGTTTTAAGAATCACTTTCTTGGACTTCCCTGGCGGTCCAGTGGTTAGGACTCCACGCTTCCACTGCAGGGGGCGCGGGTTTGATCCCTGGTCAGGAAACTAAGATCCAGCGTGCCACGCAGCCAAAAACAAGAATCATTTTCTTGAATTGAAAACCCACAAGATAACACCTCCCCTCAACATCAGCCCACACTCTAGGGCAGCCAGGGGCTTTGAGGAAAGGGTGCTTGGTGAAACTTGGGTCTTCTCATTTTATGAATAAGCCCAAGGTTTGCAGTTGAAGAGACAAGAACAGACAGGGGACAGCATGGAGGTGGAGGAGAACACCATGCCGGGCCACGTTTGAACGTAATGACCCCTGCCCTGCCGTGACTTTGCAAGCCATCTGTGCCAGTTACAAGCAGTCTGAACTAGTGAGTTTGTTCTGAGCCTCTCTCCAATTTTGTTCTCCCCATCCACGAGTGTCTTCTTTTTATGATTTTTCCTAAATGTGTTGTCACAGAACGTTTAATTTAAATGTCACACCATGTGAACAGAAGGATTCAGTGTCTTTTCTCCTGCTGACTAAACTCTCCTTTGGGAATCCTGAGGTTTTTCTTAAATAGCACGTTAGTTTATCCATTTTTCTTTTGTTTTTAATTTCATTTACCATTTTTGAGAAGTTTCCGGGGGGGGGTGGGGATCTGAGGGGAGGAGAATTTATGAGCAGAGTTAGCTAGGTTGCTGGTCTTGGGAAGACAGTTGTGGAAGTAATGGAGGTGCCGCCTTTGTTTACGCTGCTCACCCGCCGTCCCCAGGATGTGCCCTTTGGGTTGTGGCTTCTGGCATCTCTGAGCCCCACACACACCCTCCTTCTCTCTTACCCTCTCCTTATGGCTCCGCATTTGGGAGACATCTGGCTACAGTAAGAGTCATCTCTGGCCTCAGATTGTGTTTTCTCTTGTAAAAGTTTTCCACATCCTCTTTCCTGACAGAACTACACCTTTTTTATTTTAAATTGGAGCATAGTTGCTTTACACTGCTATGTCAGTGTCTGCTGTACAGCAAAGTGAATCAGTTGTATGTATACATATAGCCCCTCTTTTTTGGACTTCCTTCCCATTTGGGTCACCACAGAGCACTGAGTAGAGCGCCCTGTGCTACACCGTAGTTTCTCATTAGTTATCTATTTTATACATAGCATCCGTAGTGTGTATATGTCAATCTCAATCTCCCAATCCCTCCCACCCCCTTTCCCCCTTGGTATCCATACATTTGTTCTCTGTGTCTAGAACGACACCTTTTAAACTCCTTCCCCTCCCTCCAGCCATCGTTCCAGCTGCCTTTTGATACTGAAACATATACCTCTAATATCTTAAAACTTGCCCAGAGCAAACTTATTACACCCTCTGTCCCTCCACCCTGCTTTCCTCTAAAACAAAACAACACAAAACCTTTCTCTCCTTCTCACTGTCCTTCTAACGTGCATGGTGCCTGCGGGGATTGAAGCCTCGAGGTCATCTTCGGTGAAGCTCCTCCTCCCTGCCGTCCTCCCTCTCGTCCCCACCACCTTAAGTGAACCCAGCTTTCCACTGCAGATGCTCACTGTGAAATTAAAACAACAACAGAATGTCCTTTTCATGCCTACCAGATTGACATGTCTTGACAGCCTCTGTGTAGTTGAGGGTGTGAAACATGGGACTGTGAATTAATTCAGCTTTTCCTGGGTCTATTCTGTAATCATCTAAAATGCCCATACTCCTTGACTTAGCAAATCCATTTCTAGGAATTCATGCTCCAGAAATATTCCCTTACACACAAGAAGCCTCATATTATTGTGATTATAATAGCATTATTTATAGTAATGAAAAATTTGAAACATACTAAAAGCAGAAAAATATGTAGTTGTTTCTGTAAATTATGGTACAGGAATACATTAGAATAAAGCCATTAAAAATGGTAACGTAGCTGTCTTTTAGTTCTTCTGAGTCCTCCATAGCAGGGGTCCCCGAACCCTGGACCACGGACAGGTACCGGTCCGCGCCTGTTAGGAACGGGGCTGCACAGCAGGAGGTGAGCGGCAGGCGGGGGAGCGAAGCTTCACCCGCCGCTCCCCATCGCTCGCGTTACCGCCTGAACCATCCCCCCGCACCCCCTCCGTGGAATAATTGTCTTCCACGAAACCAGTCCCTGGTGCCAAAAAGATTTGGGGACCACTACTCCGTAGCATCTAGCATAATTCTTGGTATTTGATAAGTGCTTAATAGAATCTGGCTTTTCTTTTTTAAATGTACTCTTGTACATAATTTTATAATGTTGTACCTAACATACTCTTACAAGTAACCTAAGACTGTAGTGTCATATCATTCTTATTACTTCTTAATAAAAATCACCTTAGTGACCTCTGGTTAAGCATGGTAGATTAAACACACGTGTTTCTATCTGCCCCCTCTCAAGATCCCACCAAAATTACAGTAAGGAAATTTAAAAATTTAAACCCACAAAGACAAAGGGAACTGGAATGGTACTAAAAGTACATGAGAGATACCAACAAAATTTTGGAGGATAAAAAAGCAGATGGTCAATGGTAACTGAATTAGCAAAGGAGAGAGAATGAAATCGTGTCTTTCAGAGGGGAGGGGGCGCTGCCACCGAGGAGCAAGCTGCTTTGTGCCACGGAATCCCTGCCACGGAATTGGAGGCACCAGGTTTCCTGGAAGGCAGCAGAGCAGGGGAGGTTATAAATTGGAGTTATGTTTGAAAGCCTTTTAAGAGCAGTTAACCTCTCAGGTTCCGTCCCCCACTCCCAGCAGCAGGGGGGCTGCCTCCCTTCCCTGTTGTCCTCCGTCATGGCAGGGCTTCTTCTCTGGGAACCAGAGAGGTTCCGGACTTGGGAACTGCAGGTCCAGCAGAAGGGGCCAGGCTGTTGGGGAGGTCCTCCCAATCCCCTTTCCTTCTGCTTCTCTCATGAAAGCTGCAGCAAAGTCTTTACCCCTCAGACAAGACATTGAAGGATCTCACTGAAAATGAACAGCCCCAAGGGAAGGACCTCCAGACACTGACTTTTGGGAGACCCTGGGAAAAAGCCAGTCTGTCCCCAGTCATGCTGTGGTGACTAGCCCTGCCACAGAACTTCCCATCTGCCTCGCCTCAGTCAAGGGTTCCTAGACATTTGAGGAAAGGCTCTTATCTGAAAGAGTGGAGCCCAAACAGACAGAAACCAAAAAACTCCAAGGAAACAGAGACAATGCAGAGGGCAGAAGAAAATTTCAAAATGAATATTGTTCTCCTCAGAGAGATCAAAAAGGATATTGTTCATGTAAACTAAAAGCAGGATGCTTAAAAAAAAAAAAAGAAAAAAGAAGTTAAGCACTCTTGGAAATTAATAATTTGGTAGAAATGAAAAATTAATTTCAATTAATTTTTAAATTGATAGAAGGGCTGGAAGATAAACTTGAAGAAGACACTCAGAAAGCAGACTATTAGAGAGAAAAGGTAAAAAAATTAGAGGATCTAGGAAGCGCCATCTGACTAGGGAGAGTTCTAGAAAAAAAGAACAGAGAATACAAAGGGGAGGGAATTATCAAAGAAATAATACTCAGCACAATGAATGAAAAAGATAAACACCAAGGCACATCTTTGTTAAACTTAGTCGAGAAAATCCTGCAAGCTTCTGGAGGGGGCGGAAATCACGTAGAAAGGGAAAGGAACATTAGTTTATTGGAAGCTAGAAGTCAGTGGAACAATGCCTTTAAAATTCTATTGAAAATTATTTTTAAGCTATAATTCTATACCCTGCCAAACTGTCAGACAAATGTGAGCACAGAATTAAGGCGTTATTTTTTTTGTTTCTTCGTTTTGGGGTGTGTTTTGTTTTTTGGCCACACCATGCGGCTTGTGGAATATTAGTTCCTTGACCAGGGATCGAACTCAGGCCCTCGGCAGTGAGAGCGCTGAGCCCTAACCACTGGACTGCCAGGGAATTCCCAACACGTTTTTAGAAATGGAAGATCTGAAACTATCTCTGTATACCCTTTGTAAGAAAACTACAAGAGGATGAGCGCCAGAAAAATGAAGGAATAAAGCAAGCAAGAAAGAAGACATAGGAGCTCCATGGGGATTTCCTGAGTTAATGGCTAAGCAAAATCCCAGCCTAACAGCTGTGCAGCAGGACTTGAGAGTTACCAGACCAGACCAGAGAGATAGAGGGCAGGAGGGTGGAAGGCTCCAGAATGGATATTTCAAAGAGGAAAATGGAACTGATACAACACCCGTGGCTGACCATTACTGAGAGGGGTTTTAGTGACAAGCACGTGGAAAATAAAGGAAGCTTAAAGAACAAGGCAATAAATTAGCCCTAAGAAAAACAAAAAATTGTGCAAGAAATGTAACAACTTAGTTCAGCAGTGAATAATATTTATGTGGTCGTAGTACTGGAAATCCTAAATATTGATTTAACCAGAATTTTCATGGGGGAAGAGGGGAAATAGTAGTAAGTAAAGAAATAAAGATTTAAAAGGATAAATCAAGAAATAGAAGCACAAGCATTTTATTAAGAAGCAAGGAGGTAAATGCCAGATAAAACAGTCGAAAGAGTTAAATTGTTTATCCCTGAGGAATCAGGGATGGGGAGAGGGGCAGGGCTGTTATTTTCCGTTAAAGCCTTGTAGTGCTATTTTAAGTTATAAACTATGGACATGATGTTTTTGGATAAAAGAATTAGGTTTAAAAACAATTTGAGGGCTTCCCTGGTGGCGCAATGGTTGAGAGTCCGCCTGCCGATGCAGGGGACACGGGTTCGTGCCCCGGTCCGCGAAGATCCCACGTGCCGCGGAGCGGCTGGGCCCGTGAGCCATGGCCGCTGAGCCTGCGCGTCCGGAGCCTGTGCTCCGCAACGGGAGGGGCCACAACAGTGAGAGGCCCGCGTACCGCAAAAAAAAAAACCAAAACAAAACAACAATTTGAGTTCTTTCTTGTAACAACCTAATGCGGCCACATGAACCCTGTTTCTTACTCCTTCAAGAGAACATTGGATGCTCACATTTGCATCTGTTCTGCTTGAAATGTGTTTATTACCTTCCTGTGACTTCTCTTATCCCAGAAGGGAAAGGCTTTCTCTTTCATTCCTAGTAAAATAGTAGAATTTTGTGTTCCTGGACCATTACAGATTTTTCAGATGATATCACAGATTACAAAAGGATTTTCTTGAAAATATCATTTCAGATTTTTTCTTAGGTTATCACATAGAAATCAGCGCTATCCTATAAAAGCTTTCAAAAAAAATTACACACACGTGTCATTAAGGAGAAAACATGGGTTCTGTATGACCCAAAGGCCCCTGGCTAGCAAAAAACAACCCTGGCTTCTCTGTCTGTTACCCTTAAGCCTAGCTGTCAGACGACACAGACCAGTGGCTTAGGGTAAGGATGCTTTTCCTCCATGAATCTCCACCAATCATGTTTATCCCATTCTGGATTAACTCATGCTGATAGCTTCTGGAGAATTGAAAATATATCCTAAAATGACTTAAGTACTTTGTTCTATTTTTTGAAGTTTGAAGAAATTGGCTAGATTTAATTCTATGACCTATCTGCAGTCTTTTATCATGAAACACAGCTAAGAAAAAGCAGTGACTATCCTTTCTTTAAAAAAGTTATAATCCATCATATGCAGATTGAGAGATTATAGCAAACCAGACTGCTTGGGATGGGTGTTGTTTTTTCATTCTTCTTCTCTCACATGTCTTAATGGAGCCCTAACTTGATCCAGGGAGGCACTGCCAGGTTCTGTGTCGCAGAGACCCTCGGAGTTTATGTTTTCTCCACCTGGATATGTGTCACTGTGCCGGCTGCTATTATTTATGGCATAGATGGCATATGGCATGATAAATGGCATAGAAAGTCCCCAAACTGTTTGCAGATCTGAGACTAAAATGAAGATAGAAAACTCTTGCCCATCTCCATCCTCACCTTCCCTGCATTTTTTTGATGCCTGGATTCCAGCTGCCTGTGGGTTCAGACTCAGATGAATCAGAATGGAGCAGTCCTGCCCCTGAAAGGTTTGCAGTCCACCTGGAGACAGAGCACACACCCCAGACCCTGTGGGCCCCTGTGGGCCCTGTAGATGCTGAGGGATCTACCAAAAGAGAGGGGAGAACAGTAGAACAGTGGGCTCTGGGAGCGGAAAGAGGGAAGATAACATCCCCCTGAGCGTGGACATTGGTCAAGCAGTGGGAGGCTGGTGGGTTCCTAGAGAAGGTGCATTTGGCCCACACTTTGAAATCGGGGTGGCAGTCGATAGACTGAGATGGGGAGAGAAGATTCCAGGCAGGCGTTATGCATGTGATCTCATAGAGGTGGGAACGGAAAGGGGCTGGCTGTTTTCGAGGATGGGGAGATTCGAGCCCAAGATACAAAGGGTAAAGATGAGACCAGAATGTCAGAGGGGTGGGCCTCACACAGCATTACTGTAAGGAGTTTGGACTTCATTCTGCAGGTAACAGGAAGCCATTCTTTCATCCTTTTGTCCATTCAGCAGCTCTTCATTTAGTCAACCTATGGTTTTTACTGGGGCAGCTTCCAATTTTAGAGGAGGGACCCAGATGCCCTGCGGCCAGGATAACCAGGCGTCCTCATTTGTCCTGGACAGTTCCTATGTGTGCCTGTCATTCAGGGCATCTCATGTGATTTACCATTTGTCATGGATTTTTTATTGTTTTAAAAGAAAGGTTACTCCTGATGCTTTAAAATAATGCAAGATGGGTTTGGTAGAGCTTCCCTTTGTGCTTCCATCTTCTGCCGTGGTCTTGTCTGGAAGGGCATCGTACACTTATGCAGTAGGCAGAGTTCTCTCTTCAGCACCTGGTTAAATGTGAAAGACAACCAGTGCAAACTTGTCTCTTTTTTCCCAACACAGCTAAGACCTTTTGAGGACAGCATTCAAGACACCCACTAATCACGTGAAATAGCTTGGGCTTTAGCCACTAGGTCAGGCACTCCTTCCAGTCTTGGGTGGTAGAGGGATGAGTGTTTGATGCTTCTGGTCCCAGAAGTCAGGTGGCACCAGTGCTGTGGTTGGTGCTGTGACCAGTGAGACACACGAAGCCACCAGGCTACCAGCTGGCTCGTTCAATGGACAACATGGGAAGTGTAGGTTCATTGTACGTGAAATATATGCTGGGGAAAGGAGGCTGAGCTGTCCTCCTGTAAAACAGTCTGAGTGCTCTTGCTAGAGTGGTTTCGTTCTTTATGGCTTGGTATAAATCTGCAGCTCTTTATTTTATAAATCAATATTTTATTGTACGGTAGTGCTTTTTTATTTTATTGTTGGGTAATGCTTTTTTATTTTGCAGTAAACCCTTTCAAGAACAAATAGCTAAAAAGACGGTTCACGTGTAGTGAAAAATTAAGTAGTGAATTTCCAGTTCTCAGGAAAAGTGATGACGAATGCATAACTTGCCCAGAAGATTTGTCATCACTTACATGTACGGTAGGGTCCTAGTGATACCATGAGCCACAGGAAAAGCAGAAGAGGCACATCTGTGAAAAGATGTGAGCAGTATGGAGGTTCCTTAAAAAACTAAAAATAGAGCTACCATATGATCCTGCAATCCCATTCCTGGGCATATATCCGGAGAAAACCATAATTTGAAAAGATGCACGCACCCCAATGTTCATTGCAGCACTATTGACAATAGCCAAGCCATGGAAGCAACCTAAATGTCCGTCCACAGAGGAATGGATAAAGAAGATGTGGTACATATATACAATGGGATAATACTCAGCCATAAAGAAGGATGATATATAGCCATTTGCAGCAACATGGATGGGCCTAGAGAATATCCTAAGTAAAGTAAGTCAGACAGAGAAAGGCAAATACCATATGATATCACTTATATATAGAATCTTTAAAAAAAAGATACAAATGAACTTATAAACAGAACAGAGATAGATCCACAGACACAGAAAACAAACTAATGGTTACCAAAGGGGAAGGGAGAGAGGGATAAATTAGGAGTTTGGGATTAACATACACACACTACTATATATAAAATAGGTAAACAACAAGAACCTACTGTATAGCACAGGGAACTATAGCCAATATTTTGTAATAACTTTAATGGAAAAGAATCTGAAAAAGAATAGGTATAAATAAATAAATAAATATATATATATATATAT
>NC_041214.2:25599213-25602572 GCF_002837175.3 Physeter macrocephalus
CCACAGGCGGAAGAGCGGCTGGGCCCGTGAGCCACGGCCGCTGAGCCTGCGCGTCCGGAGCCTGTGCTCCGCAACGCGAGATGCCACAACAGGGAGAGGCCCGCGTACCGCAAAAAAAAAAACCAAAACAAAACAACAATTTGAGTTCTTTCTTGTAACAACCTAATGCGGCCACATGAACCCTGTTTCTTACTCCTTCAAGAGAACATTGGATGCTCACATTTGCATCTGTTCTGCTTGAAATGTGTTTATTACCTTCCTGTGACTTCTCTTATCCCAGAAGGGAAAGGCTTTCTCTTTCATTCCTAGTAAAATAGTAGAATTTTGTGTTCCTGGACCATTACAGATTTTTCAGATGATATCACAGATTACAAAAGGATTTTCTTGAAAATATCATTTCAGATTTTTTCTTAGGTTATCACATAGAAATCAGCGCTATCCTATAAAAGCTTTCAAAAAAAATTACACACACGTGTCATTAAGGAGAAAACATGGGTTCTGTATGACCCAAAGGCCCCTGGCTAGCAAAAAACAACCCTGGCTTCTCTGTCTGTTACCCTTAAGCCTAGCTGTCAGACGACACAGACCAGTGGCTTAGGGTAAGGATGCTTTTCCTCCATGAATCTCCACCAATCATGTTTATCCCATTCTGGATTAACTCATGCTGATAGCTTCTGGAGAATTGAAAATATATCCTAAAATGACTTAAGTACTTTGTTCTATTTTTTGAAGTTTGAAGAAATTGGCTAGATTTAATTCTATGACCTATCTGCAGTCTTTTATCATGAAACACAGCTAAGAAAAAGCAGTGACTATCCTTTCTTTAAAAAAGTTATAATCCATCATATGCAGATTGAGAGATTATAGCAAACCAGACTGCTTGGGATGGGTGTTGTTTTTTCATTCTTCTTCTCTCACATGTCTTAATGGAGCCCTAACTTGATCCAGGGAGGCACTGCCAGGTTCTGTGTCGCAGAGACCCTCGGAGTTTATGTTTTCTCCACCTGGATATGTGTCACTGTGCCGGCTGCTATTATTTATGGCATAGATGGCATATGGCATGATAAATGGCATAGAAAGTCCCCAAACTGTTTGCAGATCTGAGACTAAAATGAAGATAGAAAACTCTTGCCCATCTCCATCCTCACCTTCCCTGCATTTTTTTGATGCCTGGATTCCAGCTGCCTGTGGGTTCAGACTCAGATGAATCAGAATGGAGCAGTCCTGCCCCTGAAAGGTTTGCAGTCCACCTGGAGACAGAGCACACACCCCAGACCCTGTGGGCCCCTGTGGGCCCTGTAGATGCTGAGGGATCTACCAAAAGAGAGGGGAGAACAGTAGAACAGTGGGCTCTGGGAGCGGAAAGAGGGAAGATAACATCCCCCTGAGCGTGGACATTGGTCAAGCAGTGGGAGGCTGGTGGGTTCCTAGAGAAGGTGCATTTGGCCCACACTTTGAAATCGGGGTGGCAGTCGATAGACTGAGATGGGGAGAGAAGATTCCAGGCAGGCGTTATGCATGTGATCTCATAGAGGTGGGAACGGAAAGGGGCTGGCTGTTTTCGAGGATGGGGAGATTCGAGCCCAAGATACAAAGGGTAAAGATGAGACCAGAATGTCAGAGGGGTGGGCCTCACACAGCATTACTGTAAGGAGTTTGGACTTCATTCTGCAGGTAACAGGAAGCCATTCTTTCATCCTTTTGTCCATTCAGCAGCTCTTCATTTAGTCAACCTATGGTTTTTACTGGGGCAGCTTCCAATTTTAGAGGAGGGACCCAGATGCCCTGCGGCCAGGATAACCAGGCGTCCTCATTTGTCCTGGACAGTTCCTATGTGTGCCTGTCATTCAGGGCATCTCATGTGATTTACCATTTGTCATGGATTTTTTATTGTTTTAAAAGAAAGGTTACTCCTGATGCTTTAAAATAATGCAAGATGGGTTTGGTAGAGCTTCCCTTTGTGCTTCCATCTTCTGCCGTGGTCTTGTCTGGAAGGGCATCGTACACTTATGCAGTAGGCAGAGTTCTCTCTTCAGCACCTGGTTAAATGTGAAAGACAACCAGTGCAAACTTGTCTCTTTTTTCCCAACACAGCTAAGACCTTTTGAGGACAGCATTCAAGACACCCACTAATCACGTGAAATAGCTTGGGCTTTAGCCACTAGGTCAGGCACTCCTTCCAGTCTTGGGTGGTAGAGGGATGAGTGTTTGATGCTTCTGGTCCCAGAAGTCAGGTGGCACCAGTGCTGTGGTTGGTGCTGTGACCAGTGAGACACACGAAGCCACCAGGCTACCAGCTGGCTCGTTCAATGGACAACATGGGAAGTGTAGGTTCATTGTACGTGAAATATATGCTGGGGAAAGGAGGCTGAGCTGTCCTCCTGTAAAACAGTCTGAGTGCTCTTGCTAGAGTGGTTTCGTTCTTTATGGCTTGGTATAAATCTGCAGCTCTTTATTTTATAAATCAATATTTTATTGTACGGTAGTGCTTTTTTATTTTATTGTTGGGTAATGCTTTTTTATTTTGCAGTAAACCCTTTCAAGAACAAATAGCTAAAAAGACGGTTCACGTGTAGTGAAAAATTAAGTAGTGAATTTCCAGTTCTCAGGAAAAGTGATGACGAATGCATAACTTGCCCAGAAGATTTGTCATCACTTACATGTACGGTAGGGTCCTAGTGATACCATGAGCCACAGGAAAAGCAGAAGAGGCACATCTGTGAAAAGATGTGAGCAGTATGGAGGTTCCTTAAAAAACTAAAAATAGAGCTACCATATGATCCTGCAATCCCATTCCTGGGCATATATCCGGAGAAAACCATAATTTGAAAAGATGCACGCACCCCAATGTTCATTGCAGCACTATTGACAATAGCCAAGCCATGGAAGCAACCTAAATGTCCGTCCACAGAGGAATGGATAAAGAAGATGTGGTACATATATACAATGGGATAATACTCAGCCATAAAGAAGGATGATATATAGCCATTTGCAGCAACATGGATGGGCCTAGAGAATATCCTAAGTAAAGTAAGTCAGACAGAGAAAGGCAAATACCATATGATATCACTTATATATAGAATCTTTAAAAAAAAGATACAAATGAACTTATAAACAGAACAGAGATAGATCCACAGACACAGAAAACAAACTAATGGTTACCAAAGGGGAAGGGAGAGAGGGATAAATTAGGAGTTTGGGATTAACATACACACACTACTATATATAAAATAGGTAAACAACAAGAACCTACTGTATAGCACAGGGAACTATAGCCAATATTTTGTAATAACTTTAATGGAAAAGAATCTGAAAAAGAATAGGTATAAATAAATAAATAAATATATATATATATATAT
>NC_041214.2:25603693-25615683 GCF_002837175.3 Physeter macrocephalus
TTGGGTCTTCGTTGCTGCACGCGGGCTTTCCCTAGTTGCGGCGAGCGGGGGCTACTCTTCATTGCGGTGCACGGGCTTCTCATTGCGGTGGCTTCTCTTGTTGCGGAGCACGGGCTCTAGGTGCGTGGGCTTCAGTAGTTGTGACACGTGGGCTCAGTAGTTGTAGTTCTTGAGCTCTAGAGCCCAGGCTCAGTAGTTACAGCACACAGGCTTAGTTGCTCTGCGGCATGTGGATCTTCCCGGACCAGGGCTCGAACCCATGTCCCCTGCATTTGCTGGTGGATTCTTAACCACTGCACCACCGGGGAAGCCCCAAACGGTTCTTTCTTTTTTTTTTCCTTATTTTATTCAGGTATAGTTGATTTACAATGTTGTGTTAATTTCTGCTGTACAGCAAAGTGATTCAGTTATACATATATATACACATTCTCTTTCATATTCTTTTCCATTATGGTTTATCACAGGCTATTGAATATAGTTCCCTGTGCTATACAGGAGGACCTTGTTGTTTATCCATCCTGTATATACTAGTTTGCATCTGCTAACCCCAAACTCTCAACCCATCGTTCCCCCACCCCACCTCCCCCTTGGCAACCACAAGTCTGTTCTCTATGTTTGTGAGTCTGAACGAAGGGTAATTTCTTGCTCATGTCACAGTCCAGTGCAGTTGGATGGCTGTCCTGGGCAGCTCTCCTTTGAGCATTCGCTCCTGTGTGGCTCTGCCATCTCCTAGAACCTTCCTGTTTCCTCCGTGGAGTCCCCTCCTTAGAGCAAAAAGAGAACTCCGAAAGGATTGTGCAGAGGACTTTTATGGCTCGGCCTGGACGTGGTTACCTCATTTCACCTGCATCCTACTGGCCAGGACCCAGGCACCTGGCCCCAACCTAACTGCAGTGCAGGCTGGAGCATGTCAACTTCCTGTGTGCCTGGGGAAAGGAACCGAGATCAGTGAGCATCTCCTCAGCTTCTGCCACGGTCAGACCATGGGAAACGCAGTCGGGTAGAAGTCAGGACACCTGGGCTCTGCCGCTGACTTGCTGGGTGGCTGTAAGTCATCATAACGACTCTGAGCTGTTTCTTCCTTTTCAGAAGGGTGCCACTACTGCTTGCCTCATACCTGTTAGTTAGCTTACGTTGTTATATAAACGTATGTGCTAGTAATAGGAGTTGGGGTCTGCACTGTTTTTTTAAAAATTCAGATTATAAGGATTCCAGTCATTTGTTCAATAACTACGTTTTGAACTCCTGTAATAGCTAAGTATTGAACTAGCTGTGGGCAACCTCTGATCTCTGGATGGTGCATTCTGGTGAAGAGACAGGTGATAAATAATCTGTAAAGAAATAACACGGTTAAATGGTCAACATGATCTAAAGCAACTGAAGGGCTCGGGAGAGACCCCTCTGGAAAGGTGACACTTGAGCTGAGAGTTAAATAATGAGGTAGGTAGAGGCAGACTTGGGAATATCAGGGAGGAGAGTGCGCCGAGCAGAGGGGCCAGACTGTGCAAAGGCCCTGAGGTGGAGAACCAGCTTGGAGGGTTCCTTGAACAGCCAGATTGTTGTTGCATGACAAGGAACGATGAGGTTGGAGAGATAGTCAGGGGCCATATCATACAGGACCTTACACCTCTCATTGCTTCAGTTTCCTTACCTGTAAATTGTAAAACTGGGCTAATATCAACTTCATAGGGTTGCTGTAATTAAGTGGAATAATATGTGTAAAGGACTTAGAAAAATACCAGCACCTTTTATACACTACTTAAGTGTGTGATTATAGGTACAGTGAGGATTTTATTCCTGCCATGCTGGGAAAGCTTTGGACAGTTTTCAGCAGAGGAGTGTAACCTCATCTCCACTGGTTCTCATGGGCTGGACTTGAGGTAGTTGGAGGTTTCCACCCTCCTTCCAGATGTAAGGGTGTAAAGGGGGTTTTTTTGGTAAAAACCCTAACCAAAAAAAAAAAAATTTTTTTTTTCAAAACATCACGTTATTTCCATGAATCAAAATGTATGTCTTATTTTCCAAATATTTATAAGATTCCATCTTTTTTTAAAAAATTTATTTATTTTTGCTGTGTTGGGTCTTCGTTTCTGTGCGAGGGCTTTCTCCAGTTGTGGCGAGCGGGGGCCACTTTTCATCGCGGTGCACAGGCCTCTCACTATCGCGGCCTCTCTTGTTTCGGAGCACAGGCTCCAGACGCGCAGGCTCAGTAATTGTGGCTCACGGGCCTAGTTGCTCCGCGGCATGTGGGACCTTCCCAGACCAGGGCTTGAACCCGTGTCCCCTGCATTGGCAGGCAGATTCTCAACCACTGCGCCACCAGGGAAGCCCTATAAGGTTCCATCTTTAAAAAGAGGAGTATTTAAATAGACACAGACGATGGGAATTCCTGGTGGTCCAGTGGTTAGGATGCCTCACTTCCATTGCAGGGGCCACAGGTTCAATCCCTAGTCGGGGAACTAAGATCCAAGCAACATGGCACTGCCAAAAAAAAAAAAATAAGTAAATAGAAGAGACACATGAATAAGATCTTGAAGCTTCTGATTTATCCCCCTCTTGAAGCCTAGCCAAATATTTGTGCGTAATTTGTACATACATTTCTCTGGATTACGTTTGGAGATGTAAGTGAGTTGACACAGAGCTGCCGTGCCTCTTGAACTTGCTGTAAATAACATGTGGCCTGCATTTTAGGGTTTTTTGTTTTTGTTTTTTTTTTTTTTTTTTGCAGTACGCGGGCCTCTCACTGTTGTGGCCTCTCCCGTTGCGGAGCACAGGCTCCGGACGCGCAGGCTCAGCGGCCATGGCTCACGGGCCCAGCCCTGCGCCACTAGGGAAGCCCTGGCCTGCATTTTAGAACACGCTCTCCGAAAGGTCTGTTTGAGGAAGAAGAAAATCTAAGAAGATTAAAACGAGGGCTTTTTAAAAAATATCAGACAGGCTGCAGAAACAGATCTTTTTGCTCATATTAGTAAATGGTGCGTTGGGGGAAGAAAAGATACAGACACAAAGGAGCCTTCCCACTTCTACCGAAATCTATTCCTCCACACAAAAGAAGCTGGCTTCTATTTGCATTTGCTCATAGTATCCTGAAAATGCAAATGACCAGCTCAGAATGCAATTCCCCATTCATTCTCTGGCAGCAACCCTGTTGTTGGCATCCAGCGACTTGGCATGCTTGCCTGTGACCATAAGGACACCCCAGGGGCTGTGGGGTGAGCTGAGGTCACCGTTGCAGTGCTGGGCTTTTGGCCCACACGGGACTCGGCTACTGATAGGGAAAATCACAAGCACAGAATTATTTTTCTACAGGCAGATAATAAATCCCTTGGTCAATAGAATCTCAGCAACTCAGTAGCCTTGTCTAATTTGCTACCCCAAAAAAGTAACTTACTTGAGTTTCTGCATTAAGTGTTAGCATTTACGGGAGATTTGAGATATAAAGTTTCGCCAAAGGTATGTGTCTTCTATTTTTGGTAAAGAATGACGTAGAAAGGAGAGGGGCTTTCTGGAGTTTTGCTGCTTGGTGGGATATGAGATTAAAACCCAAGAGGCAGAGCCACCCAGAAGGTGCCTCGTCCAGGATTTGTGCAAAGAAGCCGGTGTCCATTTAGCTCTTGATGGATTCATTCATTTAATAAATCTTTATGATGCATTTCTACTTGGGGCCACGTGCTGTCCAGAAGATGGGGATGCAGCAGTGAACAAGGCAGGGGGGGGGGATCCTCACCTTCTAGAGCTCCATCTTTCTGGGAAAACAAAAACATAACTATGTATTTTGCATGGATACATATACATGTATATAAAAGTATTTTGCATGGCACAGAAGAAAACTCACTAAATTTGTGACAGTGGTTGCTTCTGAGAAAGAAGGGAGAATGAGGCTATGAATGAGGACAAAGGAAAACTCATTTTATCTGAAATTATGTATTTACTTTTTAAAGGAGACTTTAAAAAAACGTGTCGACAGAATGTTAACAATAATCAATTCTGGCTGGTTAGTACCCAGGTGTGTGTTATATTACTCTGTTTCTTTCTATATTTTTTTATATCCCTAACAAAGAAAAATCAAGGGCACAGACCGTAGGTTCTTCAAGTGTAAGGTCATCTTCAGAGAATATGCTTTCCAAAGTCCTTTAGAATGATAATCCAGGAACTCTTAGCAAAGTTCACCTCACAGAGCATCAGACAATCTTGGTTCCTTATATAAATATGAAGAACAGCCTGTTGTGTTACAGCGAAAGGGTTTGATGCAGTGTACATCTCACTTGCAGTAGAATTTCTCTTTGGCCTTCAGTGTGAGATGGCATTCGTCTGTGGTTCCAATAGACCCACAATGGGTACAGATCTCCCCTGAAACCTTCCTTCCAAAGAGTTTTTGTCAGGGTTGTTGGGTTTTGTGTTGAAAGTTATACGATGTAACTCATTTTCTGCTGCTGGTGTATTTGTGTCTCATTCTCAGAGAAATTTCAACTTTTCATTGCATCGAGACCAAATAAAGAATGTTGGAGAAGGAAAGATTTATCCCATTGGGAATGAGTATCCAAGGCTTGGATTCCATTTCAACAGCTTGACCACAGTCACCCAATTTTCTCAGTGTCAGAGAACTATGGTGAATGAAATGAAACAAGACTATGATGCCCCATGTTGCAGTCATCCAAAGGCTCCAGGACGGTCTCCCTCCTTTCTTGTCAATTTTAGCCCCTGGCTCGTGGCCACTGTCTTCAGCACCTTCCTTGTCATCATTCGCAGTAATTTCAATATCTACGTGGATGATCCCCTTGGGTCTTTAGCTTCCTGTCCTCCATCGCTCCTCAGCCACCCACTTCCATTGTCGTTGTCCTTGCCTCTACCATGATCTAGGTTGTTACTGCCCTCACCCTACTGAGTCCTGATTTCTATGCTTATAACCCAGCTTGGATTCCCTGGTCCACCATTATGGTCATTCTCCTGCCTACGTCCTCTCCCCAACTAGAGTCCTCACTTGGCAAGCACCCCTCCACCTCCCAACCTCCCCACCCAGCACTGCTTAAATCCAGCTCCAGCCACTCTGCACCTCCACCCAGGGAGCTGAACGTGGCTGGGGAGAAAAAGAACGCAGAGAGGACTCACTTTTTTTTTCCTTTTTAATGAAGTATCGTTGATGTACAAGATTATGTAAGTTACAAGAGTACAACATAGTGATTCACAATTTTTAACGGTTACACTCCATTTATAGTTATTATAAATTATTAGCTACATTCTCTGTATTGTACACTCTATCCTTGTGGCTTGTTTATTTTGCACATAATAGTTTGTACCTCTTACTCCCCTACCCCTATCTTGCCCTTCCTCCCTGCCCTCTCCCCACTGTGGTTTACTCTCTATATCTGTGAGCCTGTTTCATTTTGTTCACTACTTTGTTGTACTTTTTAGATTCCACATATAAGTGATATCATACAGTATTTGTCTTTCTCTGTCTGACTTACTTCACTTAGCCTAATACCCTCCAAGTCCGTCCATGTTGTTGCAAATGGCAACACTTCATTCTTTTTTAGTGGCTGAGTAGTATTCCATTGTATTTATATATACCACACCTTCTTTATCCATTCGTCTGTTGATGGACATTTAGGTTGCTTCCATATCTTGACAATTGTAGGTAATGCTGTTAAGAACATTGGGGTGCATGTATCTTTGAATTAGTGTTTAGTTTTTTCGGCTATATACCCAGGAGTGGAACTGCTGGGTCATACAGTAGAAAGGACTCACTTTTAATTCACTTACTTCAAGTGGACCCTCAGCACTCCCGGCAGCCCTGCTACCTTTCCCTCATCCGTTTACACACCTACTCTTCTTTTCTCAAACTCCCAGTAGCTCCTCTCACATCCACTCCTGCTGCTAATGACCTTGTTTCCTATTTCACTGAGACAAGCAGAGCAATCAGAAGAAAAGTTTCACATGCCATCACAACCTTGTGTACTAACCTACCTGCATCTGCCTTCCTTTCCTCTCACTGGGCCGACCGTCTGCGCTGCCGTCTAAGGCTGCCCCCTCCGTCGCTGTCTCAGATCAAATCTCCCCTGGCCTGCTCAACAACATTTCTCCAGCAATTCTCCCTCTCTTTTACTTCAGTTTTGCCCTCTCTACAGAATTATTCCCGCTGGCCTGCAGACATGCCTTAATACAGCCCATTTAAGAATCCTGTCTGGTCCTCACATCCCCTTCCAGCTACAGCTACCGTCCTATTACTCTGTTCATCTTTCCAGCTAAATTCCTTGAAAAGCTTGTCTGCATTCATTATCACTAATTCCTCTCACTCCATTTTCTCTCGATCCTTCTCTTAGCAGGCTTTGTCCCTACTGCTGCACCGAAACAGCCGTGTCAGAGTCACCGGTGACCTCTGGTTGCTAACCCCAGTGGTCATTTCTCAGTCCTCATCTTCCTGACTCAGCAGCAGGCACTTGACTCAGCCAATCAGTCTTTCCTCCTTGACCCACTCTCCTCATCAGGCTTCTTAGCGCCACATCCTCCTGGTTGCCTCCTCCGTAACTGACTCAGCCTCTGCGGTGGTTTGACCTCATCTTGGAGACCCAGTGACATTGGAATGCTCCAGGGCTCCATCCTGAGACCTTTTCCTTTTTTCATCTACACTCACTGTGTGAGTGGATGAGTCTCATAGCTTTGAATTGCCCTCCATAGAGTTTATGGATACATTTATACAAATAGTCATTATTCATGCAGGGACAGTCCTAACTAATTCAGTTCAAAATGTTTTTCTTGGCTGGGAATGTTTCAGTGATTTCATAGAAAGCTTACTTATACTCAGGGTTACAGACGTGGCATCACATTTTGATCATCTTCTGATCGTGGGATAAATAGAAATTGTGTGCAACAAAGCAGAACAAAAAAAAACAAGGCATTCTACAACAGCTATCTCCGTGAGCATGCTTAAAAATTTAATTGAATTTTTTGCTCTCAGCTTCTGAGACTGTGGCTTTAGAGCTTCTGATATTCACACTTAAGATAAGCTTCCAGCAATTAGAATGCAACCATGTCAAAGCCAAAATACCCTCTTCTTGTGACTACTCTGTTACAGCTTCTACATTGGGTGTGTATGTGTTTGACAAAAAACGCAAATAACACTGAAACACTTCCTCTTATTATAGGAAAAATAAATTCACGGCATTTACCAGCATGGGGAAGCCATATTTATATGAAAGCATCTGTTGATCTTTGAGTCTGAGATAGTTAACTAAGATGAAGCAATCAGTGTTGCTTGTGTTTTTTTTTTCTTTAATCACTGACCTTTGTCATCTGTAAGCTTTTACAGAATGAAATTCTTATTCTATTGAGTATGAAACAAAGCTGATCAAGACTTTAAACAGCTTGGATGAAGAAATTAAAATAGTGTGAACTGGGAAAGAAATGGGGCTTTTGTAAGAATGCTTTTGTAGCCATTTTCTCTACCTATTCAGGGAACAAGGAGGGAGGAGGAGATTATGGTGAAGAAAGTCTTATGAGAAAGTGAAAACACATCTTTTTCATCAGTGTATTGTGTTTCAAGGCTGCCTGTTATACAAAGTTTTCACCTGGAAAACAAATAAAAATTCAGCGACTTTGAAAAGAGATGATTCAACAATTACTCAATTAATATAATCATTGTAGATTGTTGATCTGGATTCTTCAGGACCCAGAGTGGATTATCTGTAAATTAACTGCACAATTGCCAAATCACCCCTTCATTTTGAACTTCGTAGAAACATTCTGTATATTGAGATCGTCCTATTGTATTATTTGTGAAAAATGACATTTTAAATGTTGCTTTGCCAAGCACTATCTCTGAGTGCCATGGTGCTTTAAAATATGCAAATGTGTGCTAAGGTCCAATCAGGACTGGTATTCTTTGTCAACAATGACTTATCATTTAATAAGACTGATCCAATATTTTGCAGCTTTGTTGAGACAGACTCCCTAGGAATAAGCTCCTGTACCCTAGAGAATTGTGGAATTTGTCAAAATAGAACAAATGCTTATCTTTTACTAGGAATGCATTATGGTAGAAAATCTTTTCTGGCCTAGTTCAGAGTTGAGGGAAGAAAAAGCATCATTTTGGGTATTAAACTTTTATCTGCTTATTTTAGTAATTGGCTAGATGTGAAGATTTCAGATGTTCTCATGACACAGTTTTCCACTTGGCCCTTTTCTTGGCAGGTCCCCGAGGGAAAAGTAGTAGTTCTTAATTTCCGATTCATAGACCTGGAGAGTGACAACCTGTGTCGCTATGACTTTGTGGACGTGTACAACGGCCACTCCAACGGCCAGCGCATTGGGCGCTTCTGCGGCACGTTCCGGCCCGGAGCTCTTGTGTCCAGTGGCAACAAGATGATGGTGCAGATGATTTCCGATGCCAACACAGCTGGGAATGGCTTCATGGCCATGTTCTCTGCCGCTGAACCAAATGAAAGAGGTATCGTTTCCACATAACAGCAATAATAAGGGCTCATGGTTGTTGAATGCCTCCTGTGTGTCAGGCACTGTTCTAGGCACTTTATATGGATTTACTCATTTAATCTAAAGTTTAAGAGCAATTCTTCTCAAACAGAGAGCTAATAAATACCACCAAACCATCAAGAGACCATTAAAAAATCAGTCTTGGGACTTCCCTGGTGGTCTAGTGGTTAAGACTTCGCCTTCCAATGCAGGCAGCGCAGGTACGATCCCTGGTCGGGGAGCTAAGACCCCGCATGCATTGTGGCCAAAAAACCAAAACATAAAACAGATGCGGTGTTCTAACAAATTTAATAAAGACTTTAAAAATGGTCCACATCAAAAAAAAAATCTTAAAAAAAAAAATCAGTCTTGCCAAGGGGGAGGGAGGGGGAGGGAGGGGGAGGGAGGGAGGGACTGGGAGTTTGGGATTAGCAGATGCAAACTATTACATATAGAATGGATAAACAACAGGGTCCTACTGTATAGCACAGGGAACTATATTCAATATTCTGTGATAAACCATAAAAAAAATCAGTCTTTTTTAAAGCCCATATATATTCTTATAAAAATTCAAATGTAGAAATTCATGGAGTAAAAATGTGAAGCCTGCATACAGATATACACATACAGCTATAGAAACATTTCACCCCATTGTAGTCCCCTCTTAGAAATAGCCGTGGCTGGTAGTTCCCATACCGTCTATGTGCACTTACTTATGTGTATGTACTTTTTCAATAGTTTTTAAAATATATAAGTAGTATCATACATTCATATTGTTTCACAACATTTTCTTTACACTTCATACTACGAGTTGGGATCGTTCTGTGTCAGTACATGTGCGCTCCACATGTAGACATGTGACAACCAAAGTGGTCAAGATCTGTTAAACTTACAGCCTTCCGCCTGCAGGCACCTCCTAATCTTTTCTTGCTTTGGGCTGTAGTGCAACATCGCTGGTTGGAGAGAGCAGGCAGAACCTTTGGGAGGAAATCCCAAAGAAGAATTGAGGCACAAAAAATTTAGGTATAATCCAGCTAAATCTTTGGCTAATGGCTAAACTCTGCATATATGAGGGAGAACTCAGTTGACCTGGCACAAAAGCATCATCTGGAGGTTGAAAAAAACAGAGATTACAACTGCTGCCCATTGCCAGGCCAACAGACTTTGAGCTTGGGTCTAGCCAAGTTGAATGCCTGCGAGAACGAAAGTCACTTTTTATAGGAACACAACAGGATCTAGAGACTTTATAATGTATCATTCATAATGTCCAGTATCCAATCATGGGATGAAACCAGGAAAGTGTGTCCATCTTCAAGAAAAAAAGCAGTCAATAAAAACTGATCCCCAAATAACCCAGAAGTTGCAGTTAGCAGACAAGCACTTTAAAGCAGCTATTATAAATGTTTAAGGATTTAATGGGAAATATATGTGTAAAAAATAAACAGATTGAGAATCTCAGAAAAGAAACTATATACAAAAAGAAAGTGGTAATACTAGAGCTGAAAGATACAGAACATGTAATTTTTTAATTTACCTGATGGGCTTACAAGCAGATTGGAGGTGGTAGAAGAAAAAGGCAGTGGATTTGAATAGAAATGATCCAAGCTGAAGAACCAGGAGGAGAAATATGAAAGAAAGAGGGCCTCGGAGACCAGTGAGACAATGTCAAGTGGTCTAACACACGTGTAATTTGTGTCCCAAAAGAAAAAGAGAGTGATAATAATGCAGAAAAAATATCTCAAGAAATGATGGCTTGAGGCCACCCAAATTTAGTGAAGAACATCAATTTATAGAGCCAAGAAGATCAACAAATACCAAATAAGATAAATAAAAATGAAGCCACACCTAGGCACATCATAATTAAATTACAGAAATCAAAAGATAAAGAGAAAATCTTAAAATCAATTAGATAAAACCCAAATTACATACAGAAGAACAATGGTATGAAGGATGGCTTTCTTCTAATCAGAAACAATAGAGGCCAGAAGGCAGTGGAACAGCATTTTTAAAGTGCTGGAATAAAAGTCTCAACCCAGAATTCTACAGCTAGTCTTCAAAAATGAAAGCAAGTCAGAAAGAGAAAAACAAATACTGTAAGCTAACACATATATATGGAATCTAAAAAAAAAAAAAAAAAATGGTTCTGAAGAACCTAGGGGCAGGACAGAAATAAAGACACAGACGTAAAGAATGGACCTCAGGACACGAGGAGGGGGAAGGGTAAGCTGGGACGAAGTGAAAGATTGGCATGGACATATATACACTACCAAACGTAAAATAGATAGCTAGTGGGAAGCAGCTGCATAGCACAGGGAGATCAGCTCAGTGCTTTGTGACCACCTAGAGGGGTGGGGTAGGGAGGGTGGGAGGGCACCATTGTAATTATACCCCAATAAAGATGTTAAAAAATGGAATAATAGTAATGGTAAAAAAAAAAGAAAATGAATAAAGACAGTTTCAGATAAACACCTGCATCACAAGAAGTATTTAAGGAAGTTTCTCAAGTTGAAGGGAAGTGGCCCCACAGGGTAACCCAAAGGTAATGGAAGGATTGAAGGCCACTGGAAATGGTAAATATAGAAGGCTATGTTTTATTTTCTTCTCTAATTTCTTTACATGTATCTGTTCAAAACAAAACAAACAAAAAACTTTACCACTCTATTGTGGCAAGCGTAATGTATGACATAATATATATGACAACAATAGAACAAAGGATGGAGGAGCAAATGGAAATATACAGTACGTGAAGAAATACACTGTTAACTCTAAATAAGCTGTCCTTGGAGAACCCATTAAAAATGCACACGTTTTAGCTAAAAGCCAAAAGATTAAAATAGAATACCAGAATTATTGAACAGCCCAAAGAAGGCAGGAAAGGAAGAACAGATGGAACAAGAGAAAGGTGTGACAAATAGAACAAAATAGTAATTGACACACTCAATCCAAACATGTCAATAAATACATTAAAGGTAGAGGATTAAATACTCTAATTAGAAGACAGTAATTATTCGAATGGGTTAAAAAGCAGAGCCCAACCATAATTATCTAAAAGAAAGCACTAGAAATACAAAGACAAAATAGGTTCAACATAAAAGGATGGAAAAATATGTACCATGCGAACTTCATTAAAATCAAAACTAATGCTTATAAAAGGCAATGTTACAAAGATGGATAGGTAACCTACAGAATAGGAGAAAATATTTGCAAAACTATCTCATAAAGGATTTGTATTCAAAATATATAAAGAACTCAACAGTACAAAGATAAATATCCCCATAAATATAAAAATGGGCAAATACTTGAACAGATACTTTCCAGAAGATATATGAATGACACAAAAGTACATGAAAAACTGTTCAGTGTCATTAGTTAACAGGGAAATGCAAATTAAAACCACAATGAGAGGGCTTCCCTGGTGGCGCAGTGGTTGAGAGTCCGCCTGCCGATGCAGGGGACGCGGGTTCGTGCGCCGGTCCGGGAAGATCCCACATGCCGCGGAGCGGCTGGGCCCGTGAGCCATGGCC
>NC_041214.2:25616134-25625041 GCF_002837175.3 Physeter macrocephalus
GCGTCCGGAGCCTGTGCTCCGCAACGGGAGAGGCCACGACAGTGAGAGGCCCGCGTACCGAAAAAAAACAAAACAAAACAAAACACAATGAGATACCATTACATACCAACCGGGTTGGCTAAAAATTTGACCGCACTAAATGGTGGCAAGGATGTGATGCAACCAAAGTGCTCATCCCTTGAGAGGTAAAAAATGCTACAACCGCATGGGGAAAAAAGTTTGGTAGTTTCTTATGAAGTTAAACATCTACATCTACTCTTGGCCCAACAATTGCATTCCTGGATATTTATACAAGAGAAATGAAAATACATGTCCCCAAAGAGATTTATACAAAAATGTTCATAGCAGCGTTATTCGCAGAAGCCCAGACTGGAAGCAAGCCAAATGAATATCAGCAGGAGAATGGGTGAACAAACTCTGGTTTCCACACCCCGGAATACTACTAGCAATGTCAGGGAACAAACTACTAATACACACAGCAACATGAATGTATCTCAGAAATTGTACTAAGCAAGACAAGTGAGACACAGAAGAGGACACACCGTATAATTCCATGTATATGAAGCTCTAGAATAAACCTAATCTAAGGTGAAATTTTTTAGAAAAATGGCGTGAAGAGCCAGCAGATTGACTGACAAGGGATACAGGAATTTTGTGGGAAATGATTCTATTATCATCATAGGAGTGTGGCTCACGCGGGCAGATCCATTTTTCAAATTTTTACAGCTAAGACTTGTGCATTTCAGAGTATTGAATTTACCTCCCCCAAACCTGTAAAATGATAATAATAATAATAATAATGCAGGTGGTGAGCACTGAGTAGTGATATTGATAGAATAGTAAAATGATGATAATTGTTGAAATTGGATGATGCATACATAGAGATTCATTATATTGTTCTGTTTATTTTGTATATGCTTGAAATTTTCCATGAATTAAAAGTTACAGAGGGACGTCCCTGGTAGCGCAGTGGTTAAGAATCCGCCTGCCAATGCAGGGGACATGGGTTCGAGCCCTGGTCCGGGAAGATCCCACATGCCGCAGAGCAACTAAGCCCGTGCACCACAACTACTGAGCCTGAGCTCTAGAGCCCGTGCGCCACAACTACTGAAGCCCTCATGCCTAGAGCCTGTGCTCTGCAACAAGAGTAGCGCAATGAGAAGCCTGCGCACCGCAATGAAAGTAGCCCCCGCTCGCCGCAACTAGAGAAAGCCCCTGTGCACCAACGAAGGCCCAACGCAACCAAAAATAAATAAATAAATAAATATTTTTTTAAAATTACAGAAATTACTCCAGGCTCAATTTTTATAACACATTGTCTTAAATTTAGAGACTTCTTTTAAGAATGATTAGCTTCTATGTCACAGAAATATTTTTATTAAAGTATATTAATTCCTTTCAGTGTTTCTTTGTTAGTTAAGTCCCAGTAAAATTAAATGTAAAACTTGTATTAAAATGTCTTTCTAAGATTATTTCTGTGAACCTTTTTGTGTTGGGTTGACTTTTTTCCGTAAGATGTTACAGGAAAAACCCAAACGAACTTTTTGGCCAACCCAATACATATGCATAGAGATTGGTCTGAAATGATGTTTGTCACATGTTCATTGTGGTTAGTGGGATTTGAGGTAATCGTACCCCGAATTCAATTTTAATTTTTTTTCCCCCACCAGTGAAGAAACAGCTTTACTAGGAGTCTAGGCATATTTGGGAAACCCAGTTCAGTCCCAGAGAAGTGAGGCTAATATCGGCACAGAGCAGGAATCTAGCACTGCAGAATTTTCTCTTGAAGACCAAGTGTGAAACTAAACCTCCATCTTAATATCCTAACAATCAGAAATGCTGCTGAGTTTAGCTGTGGTGAAACTTCTGGAAGCTCCTAGTGAAATAATGAGACTTGTGCATAAAGAGAGAACCTCCAGCACTGCTGAGTCTGAGCTCTACCTGAGGTTATGGGTCTGGGGTGGGAGGAACAGAGGAAAAGGTAGGGGGATGGTCTCATCCCCACACAAGGCCATCTCAGTGTGCAGGTGAGGGAGGAACCAGGAGTCTGGGGACAGAGGGCAGCAGAGAGACACTGGCCGAAGAAGCACAGTCCCTATCATAACGCACAGGGCCTGTGCTGTCTGCTGTGAGGGCACCTCCAGCAGGTCCCGGCAACACCCGGTGGCACCCCTTCCTGAGGCCCCTGGGAGAGAGCCTTCCTGGTTCTGTTCTGAGTTCATTCAGAGCAGAACTGCTCATGCCTGGTGGCAAGTCCAGGGTCATGGTTAGCTGTGTGGGATGGAGCGGCCCCCCTGTGACACCTATACCTGTTAGTCCAGGAGACTTTTCTGGAGCAGTCACTTTCTCACACCAAGAGGGAGCTTGCCCAACCCAAGCCCAATCTAGAGATCACTCCCACCTTCTTTAATGCTTTTCTGTGTTGCTGAAAATTTATAAACATCTATTGTTTTTACAAACAAAATTATTCTTAAAAATTGTGAAAGATGTATAGTATAAAAAGTTTTCTAGGAATGAGAGTTGTCTATAACAGCTAATTCAGATTTTGTCCGTGGACATGGACAAAAATATTATTAGTAAATAATACCCCTGCCTTGAGAGTTCTAATGAGCCTGCATGATTTCTGAATGAGTGCGTGCCCAAATGCTTTGTCTCATCCAAAAAAATGGGAAAAAGGAAGGAAGCTATGGCCCTGATTTCACTCCTTCTCTCTCTCGTGCTGATATGATATGTCAGGTAACCTAGAGATCATTCTGTGTGTGTGTGTGTGTGTGTGTGTGTGTGTGTGTGTGTGTGTGAGGGAGGGCGTTGGTTTAGAGGAGACTAACCATTTTTTTAAAGAGAAAATTTAAAAGCATCTGCCATTGTCTTTATTATAGTATCAGTATTCCAAATTCCTAATTTCCCCATGGTTGCATTGCCATAAACTTGGATTTTCTTTTTTCATTTTTAATAATTTCAGGGGATCAGTATTGTGGAGGACTCCTTGAAAGACCTTCCGGCTCTTTTAAAACCCCCAACTGGCCAGACCGTGATTACCCTGCAGGAGTCACTTGTGTGTGGCACATTGTAGCCCCAAAGAATCAGGTGAGATTCCCTGAAAACATGAAGAAACTATGCGTGTGTGAATTAGTGTGAACTGTTAAAGATACAGGGTGAAGAAGACCCCCTGGACACAGTATTTCTTCATGCAAAGGCCCAGGTTAAAATTGCCTTTGTGCCATTTGACTTGCAAAGTCATGGATTTAATTTCCTATTATAGAATTGTAATTTTCAAAACAGGTTTTGAAATACAAATGGTCTGCAGATTCCACATGAGATTGTTTAACCCTGTGGAAGATGTTTTAAGCATGGGGTTATAAGCAGCAGTGACTAACCATGGGAAATAACAAACCCCCAAGTACATGTACACTTCAGGTTACCATTTGCTCACAGAGCATTACGTCCTGATAATGGCCCTCTTAGTCACCAAATCAGAAACAGCCTGAATGCTTCACTTTAACAAAGCCAATGCAAGCACACCACATCATCTTTTCTAAGAACAAGGTGTCTGATGAGAAAACTGGTGGTGTGTGGTTTTTTTTTTTTTTTGGTTGTTGTTTAAAATAAAATTTTTGTAGGTTCCCCACAAATAACTTTATTCATTGCCCTAAAACAATCAACAGAGAAGTTTTCCATTGTTTATTAGTATGTGGTTATATGAATTTTTACCTTCTTTGGGGACCACTTTCAGATATTAATTGCAGGCTGGAACTTACCATGAGGATAGACCAAGCTTACGTTGTGGAATTCTGAAAATAACTTTTAAAAAATTGTCATTATTACAAACATTATAGACTTAAATCAAAACACTGTATGGTGAGCATTATAATACTGTTAAAAATACTTTTCTAAATTGATCTTTTGTGCTGCTTACACAAATATTATTTGACATATATTCATTTCTTTAGTGGAAAATTATTCAGGTAAATATTCCCTGCAAGTTAGTGATTTGAGTACACACACACACACACACACACTTCACACACTTTGATCATAATCCCAAAATTTAGTTTTATTTTTAAGTTGAAAAATATGTTCATTTATTTGATAATGAAAGATTCTATAGATCTATTAAACATTTTATAGTTTAAAATAAATTTAAAAATTAAATTTCTAAAACATTTAAGCCATTATGTAATTCTTGAGATTGTATTGATCATTTTTCTCTGTGTCATTTGTAAATACATTAGATTAAATAATTTGAATTTAATTATACTCACAGATTACAATTTAGCATCTTTTTTCCATTGTTTTTCTCTTGGATTATTTAAATTTAAATTTGGGTTTTATCTTATTTATATGACTTTTGGCTTCAGCCAGCTGAGTTTTTAATCATGGTTGTAGTGTCTGAAATCACTGCAAACTGTCCAAATGAGAAAAATCATATGAGAAAGTTAAGTCCTAAGTAATTTCTATATAAATCTATGGGCATTTTCTTCTATTGAAGACTTACTTTTTAAAAAATCATAGCTTTCTCCTTTACCCTCCTATTTATTTACTTATTTTTATTTTCTCTTCAAAAGTTCTGTGCCTAATTTCTAAGTAGAAAAAGTTCAGCCAATTTTTTAATAACCTAGAGCACATTTTATTACTAACCAGTAAGGAGTTACAGGACCCAAAGAGGAAATATTTTAATATAACTTAAAGCAGTGTTAAGTATGAATAAGCAATTATTCACCCATCACTGGTGCTGACTTTTTAAAAGTGGATAAATATGTAGATAAGTGGCAATGATGTTCAAAGCCACACTTTACCTTTGTGTCTCTCTGTGGTGCCATTGCTGTTATCACCTTCACCCACATTACTGTGTCTAAGTCTTTGCTAGCTAACAACTAGTAACTGTGTGCCTGTCCTAACAGGAGTTAATGCCTATTATATTCCATAAGCAGCAAGGAGGGTTGCCTGCCCACCTGCCATCCAGCAAGAGTGGGGACCAGCCCTCTGGGTGCCATGGGTATTTATGAACCCAGTGAGACTTCCTCTGATTCACACGTTGGAGGGAGTCTTGAAAAATCTGCTTATGAGGGGAATGATTGCTCTTACATCAAAACTTCTTATTGATTCGAATAATTTAGGACACTATTACTGGTACCAGTGCAAAAAAAAAAATTAAGAAATACTTCAGAAATCTAACACTGACTTTGTGTATCCATGCTTCTATGCAGCCTCTTCAAAAATCAACCAGATCACTGAGCACACTGTGTCTGGCAGGCACAGTTTTCAAACATACTTCCAGGAGACATCATAGTCAGCTCCCACTTCCCTGAACCTCTGGTCCTAAAGAATTTGACTTCTTTACATGTGGTGGGAATGTGAGTCTCCTTTTCTTGAAAGGGGAACTATTGTGTCCACCCATCTCACGCACCCCAACACACACTACTATGGGGACATTGTAGATAATATTTTTATTTCTATTAGTTTTCCTCTAGAGAAGAATGAAGTTGGTGTATAGCCCCGCTTCCCACTCCAACACAAGCCCAATTTAAGTCTTAACATAGGTTTCTGGGGTTATATAGTGTTTTTATACTTTCTTAGCTGTAAGTGAACAGAGTTCCCACGTTTAAGATCCTAATTAGGATTGATTTGGGCTTGAGATGGTCTTTTGGAATGATTAAAAATGAAAGCAAAAGAATACCACAATTTTGGGGCTTCCCTGGTGGCGCAGTGGTTGAGAGTCCGCCTGCCGATGCAGGGGACACGGGTTCGCGCCCCGGTCCGGGAGGATCCCACATGCCGCGGAGCGGCTGGGCCCGTGAGCCACGGCCGCTGAGCCTGCGCGTCCGGAGCCTGTGCTCCGCAACGGGAGAGGCCACAGCAGTGAGAGGCCCGCGTACCGCAAAAAAATAAATAACTTAATTAATTTAAAAAAAGAAAAAAAAAGAATAGCACAATTTTGATAACTGATAAGTATGTAAACACTAAGAAAAATTTCAAACGCGGTGAATACATTTTTTTAAGAAGGAAAATCGTGGTACCCTACAAATCTGGGGAGAGGAAGAATTCTGTTTGAGGTTGTTCCGCACTGCTCCTCTGACACTTCCAATGTTGTGCTTTCACTAAAGCTTATAGAATTAAAGTTTGAGAAGTTTGACGTTGAGCGTGATAACTACTGCCGGTACGATTATGTGGCCGTGTTTAACGGTGGGGAGATCAATGACGCTGAAAGAATTGGGAAGTATTGTGGCGACAGCCCCCCCGCGTGAGTAGCACCTGTTTTATTTCATTAATATTTTAGAGACTCTAAACTTGTTTCTTATTAAATTGCCCAATTATATTGTATTTTCTGGAAGATTTTGTGGTGTTGTTTTGTTCTCAAATTCTTGGGTTCCATGGCAGTGGAGTCCCGTACATCATCGACACAAAGAGTAGCCAACCCAGAGAGCGAGGCAACATTAGCTAGAGTGTAGAGAGGGCTCAGCAGCCAAACAGATAAACCGAAGTAGAGTTGGTGATGCCCCTGGGGCAGATGCTGGGCCAGAGACCTGACCTGGATACCTCACTGCCCTGCAAGGGGGGAGCTGAAGCATCAGAGTGGAATGAGGAAAATTCTGAGCAAAAACTAGGGAGCTGATTATTGGGAATCCAGACGAGGAAACCCGGAAGCTTATGACAGATCCAGGTGATTTTACCTGTCCTGGATTTTGGGGACTTTACGCCACCTCGCATTGTTGCTTAAATTCTTGCTGAGTGAGCCTGAAAGGTACATGTATTTATCAGCAAATATTTATGGAGCTAAGAGCTCTGCCACTTACTAGATGCATGACATTGGGCAAGTTACTTAACTCCTCTGTGCTGTATTTTGGTGCAACACATGACTCTTTGGGTGCAAGATATTTCACACCATCACATACAATACTAGGAAAAGTGGCAATGACATTACTACAGCTTGCCGGCAAAGTCACCACTGTGCCAATTTAAATAGCCTTTCTTATTCTGTAGAATATCTGCATCACTTGATCTTACATGCATTTCTATGATTTCCCATAGACACATTTGAGTTAAAGCAAGGTACTTTCCGGTTTAAATTCATTTATATTTATTATGTTTGATAATAGTAAGCATTTTTAGTACCTTCAAGATAGTTATAATTTAAACATTACTATAGCCAAATTTGGCTTTGCAGATGTGTGACACCAATGTGATTGAACTAATTCTTCCCCCTCTCCCCAAGGGAGATAATAAGGAAGATTGGCTGTTTTGACCTTGGCTTTTGGTGAAAGGAAGAAGTAGTCTCTGATGGGAATTCTTTTTTTTTTTTTAACATCTTTATTGGAGTATAATTGCTTTACAGTGTTGTGTTAGTTTCTGCTGTATAACAAAGTGAATCAGCTATATATATATACATATATCCCCATATCCCCTCCCTCTTGCGTCTCCCTCCCACCCTCCCTATCCCACCCCTGTAGGTAGTCACAAAGCACCGAGCTGATCTCCCTGTGCTATGCATCTGATGGGAATTCTTAACCAAAACCCAGACCACATGTGAATCTGAGGTTATAATTTACACTCTCTGACTGTCCGCCCAAAAACGTAGTCAAAAATTTACTTCAAACAGTTTCCAAGTTGAGAGTGCCTACATGGCGTGACAGAGGAAAACACAAATCCTCTCTGGAAAAATGCATCTTAACTTGGGCTTTAAGAATTCCTATAAATAAAGTTTCAAGAAATACAATTCCCAATCAAAAAAATCACAAAACAGAAAGGAAAAGCCAACATAAACAAGAATCAGCAGAAACAAAAAGTATAATTAGACCCACAGAGGCATATATAGTAAAATGATGAGCTCCAGAATGTGAAATAAGTATGCTTAAAGAAATTCATATACAGTATATTAATTGAGAGCCTATAAAGTGCAGGCTGTTGAAAGTATGAACAAGAATCAAGAGACTTTCAGAAATGTTCAAACAGATTTAACAAAGAGCCTAACAGAATTTCCAGAACTGAGCTATAAGTTAAACAAGAAACTTAATGCATGTGTGAAACAGCTGATTTGATATAGTTCCAGAAAGAATTAGGGAACTGAGAAATAGATGTGAAGTAATTCCCTGGAACATAGCACAAAGAGACAAATAGATGGAAGATATAAAAGAAAGGTTAAGAGTCATAGAAGCTAGAGTGAAAGGATCTAATATACACTTAACGAGGGTTCCATAAGAAAAAATACCGAATGTAGGAAATTTAATGTTTGAAGAAATAATAGCTGAGAGTTTTGCAGTATGGATGAACGATATCAGTGATCAAATTCAAGAACTCAATAAATCCTAAGCAACATATATATTAATACATCCATTCCTACATGTATTCTAGTAAAACCACAGAACAACAGAGAAAGATGTTAAAAATATCCAGAAAGAAAAGATAGATTATTACAAAGGAAAGAGCCTAACAACTGACTCCTCAATAGCAACAGTGGAAATCAGAAGATCTTAGAAGAATATCTTCAAAGTGTTGAGACAAAATTACTGTCAGTCTAGAATTATTTACCCAGAAAAACCTCTCTTCTGTGAATGTGGGTGAAATAAAGACGTTTTCAGTTAAATAAGAGCCGAGACAGTTTACTACCAACAAACCCTAATTAAAGAAACTTCATTATGACTTTACTTCGGGCAGAAAGATGATGATCACAGAATAAAGGACTGAGATGCAGGAAGAAACACTGAGCAAAGATACTGGTTGTAGGGCTTCCCTGGTGGCGCAGTGGTTGAGAGTCCGCCTGCCGATGCAGGGGACACGGGTTCGTGCCCCGGTCCGGGAAGATCCCACGTGCCGCGGAGCGGCTGGGCCCGTGAGCCGTGGCCGCTGAGCCTGCGCGTCCGGAGCCTGTGCTCCGCAACGGGAGAGGCCACAACAGTGAGAGGCCCGCGT
>NC_041214.2:25625198-25638427 GCF_002837175.3 Physeter macrocephalus
CGGAGCCTGTGCTCCGCAACGGGAGAGGCCACAACAGTGAGAGGCCCGCATACCGGAAAAAAAAAAAAAAAAAAAAAGATACTGGTTGTAGAGTTGAAGGATTTTCAGGTCTTTGTATTGTTTGAGAATAGGGTGGAGATATTGTGAAACTTTATAATATGCCGGAGTAAATATGGATGTTAAATCGAGGCAACCTCTAAAAAAAGTAGAAATAGAGTCTTTAATTTCCAAAACTGTGGAGGGGAAAACATGCAATGAGAAAAAGTTCAATCCAAACAAAGCAACAAAAGAGAAAAAGAGAAACATTTTAAAAGACAGGACAAATAAAAAGCACAAAAGGAGGACTTCCCTGGTGGCACAGTGGTTAAGAATCCGCCTGCCAATGCAGGGGACACGGGTTCGATCACTGGTTGGGGAAGATCCCACATGCCGCGAAGCAGCTAAGCCCGTGCACCACAGCTACTGAGCCTGCGCTCTAGAGCCCACAAGCTACAACTACTGAGCCCACATGTCACAACTGTTGAGCCCACACGCCACAACTACTGAAGCCTGTGCACTCTAGTGCCCGCGTGCTGCAACTACTGAGCCTGCGAGCCACAACTACTGAAGCCCGCGCGCCTAGAGCCCGTGCTCCGCAACAAGAGAAGCCACTGCAATGAGAAGCCCGCGCACCGCAGCGAAGAGTATCCCCTGCTCGCCACAGCTAGAGAAAGCCTGCGAGCAGCAACGAAGACCCAAGGCAGCCAAAAATAAATAAATAAAGATTTTTTTTTTAAAAAAAGCATCAAAGGAGACCATAGAAATATATCTAGATGTACCTGTAATCAATATAAATGCAAATGGATCAAATCATTGATGAAAAGACAGAGAGTGTCAGGCTGGATATCAAAGTAAAATCCAGTTATATGCTGTTTATAAGACACGTCTCCAAAAAATAAGAACACAGAGTATTCGAGAATGAAAGGTTAGAAAAATCTATTGTAAGCAAATGCTAACTGAAAGGAAACTGGCATAGCTTTATTGATATAAGGGAAAAGAATTTTAGGCAGAAAGCAGTTCTGAAATAGTTCCTCTATAATGATGAAAGGTGCAGTTTATCAGGAAAGTATAATAATTATAAACTTGTATGCACATCAAAATATCTAATTCAGAAAAATAATAAAAATTAAAAGACAAATCTACAAAGTCCACTGTTACAGTAGGAGATTTTTAACACATCCCTTTCAATATGGGAAATTAGGCTGTAGACGATTTGAAGGCAACAGGCTTGGTCTAATGGATAGAGAACACTGCATCCAACCATTGGAGAGAATACTTTTCCTTTTTTTTTTTTTTTTTTTTTTAAGCAAAATGGACGCAGGAAAAAGAAAAAGCCAGAATAATGATTAAAGAAATTTGATCTGTAGTTGAAAAGTCTTCCTATCAAGGGAGGAAAAGAACAGGCCCTGGTTGTTTTTCTCCATGAGTTCTAACCAACATTTGAGGAACAGATGATTCCGATACTGCACAGATTCTTCCAGAGAGAAATAGGGATTGTTCCACAGCAAATTTTACAAGGCTAGTATAAAGTGACACCAAAACAAGATAAGGACAAAGAAAAGAATACTGAAGATCAATCTCACTTATGAATGTGATGAAAAATAAATCCTAAAAGAAAAAATATTAGCAAGCCAAATCTAACAATCAAAAAATACTTTATGACCAGGAGTTCAAGGTTGGTTTGAATTTAGAAAAATCTATTAATTTAATTTTATATATTACCAAATTAAAGTGTGACTTGTAAACTTATGTTTTTATTAGTTGAAAACATTAACTTATATAAGACTATCTTAAATAGGTTGAATAAAAAAGTTTGTATTTTTAAAAAGGTATCTTAATAGCAATAACAAAAAAAAACCCCAAGAATTAATCTAACAAATCACGTACAAGGCCTTAATAGAGAAATTATAAAACGTTACTAAAAGATATTTTAATAAGACAATAAGACCTAAATAAATGGAGCTATATACTAGTCTCATGAATAGGAAAAATCAGTATTATTTAAAAATTTTAAAGATTGGCGTTCCATTAAAACTGACAGTCCAGCTGTAAAATACTAAAAGATATTTTACTAAGACCTAAATAAATGGAGCTATATACTAGTCTCATGAATAGGAAAAATCAGTATTATTTAAAAATTTTAAAGATTGGCGTTCCATTAAAACTGACAGTCCAGCTGTAAAATGTACATGGCATTGCTAGGGGAGGGGACAAAACTAAGACAGTTTTGAAGGAGAAGAAACCGGCAGGAGAATTTGACCAACCATGGTGGAGCCACGTCAGAAAGCTTTTGTAATTAAGAGAGTATGGTTTTAACAGAGAGGTAGAAAAATTGACTAATGAAAACACCAAAGAGAAGCCAGAAACATATCCACATGTCTCTGCAGATTAGACATATCCCAGAGGTGCACAGATCAGCAGGTAAAGGATGACCCTATTGAAAAATGAGGCAGGGACAACGTTTGCTCCTATGGGAAAAATGAATTGTATTTGTATCTAATATCACACAAACGTCAATTACAGATGGATTGGGAACTGAAATGAGAACTTCTGCTCATCAAAATGCACCTTAAAGAGAGGGAAAAGAGAAGGCGCAAAACGGAAACAGATATTTGTCAAATATTTGATATATTTGACAAAGACCTAGGTCTAGGTTCCAAAACATATCAAGAAATCCTTAAAAATTATTCAGGAAAAGATAACAACTCAGAAAAAATGGACAAAAGACATGAAAAGGCATTCCCCAAAGAAGAAAGCTGCACAGTGAATAAATCTTTGACAAGAATGTAAATTGGTACAATCACTTTGGAAATCAGTTTGGCAATATATAATAAAATTGAAAATAAGGACTTCCCTAGTGGCGCAGTGGTTAAGAATCTGCCTGCCAATGCAGGGGACACGGGTTTGATCCCTGGTCCGGGAAGATCCCACATGCCGCGGAGCAACTAAGCCCGTGCGCCACAACTACTGAGCCCGTGAGCCACAACTACTGAAGCCCACGCGCCTAGAGCCCGTGCTCCGCAACAAGAGAAGCCACCAGGGTGAGAAGCCCACGCACCGCAACAAAGAGTAGCCCCCACTGGACACAACTAGAGAAAGCCTGCGTGCAGCAACGAAGACCCAACGCAGCCAAAAATAAACAATTTTTTTAAAAATTTTGAAAATGAGCTTGTATCCTCTGACCTGGTATAGAGCATATACCCTACTCTCCTCGTGGACAGTTTTGTCCCTGTGCATCACAAGACATATACAAAAATGTTCTCATTAATATTATTTGTACTGGGGGGAGAGTAAACAGCACAGTGTTTATCAACAAGAGAGTAGTTCGATTCTGTTATAGTTCACACTCTACAGCCCTGAGCACAGTGGATGAATCTCACAGTTATAATGTTGAGGGTGAAAAAAATAACCGAAAAAGACACACTAAACTCTTTCATTTATATCAAGTTTAAAAAAATGCAAACCTATAGAATATATGGTTTCATGATGCATACGTATGAGTAAATCTGTAGACAAAAGGAAAGGAGAAGCACAAAACTCAGGGTGCATGGGGGCAATGGGGACATCACTTCAGCATCCCTGTGCCTGGTTCAAATCAGTATCGATACCATTGGATTCAGTTCAGAAACATTTACTATACATACCCCAGCCGTGTGTGTGGCAGACACGATGCTAGGAACCTGGAACACAAAGATAAAATAAAAGATAGAGAGGTAAGTAGTGGGAAGGACCAAAACAAGGCAGATAGGTAAATTGGCAACGGAATGTCCTGGTGGATTCCTGACAAGGAGTCCTTTGGTCCAGTCGGGACAAGTGGTGGGAGGTCAGGGGAGGTTTGGGAAAAGAAATTATGCCTCTTGAAGCTGAGTCTTGAAGCAAGAGTGAGAGTTAGAGGCAGAACTTAGGACAGACTCATTCCAAGCAGAGGGGACTCCGTTATTGAAGATCCACAGGGGAGATATATGCTCTTCTGGAGCCTGAACCTTGAGTGGGTGCCCAGAGAGCGAAGAGGCGGAGAGTGGAGTTGGGTTCCACGTCCTGCAGACATGGGAGCTCTCGTAATGCAGTTAGGGGAAGTGACAGGACCGGTGCTTCTAGAACGCCCGCCCTAGACAAGAGGAGCAGGGAGCTGGCAAGGAGGCTGTAGCAGTGGTCCCGGTAAAGCTGAGGTGGTAGGGAAGGGTGGTAGAGATGAAGAGGAGGTGGATCAAGGAATATTTAGGAGGCAGAATTGGCCGGACTTGGTGGCTGGTTGGCTGTAGTGATTGAAGAAGAGGAAGGCTGTGGATGACAAAGCGGAGACAGCTCACAGAGCCGGCTCTGTAAGACACCAGTCAGCATCCTCAGTCCATTCCTGGGATTTGCCAGTGGGGAGTGGGTCCAGTGAGATGCCCCCTTGCCTTCCTAGCAATTTGTAACATTAATTTGCAGATGCAGCACTCTGCCCTCAGTACATTTATGGCACTGTGACTCTGTCGCATTCATACTAAAGCTCAGTAGCAGCATAACTAAAGATATCTTTGTTACTAAAATACTCTTCCTTGAGAAAATTCAGCTTCCAATATCGTGCCTCCAAGATTAGTTCATAGAAAAGGCAGTGAATGATCACTGTGATTATACCATCATGCCTAGAAGGCTGACCTGGTTGGATCTTAAGGTTTTCTTTGCTGCTTATAAGAAGTGCTTTTTGTAATTTTATCATCTAAACAAGATTAACGTGTCTTATTTGTACTTGTAGTTGAGAACTGTGTTTCCTGCACACTGTATTTATTCAATGGAATGTGTTTTCAAAAGCAAGGTAAAATATTTCTGTTCCAGGCTTTATCCTCAGAAGCATTATTTAAATGACCTTGGTCACTTTTGTGACTGGAACTCTAAATGTGGGTCACAGAGCTTGCTCTTAGGTTTGTCTCATCCCTTGGCTAAGAAGGCAATAACCTTCAGGACAGAAAAGATCCTGCAGTTTTTCTAACTGGTTGGGTCAAGTCCAGATCTACCTTCCCCTCCACCCACTCCACTCCAAATAGCTGATAGGTTGCCTCATTACTTACTGTCCGTGAAGGCTAAGAAGTGATTCAGCTGAGAAGACACCTCAAAAAAAGGAGTTTGGTCAAACCACTCAATTAAATAAATTTTCCACTTCTGAATTAGTTTTAAAATAGAATTAGCCAAACAGCATTTTTAAACCATTGTTTAAATAACAATAGCAAGATTAAATGAAACTACCGTCTTGTATAATATAGTTATCCCCTAAGATTTAACAGAGCTTCTGAGCCTCAGTTTTTATCGCCACTAAACCTTTAGTACCAGCACGCCCCTAAAATTGCTTTAAAATTAGAATTCTTAATGATGTCGTTCATGACCACCGAAACAAAGTAATCACTTTCTCTTTCTCCTTCACAGCATTTTGCTACCCAGATTATAAACAGAAAGGTTTCCATTTCAGGCACGCATAAGAACTCTCATTAACAATGAAATGAAAGTCCCATGAAACCCTGCATGGTTTTCTTATCCCTAGGTGACCAGCCCACTGAGGTGATCCCTTTGGTGGTGTCTTCTCAGGGTGTGGGAATTTGTTCACCGAAGTTCTCCATCTGATTCCCCAGGGCCAGCATCCCTAGCTCCCCAGGCCAGCTGGAACCCAGAGTCTTAGTTCAAAGAAGCTGTGTGGTTGCCAAGTCAGGCCAAACCCTGCGGTGCTTGTGAGGAACCAGCTGCAGCTTGAGTGTTTACATTGGTCCCAATGTCTACCGGCGTCTCTAAAGGCACCTGGTCCTTTCAAATGCTGACTCTCCCACATACTAACCGAGGGCCCTGGGCAAATCACTTGAACTCTCCGATCTTCACTTGCCTATTCCATGAAAAGGGCATAATAACAGGGTTGTTGTGAAGACAGAATTCAACAGTTTTCATAAAGCACGTGCCTAACTGAGCAAACGTTCAGTAAATGTTAGCTATTCGCATTCATACTGAGCAGATTAAGACCATCATCTTTTTAAGTATTTCAGCTTTTCAGTTTAAACAAAGAATAACCTATCGTCAGAAATTGATGGAAAGTTAGAAAATTCTACATTTCAGAGAGGTGTCACCTAAATTTTTAAATATATATATATATATTTACATCTTTTTTTCTTTTAGGCCAATTGTATCTGAGAGAAATGAACTTCTCATTCAGTTTTTATCAGACTTAAGTTTAACTGCAGATGGATTTATCGGTCACTACAAGTTCAGGCCAAAGAAATTGCCGGCAACTACAGCACCACCTGTTACCACCACCTTTCCTGTGACTACAAGTAAGTTTTTCTCGTTTGAAGTTTGTACACAAACTTGAGGAGTATAAGAAAAATTCTTCTGAAGTAGAAAAAAAAAATTAAATAAGAGGAAAATACTTGAGACTAAAATAAGTTAAATAAGATGAAAACTTACGGAAGAGAATAATATGATTCCATGAATTAAAGAAAAGTGTAAGGTGTAAGAATGCTTCTAAGCTAATAATTTTAAAATGTTACCTAAGGAAATTATGGTCACTTAAAAATGCTAGGAACCCTATTTTGGCACAGATCACTACAAGCCTACTTTTTATTTCTTGGCACTTATAAAATTATGTTTTTCTTTTTATTACATAGAACTGTAGTGTTTTAGGTTAAAGTTTCAGGGCCCTGATACCTGCCTGTTTTCACATCTGCCAGTATTTGGACTTTTTTGGGAGGGGGTATGCTCCAAAATGTGTCATACAAAATGTATTAGTTTTTCAAATTGGAGTAAATCAGACAAAAATATTTGAGGTATTATAGAAGCCAGTCGGGAAACTCTGGTATTATCTAACAAATGGAGGGGCAAGTGTGGGTCCCTGTATCTTGTCTCTACACCCTGTCAGCTCCACCCACCAGGATTTCAGGCCTGTGATTTCAAAATCTAAATCCAGGGAGGAGAAAAAAAGTGGGAAGGAAGGATCTAAGGTTAAGATATGAAATAGGCTGAGATAAACCCAGCTTCACTGCCCACCGTTTTCTGCAGGTACCCTGAGCAGGGCTGTCCTGAGTACAGGCACTTCTAGAAGGGCTGATTTTCTGAGCAGTCCACAGTATGCCACCTTGTGGCCTGCAGCTGTACTGCCACATGTTACAGCAATATTTCTCCAGCCCATCTCAGTGGACCCTGGTGTCCTTATTCTTTCCAGTGAGTTATCTGTCTGCACTCATGTGGTTGCCCAGCTTTTATCTTGTGCTTCCCCAGCTTTTATCTCCAGTCCTAAACTTTCTCTGAAATTGCAAACATGAATTTGTAATTTTCTCCTAGAGTTTTGCAACTGCTAGACATTTAAATTAAAACATATCAAACGTAACTCATTTCTATCACATTATTTTCTGTCTCAATTCTGCTTCTCCACCTGTTTTCCCAAGCATGGTCCACAGCAACTGTAGCCACACTCTTAGGGTCCCCTTCCTCTGTCTTAATTCCCCACTGAATGCCCCATACATACACACACACACACACACACACACAGAGCAGACTGTGTCCTTCTCCTACTTACATTCATTGTCTACACCTGTGCCATCCACCTTCCTCTGTCTTAATTCCCCACTGAATGCCCCATACATACACACACACACACACACACACACACACAGAGCAGACTGTGTCCTTCTCCTACTTACATTCATTGTCTACACCTGTGCCATCCAATACAGTGGCCACTGTTGAACACTTGAAATGTGATGAGTGCTACTAAAGATCTGAATTTTTAATTTAATTAAAATTTAAAACCTCTGTGGCCAGTGGTTACCATATTGGACGGCACAGGGGCCAAACTCCTTTGCACTTTGTACCTAGCCTCTCTTGCTAGGTTCATCTTTAGGCCCTACCACCTCGCTTCTGATGCTCTAAGTAGTTGGGGTTTTATCCTAAGTGCGGTGGGAAGCTGTTGGTGGATTTAAGCAAAGTTCAGGATTAGATTCACACTTTATGAAGATCACTCTGTGAGGCCCCAGTGAGGTGAATGGACTGTAGGGGTCAAGGAGGGTCAACATGTTCTTGGGGTTGTCCAGGGGAACTGCACCAGACAGAAATGCAGAGACGGTCAAGAGACACTGACCGCTGTGCAGGCCAGAGACCTTGGGAGAGATTGACAGGGCTCTGTGGTTAATTGGACTAGGGCATCCAGAAGCATGCCTCCCGGGTCCCTGGCTTGCACAACTCAGAGGAACAACGTTACCATTCATAGAAGTAGAGTCATAGGTTGAGGGGTAGATTCATAAGTTAAGCTGGGCCCTCAGGGGGTTAGAGGTGTCTGTGGAGCAGGCAAATGGAGCTTTCATGTAGACAGTTAGAGCTACGGGCCTCCAGGCCAGAAGGGAGGTTTACGCAAGAGATTTAAATTTGAGTCTCCAACACATGCGCGGTTGACACCATGGTGCAGAATGCAGTCGCCTAGGGAGAGGAGAAGAAGGGCTGGAATTAAATCTCTAGAAACTCCAGGTCTTTAAAGAGGAGGATCTGCTGCCAGGGCAGAATGAAAAGAGCAGCTAAGGGGAGGTGGCGGATGTGGGGGGAGCCCAGGTGTCATGGGGGCCGGGGAAGAGAGTGTTTTAAGGAGGGGGTAGTCAGAAGAGCCAAGTGTTGATGCGACGTCAAACAAGGTCAGGACTAAAATGTTACCATCTGATTTCATGGCGTGGAGGCTACTGGACACCCTGGCAAGGGTTATGAGTGGAGCTGTGCAGGCAGAAGCCAGATGGGGGTGAGGGGTGTGTGGAGAGCAAGGCGAGGAAACCGACACTAAGTCCAGCAACTCAGTCCACAGGTTCGAGCCTAAGGGAGGGTGTGAACGTGGTAAAGCCAATGGGAAGTAGCCGGCACAGCAGGAGAACAGAAGGGTGGAGTGAAGGAATAAACCGAAGAGGAAATTTCCACAAAGATGAGAGGGTCTGGCCTCCGGAGGACGCACAGAAGGACAGACCTTAGACCAGACGTGGGCGGCCTCCTCTCTCAGGGGAGGAAAGAGGAGAGGGGGGCAGATAAAGACAGCTCGAAGGTCTGGTGGGGCTTCGAGGACATTCTCTTCTATGATCTCTGTTTTCCCCAGAAAATAGGCAAAAGGTCACCTGCTGAGAATGAGAAAGAGGGAGGTAGGGAGCCGCGGGGCGGGGGTGGGGGGTGGTTGGGAGAACCCGAAAACCAGCTGTGGAAATTGGAGACGGCTTGTCACTTGGACCAGGGTCCACTTGTGTCCTCAGCTGTCTGCGTGCAGGCACAGAAAGAGAAGCAGAGGCTCCTTCAGGCTTCCTAAGGGTTGGAGGGCAGAGGGGAAAGGGAGTTTAACAGATTGTCAAGAAAGTGAGATAACAGACCACGGAAACTAAGTGGAGTAGCTAAGGAAGTAGAGACGGGCCAGGATGGTGGAGTGGGAAGAATGCGAGGGGTCAATGTGTTGAACCTCTAAAGACAGATCGGGCTTCCCTGGTGGCGCAGTGGTTGAGAGTCCGCCTGCCGATGCAGGGGACGCGGGTTCGCGCCCCGGTCCGGGAGGATCCCACGTGCCGCGGAGCGGCTGGGCCCGTGAGCCATGGCCGCTGAGCCTGCGCGTCCGGAGCCTGTGCTCCGCAACGGGAGAGGCCACGACAGTGAGAGGCCCGCGTACCGCAAACAAACAAACAAATAAGCAAATAAAGACAGAAAGCAAGTACTCATGGGAGTCTGAGAGTAACTAAATAAGCTTGAAGGAGAGGAGGCTACACTGGCCGACAGGGTGTCCACATTTGGGAGGTTGGTGATGAGACTTCAGCAGGAGGACGTGGAAGCCGGGGACTGAGGGGCGGAGATGGAACAGGGGGAACGTCTCTGGGAAGGATGGGGCTGTGGCGGCACCGAGAGGGAGCGCCCCCAGGAGGGAGGACCCACCGGGACGGCGGCGGGAGCGCACGGAGAGGAGGGCAGAGCACCAGGTGCCATGCTGGGGAGGGCAGGGCAGCAGAGAGAGGACGGGACACGAGGAGGCTCAGGCTGGGACAGCTGATGGCTGAAAGGCAGAGAGCAGGGCTGCCCCGAAGGGAGAGAAGGGGCCGTGTGGGACACCCACCCAAGCTCCACACTGACATTCCGAGGCCGAGAAGGAGCTGGTGTCCAGGGGCCCACGTGAAAAGATGCTCTTCCATCAGACAGGGAGAGCCACTAATGCCACTGCCTTTTGACTCAGCGAATTAGGTAAATTCAGGTCCCCAACTCCTGGAACAATAGTCCCTCTAAATGCTTTCTGAGCTCTTCCTCCACATAATATGCTATTGTGTGTATTTTAACATGAAATTGTGTGTATTTTAACACTAAGTTGTATATATTTTAATACTATATTCCACTTTGGATCCTTTTTGGAGTTAAGTAGGGGTACAAATTCAGAGTAAATTCACGGAAAAGTTAGCAGAACATATTAGCAGGGCAATATTACAGTTGTAAATTCTTACCCACCAAGTACTGTTCTGTGACAGCTTTGTTTAGTTCTTCCTAGCATGTTGCCACATATAAGTGAATCATTAGGAAATATTTTGGAAACATTTTTAATGATGATAATGAGGATTATTTTCATTTCATTTCATTTCGTTTCATCTTATTACAGTTTCTCAACCTTGGCACTATTTACATTTTTGGCCGGATAACTCTTTGCTGTTGGGGGCTGTCCTCTTCACTGTAGGATGTCTAGCGGCATCCCTGGTTATATACCCACTAGATGCCAGTGGCATCCCCTAGCTGTGATCACCAAAACTATTTCCAGGCGTTACCAAATGTCACCTAGTGGGCAAAATCACCCCTGACTGAGAACCACTGTGATTATCTGTTTAGTTGTACTTTCAAATGTGTCTACTTCTCAGTTCTTAAGATCCTTCTAGGCAATGAATAATGCCTTACTAATAACCCTTACAGGCTCAAAATAATGTTAGTGATTGGTTGCATCTAATTACAGCTATAACACACCTTACCACATGAGCAGTGTTCCCAGGAACCTGTACTGCTCACATTTGGGCGACTGTGTATTTCAGATGCACCAAGAAAGCACCCTCCACCCTCAGGGGGAGACCCATAGGATTCCTTTTGGAAAATGAGGAGTTGACCTACATCTCCTGTGTTCATATTTGTTGTACTGGGTTTTTCTAAGCTGGGCACATGTTTCTAAGCAGGGCACATGAGACTGTATCTATTTTTGGTTACAGCATTAGTTATATATAAAGGAAGAAGAGAATAGGGCTAAATTTGGGTTATCTCTGATCTCAGGTTTAAAACTTAGCAGAGGGTATTGAGTTACCCTGAAGAAATTAGAGCAGGAGTTGGTAGCATGAAGAATTGCCTTTGCTTGCTTTTTAATTATTTCATTGCAATGACAGATTGGTGGCTCAGGGAAATATATGGGAGTTTTAAATTGGTAGATTCAGATCTAAACACCAATTATACCTGAATTCATTTTCCTGAATCTTATGTCTTTCTTCTCGGAATGAAGGTTTAAAACCCACCGTGGCCCTGTGTCAGCAGAAGTGTAGACGGACGGGGACTCTGGAGAGCAATTATTGCTTGAGTAACTTTGGTAAGAAATAAAACCCAGCCTTTCCTCTTTAATCAGAAACCTGAAACCGCATGCTTAATCTCAAAGGAATTGCCGTGAATGTGATGGTAAAGGGTCAGTTACACTCTTCATTTACCCAAGAAAATATTTTCTTACACACTAGGGTATGTTGACTTGTGCCTTTTGAAGTGTTAGATTTCACACCTGAGAAAAATTCATGTACAGAAAATATACATTTTCCACGTAAACTTAATAATTTGACTCCTGGTACGTGATACTAATCGCTCTGTGTATTCTGGCTGGCTCCGTATTCCTGAAAAAACCTGTATGCCTTTTTTCTCACATAGTTTTCATGTACTGAGTATATTTTCACACATCTGTAATTCAACTGAAGTTAATTAGAAACATATCCAAGCTGGCCTCTCTCAGAGGAAATTCAAGTATTTCCTCTGTAGTGTCCTTCCAAAGTACTAACTTAAAACTTGGAAATCTGAAATCCATTTGGAAACTCTTATAAACTGGAACCTGAGGAGATATTACCTAACGACTTAGAATTTCTAAGAGTTTTTTTCCAACTAAAAAAAAATTGCACTTTCTGTGAAAACCACTTAAGAGCCAAAGATCCCAAGTTTAATTATGTTGGTAATGTTTAAAAGGAACATCGGAGAGAAGTCTTATCAGGAGAAGAAAGTTGGTACAGCCTTTAAATAGGTTAACCAGAACAAAGGGCCTCCCAGATGAGGCTTTGCTTGCTTTTCCTTATGCCTTCAAGTGGTAGCTGCAGCCCAGACAGACTATGTTGTAGAGAAGGTATGAAGGCACTAAAGAATCTAGGGCCCTAAATCTAAGTGGAGTTTGCATGCCGAAATTCAAATAATGGCATGAAAATGAAAACCAGTAGCACGACGTGTCATTGCTGCCACACCCAGTGTGGTCTTCTGTAGGAGGTGCTTAAGGAAATCTCTCTTCCTGTCCTTCAGAGCCACCTGATTTCAGTCGGCTACTGACTGACGTTTTGCAGTAAACACCCATGACCGAGAGTCAAAGTAAGGCATGAGAAGAATTCTGATGTTATGAGCTTTGCACACCACAGAAGCAGTGAGTTCTCACTTTATCCTGAAAGGGTCATATCAGCCAAGTCCCAGACTCGGTCTATTCCACTGTGACTCACTTCCATGGCAAAATGACCCAATACTATCACCAGTGGCCCATTGGTTCCCAACCAGCATTGGTAACACTCCTTTAGGGGCAGGTTTTGATTGTCACCATAACTGCCGGGCGCTACTGGTTTTCTGGGTAGAGACAGGATTCATCGGAAAGTCATTCAGTGCAAGTCCTGCCTCACGTGGAATGTCCCCTGTCCGCTGCCCGCCCCCAGAATGCCAAAAGCACGCCTTTGAGAGAAACAGCATCTTTCTTTCTGTGGGTCAGAAGTGAGACTCTTCTCTGAGTGTCACGTAGTAAAAAGAGAGAGTGACATAATGAAAAGCAACTGAATTTTGCTAGAGTTTTTTTTTTTTTTTTTTTTTTTTTTTGTGGTACGCGGGCCTCCCTCTGCTGCGGCCTCTCCCGTGGCGGAGCACAGGCTCCGGACGCGCAGGCTCAGCGGCCATGGCTCACGGGCCCAGCCGCTCCGCGGCAC
>NC_041214.2:25638507-25643321 GCF_002837175.3 Physeter macrocephalus
CCCCTCCCCTCCACCGGCAGGCGGACGCGCAACCACTGCGCCACCAGGGAAGCCCCTAGAGTTTTTTTTTTTTAAGCAAGAAAATGTCTTAAGTTATACCTCAGTTCTATACTTTGACTTGTTAAATGCGTTGAACAGGATGGATAAAGAAGAGAGTATGAAAGACCCAGAAAAAGACAGATATTTGCTGATCATTAGAGGGAGACGGGGATCTATGGATGAATCACAGTTCAAGGAGAGAGCGCCTGGTATCCACTGAGAGAAGACAAATAAGGGATAAAGGGGCGGGGGTTGGTCTACGGAACAAAAATAATTCTGGTTTTTGCTAACCCTGATTACCTTCACTGCTTTTATGATACTCTTTCTTGAAAGGGGCTTTTATTTTCTGACCCCCATCTTCCTCTGCCTTGCCCCCCCACCTCCGTCCCAACCTGCTGTTTCTAATTCTCTTTAGTTTCCTCCAGCACCTGCAATTGGTCATTTGCTGTAGAAGCCTGGGAGAAGGTTTAAGGGAGTGGATATTTTTAAGACCGATTCTTCGTTTAATAAATATGTGTTTTATTAAAAAAAAAGTTCAAGGAGAGAGGCCAGCTCAAGAGAGGAACCAGGGGGAGACAGAGAAAGGTAGGCGCTCACCCGCACAGACACAAGGACTCAGCTCTTCGTGGCTCAGACCCCCATCGTGCAGCCTCTGAGTATGGTATTGCCTCTAAAGGTACGAGGTCCTGTTGAATATTCACAGATAGAGGCGCATGAGCCCATCCCTTATTTGGTAATTGATCCATACGTTGGATAAAACACTGGAACGAGTCCTCGTCTCAGCAACTGACTACAATTCGGCAGATATTTTTGTTTTCCTACTGAGTATCAACGCCTAACAGCTGCGGTAACATTACAGCTTCACGACTCCTTTTTTCCAACCTGAGTTTTGGTGACAAATGTACAGAATCAAATTCAATGGCTCTGTTAGGACCTTCTTTCTAACATCAAAATGTTTCCCATCTGAAACTTAGAGAAATGTACAGTTCTGCTTACATTATGTTCAGTTCTGCTTACATTTACCTTCACTGTCCCATTATTTCAAAAACGTTTTCTTTCGCAGTCTTGGCCGGCACTGTTATCACCACCATCCCTCGAGGTGGGAGCTTGCACGCCACGGTCTCAATCATCAACATCTATAAAGAGGGGAATCTGGCAATTCAGCAGGCCGGCAAGAACATGAGTGCCAAGGTCATCGTGGTCTGCAAGCAGTGCCCGCTCCTCAGAAGAGGTGAGTCAGAGGAAAACGTCAGTCTTTCTTCCAGGGGAGCTCAGGGGCAGAGAAGGGGACGGGAGAGCCTCTCTGAGAAAATCATGGATCTTTCCATGCCATGGCTGGTCTAGGGAAGTAAAGTCAGGGCTCATGTATTGCCCACTTGTGGTTTCTAAGGAGGGCCTTTGGAGTCAGCCAGAATTGGGCTCCAATCCCAGTTCTGGTAACTTGTGGAAGAAGATGAGGTAATGGAAATGATCCATGAGTCCAGAGAAGGAGCACATCAGGAGAAAGAGATTTTGAATTATTGCACTTAAGGTGCCACTACTTTGTGTAGAGGAAGACATCCATCAAGGAACAGGAAATTCAGAGCTGGAGTGCAGAAGAGAGAGGTATCTGTGGGCTAGAATGAAAGATTTGGGATTCATTTGTAGATACAGGATTATTAAATCCATAGATGGGGATGAGTTTATTAAGAAATTTTGGAAAAAGAAAAGCTACTCCAGAGCCAAAGGTACATGACTTTTTTTTTTAAAAAAAAACAGGTTCTTTAACTTATAAAAGTAATGTACGCTCTATGGTTTTTAAAAAGTTTAAATATGTAGAGAAGGATATAAAATAAAAAGTGAAGCCCTTTCCCTTTCCCCAGAGGCACAATGAACAGTTCCTTCCACAAAGTTCTATCCATATAAAGCCTAGACAGAAGGATCATGCTACACATGTTCTACTGAAACTTTTCCCCCACGTGATATGTATGTGGACAGCTTTCCATCAACAGCACGTATAGATCTCTTTTTCGGCATGGCAATAATGCCTGGCATTCCACTGTGTGCTATACCATGATTTCTCTATCCAACATCAGCCCATTCCTTTCCTCAGTCTTGTTACACACCTCTCCTACAAGTGAAACAAACCAAACCTCTGCCACACACACACAGAAATATAGAATATCCACTTCAAGAAAGCTTTACTATGAATTCAGATTGTTGAGAAAAGTCGGGAGGCAAGCAGCCTCACATTGACTCTTCAGAGGGAATAGCAAAGACTCTGTAAAAGGTAACACTTCTTTCCAGAACTGTCCGGAACAGCAAATAATGCACATCCAGACACGGTCAAATCTCATAGTGATGCTAGCAGTCCAGCCTTTTGGTGGCATCTACCTGCCCATCCTACCAAGCCTTCACAGGCTCAAGACCGCTATGATGCCAGTGTTGGCCCAGAGGAAGGCCTATGCAAGAGAAAAAGGAAACACGTATTTCTCTTATGACACACGGGGGAGAGGGAGAATAATGGGGGTGGTAAGACACACTTCCTTTATGACATTTTTCTGAAGCAGTATAAATCTTCAGAGTTGAACCCTACATAGCTCAGCTTGGGCCCCAGTCTAGACCTACCTTAGCCAGAAACACTGATATATTAAAAATAGTATAACAGAATAAAGTACTTATCTTTTTGCAAGGGACTGTAAGAATGGAAAGAAGTATATGATCCAAGCATGCCCTCAAAAAACTTACGTAGTATAAATGTTGGAGATGTTAATAAAAAGTTCAAGACAACAACAACAGAAGACAATGGATCATTAGTTGCCAGATGCCTGAGGAGATCCAGAAGCCTTGTGACACCAGGAGAGGCCATCTGAAGATGGCGTGTCGGGGAGCACTGGAGGCCCCTCGAGGAAGGAGAGCCTTTCACAGAAACAGAGTATTGTTCATAGCAGACGCTCAGTAAATACATCAGACCTTCCGCAGAGCTGGACATGACCGGATTGAATCATTCCATCCACTTTCCTAGTGTTAGCAGAGCTGGAACATGCTATTCAGTTAAATTTAGATTTTTTTCCAATGAGAATCTTAAACCAGATTTTATCCTAGATAGGATAAGTGTCTAATTATACCATTTACAGAGCATTTACCTAGAGGTGAGTTATAGTCGAAGTTGTTTCAAACCAACACACATAGAGAAAAAAATTAATCTTATATTCTCTTTTAGGTCTAAACTACATTATTATGGGCCAAGTGGGTGAAGATGGGAGAGGCAAAATCATGCCCAACAGCTTTATCATGATGTTCAAGACCAAGAATCAGAAGCTCCTGGACGCCTTGAAGAACAAGCAATGTTAACAGTGAACTGTGTCCATTTAAGCTGCGTTCTGTCACTGCCTTTGAAGGATCTCTTTTTTTCTCAGTAGGAAAAGAAAATTTGTAACCTGAAATATTGAGCAGTCAGAGAGATTTACTCTTCACATGATGTGGGTAGGAGAGCTCCGGTGTCACTGATGGAAGTTCTGTTGCCTGCACGGAAGAGGAGCAGAGAGCTGATTGGAAACCTGCAGACTTAGTGAGGTGATAAGAAACTAAATGTATCAAGTGTTGACAGTTTGGAAGCAGTTTATTTATACATCTCTGTAAAAGGATATTTTAGAAATGAGTTGTGTGAAGATGTAAAAAAGAGATTTTATACGTGCAATATTTATAGCGATATGTTTTACCTTCAAGCATTTGCTCTGAGTTATATTCTTCTCTTGCATTTTTAAAATCAATGCTTAATAAAATATTTTAAAATGATTATATAACAGCCATTAGACTTGTTTTTATAGAAAGTGGGACACTGTAAAAAGAATATTCTCTGCTATTTACACAAAAAGTTGTCCTTGTATCAGTTTATACTTTGCTAAAAGAACATTCCAAGAACCGCAGGGACTAGATGTACTCAGTAATATAAATAGACTATAACTCTTCTCTGCAGAACCAGAGAATGTTAGGGCTAGAATGGTGTCCCTCAGGAATCTCATTCAGGTCCTTCACTTTGTGACAGAAATGGAAGCTCAGGTCTATGTAGTGACTTGTGCAGAGCACACATCTCCCAAGAGACAGAACAGGCAATCTAGCTCAGAAGTCCTAATTCTAAACTCAGTGCCCTCACTGCCACTAGAAGAGGCCTTCTCTGCTCCAGAGGAAAACCTTCTTCTCTTGCAGAGTTCAGTCTTTGTTGTCCTAGCCTAAATCATAATTAGTTGTTTCACAGGACTTGAAGTTAGAAGTGAGCCTGACAGCCCTATCCTGTTAATCCCTAGTTAACTGCACGAGATTGTATCAGCTGGGATGCATTCCGCCATTGCCGTTGAAAGACCTCTTCTCACTCAGTAACGGGAGAACCGTGAAAGGGTTCCCATCGTTTGCACAGAGCTGCTTAAAAGGCAGCAGTACCTGCAACGATTGTGGCAGCCGGCCCTCGGGAGGTTGCGGGCCAGGATCTGCAGAAGAGGGAACGACCATCCCTATCCAAGGAAGATAGAAAGAATACTAGGGATAAACACAGGCTTGGGTCACAAGGTCTCTCATAGTTGAAGCAAAGTTTTAGAAATAAGGGAAGATATTCTCTTGGGTGAAAACGATAACTCCCGGCTCTAGAAGTGACCAGACACTCAAAGAGCAGAAAATAGAAGTTCCAAAGGTAGAATCCTAGGGCTTCCCTGGTGGCGCAGTGGTTGAGGGTCCGCCTGCCGATGCAGGGGACGCGGGTTCGTGCCCCGGTCCGGGAAGATCCCACATGCCGCGGAGCG
>NC_041214.2:25643356-25644776 GCF_002837175.3 Physeter macrocephalus
CAACGGGAGGGGCCACAGCAGTGAGAGGCCCACGTACCGCAAAAAAAAAAAAAAAAAAAAAAGGTAGAATCCTATTTGGGCAGCTGAGGCAGCACAGGGAAGCAATGAAGGGGGGCTGGTTGTCAGGGTCAGGAATCATTCCTAAACTCTCCCACCAGATCGCCCATCAGTACCAGGGCACTCACCAGCTTGAGGAAGTGAATGAACTAGAGGAGCCTGGGGGTGGCTTCCCTGGCCAGTGCCACCTTTTAGAAAAACGCCCTCTCAACCGGCTGAGGGCACAGGGCAGCTGTACCCAGCCAGGATGTAACTGTGGAATCCTGATGGATTCCAAACTTCTCTCGAAAAAATCAGTACCTTTCAAGAATGCATGTTGTGGGACTCTGGGGTGATTACTAAAGATTTTAGCATGTCTTCTCTTTTAGCCATCAGCCTCCTGCACAACCAGTGAAAAGGCTTCCGTGGGTTTCTGAGTGGGGGCTGGAGTCACAGTAAAGTAAAAAGTTATCCAAACTGTTCATACCACTGGCATCTCTGACACAAGACTTACAACTGTTGATGGGATTTAGTGGTTAAGAACAGATGGCAATGGTTTGTCTTTTAATTCAATTATTCAAAACAGACATAAACGAAATAGTGGCATGGCTCTTTCTGGTCCAACAACCATCCCTTAATTTCTTTTCTTGTTTATTACATCATTTATTTTAACTGAACTTCAGTTTCCTTAGTTATAAATAGAGTTAGACCAGATGACTTCTGGAGTCCCATATTATTTTCTCTTAGGAATCATTTCTTTTAAATTTTTTGTTTCTTTTTAAAGAACAGTTGATAAAGTTTTGGTTTTGTTTTTAGGTATTTGTACTTGGGGAATCAAATACATGTAACCAACAAATGGGTGACCGTACTAAACCATCACAAAACAAATTTCAAAATGATAAACCAGACTCTCTGATGTGTTTCACGGGGTCCTGCTAGCTTAATTTTCATCCTTTGAATTCAATTCAATTCCTATAACAAAAACATAAGAATCTTGCAAAGTTCCCAAATCTTAAATTCTGTCATATAACATACTTGATTGAAGGTTAAACTTAGTTGGAAGAAAGTTACCTTCTTTTTTTCCTTTCCGTAGGAAAGTGCTGCCAGGCTCCCATTAGACCTTCTGGACTACTAAATGAAATAAACTAATGACAAAATCTTCTTTAAAGAAAAGCCCTATAATAAAACAGCTACTAATCAGGAAGCTCTAATATGAGCTAACTAATATTAACCAGAAAATTCTTTTGCTTAAATGCAGGGACATATTTATATGCATGCAAACAAATTTGCAAAAATAGTAAGTTCATGTGGAAAACAAACATTAAAAAAAAAAGGCTTGGGCTTCCCTGGTGGCGCAGTGGTTGAGAGTCCGCCTGCCGATGCA
>NC_041214.2:25644983-25646111 GCF_002837175.3 Physeter macrocephalus
CCTGTGCTCCGCAACGGGAGAGGCCACAACAGTGAGAGGCCCGCGTACCGCAAAAAAACGAAACAAAACAAAAACTAAAAAAAAAAGACTTGACCTAAGTGTTCTAAGCCCTTTATATTGAAAAAGAGAAGGATAAAAATATTGATTAATTTGATGACTTAAGGATTTACATTAAAATATCTAGGGTAACCATAAAAGAATACCGAGTTTGAAAATTTATTTTAAAATAGCAGAAGAAAAAAAGGTAAGAAATTAAAGAAAGTGAAATAAGGGAAAATAGAATAACATATGCTGGTAGAAATGAAAATGTATCAATAATTCCAATTTATATAACTAGACTAAAAAATTAAAAGCCAAAGATTATCAGACTGGATTAGAAAAACAAAATACAACAATATGCTATTTGAAAGAGACACCTAAAGCATAAGGACACAAAGAAGTTGAAAAGAAAAGGATAGAAAAACATAAATATACCAGGCAAATATTAACCAAAACAAGACTGAAGTGGCTTTATTCATATTAGGGAAAAAAATAGACTTTAAGGTATTTCTCAGGATGAAGAGGGTTACAAGGAGATGTAACAATTCTAAAATTTGCATGAAGCTAATAACATGCAAAGATATATAACTAAAATATATATTTTATCCTTCAATGTAATATAGGCTTCAAAATATATAACTAAGTCTGGCATAGTATAAATGGAAATTGACAAGTTCACCATCATAGTGGGAGATTTTAACACACTTCTCACAGTAATTGGCAGATTTAAAAGAAACAATAAAAGATATAATTTTTAAAAATAACATCTTTATTGGAGTATAATTGCTTTACAATAGTGTGTTAGTTTCTGCTGTACAACAAAGTGAATCAGTTATACATATACATATGTTCCCATATCTCTTCCCTCTTGCGTCTCCCTCCCTCCCACCCTCCCTATCCCACCCCTCTAGGTGGTCACAAACCACCTAGCTGATCTCCCTGTGCCAGGCGGCTGCTTCCCACTAGCTATCCACCCTACGTTTGGTAGTGTATATATGTCCATGCCACTCTCTCACTTCATCACAGCTTACCCTTCCCCCTCCCCATATCCTCAAGTCCATGCTCTAGTAGGTCTGTGTCTTTATTCCC
>NC_041214.2:25647505-25655184 GCF_002837175.3 Physeter macrocephalus
AAAAAAAAAGACTTGACCTAAGTGTTCTAAGCCCTTTATATTGAAAAAGAGAAGGATAAAAATATTGATTAATTTGATGACTTAAGGATTTACATTAAAATATCTAGGGTAACCATAAAAGAATACCGAGTTTGAAAATTTATTTTAAAATAGCAGAAGAAAAAAAGGTAAGAAATTAAAGAAAGTGAAATAAGGGAAAATAGAATAACATATGCTGGTAGAAATGAAAATGTATCAATAATTCCAATTTATATAACTAGACTAAAAAATTAAAAGCCAAAGATTATCAGACTGGATTAGAAAAACAAAATACAACAATATGCTATTTGAAAGAGACACCTAAAGCATAAGGACACAAAGAAGTTGAAAAGAAAAGGATAGAAAAACATAAATATACCAGGCAAATATTAACCAAAACAAGACTGAAGTGGCTTTATTCATATTAGGGAAAAAAATAGACTTTAAGGTATTTCTCAAGATGAAGAGGGTTACAAGGAGATGTAACAATTCTAAAATTTGCATGAAGCTAATAACATGCAAAGATATATAACTAAAATATATATTTTATCCTTCAATGTAATATAGGCTTCAAAATATATAACTAAGTCTGGCATAGTATAAATGGAAATTGACAAGTTCACCATCATAGTGGGAGATTTTAACACACTTCTCACAGTAATTGGCAGATTTAAAAGAAACAATAAAAGATATAATTTTTAAAAATAACATCTTTATTGGAGTATAATTGCTTTACAATAGTGTGTTAGTTTCTGCTGTACAACAAAGTGAATCAGTTATACATATACATATGTTCCCATATCTCTTCCCTCTTGCGTCTCCCTCCCTCCCACCCTCCCTATCCCACCATTCTTTGTGGTTCCAAAGCACCGAGCTGAAAAGATATAGATTTGGACCACACAGTTAACTAAATTTGCCTGATGGACATAAAACAGAACCAAAAGCTCTTTTTTTTTTTTTTTGGCCATGCCACGGGGCTTGTGGGATCTTAGTTTCCCAACCAGGGATCAAACCTGGGCCCTTGTCAGTGAGAGCACAGAATCCTAACCACTGGACCACCAGGGAATTCCCCAAAAGCTCATTTTTAATCTCAGTATGGAACAACTTCAAAACTTGACCACTTACTGCACCATGAAACAAATCCCATTTAAAGAACTAGTGTCGCACAGACATCCTTCTCCAGCAACAATGAATAATTAGAAATTAATAGCACAAAATACACAATAATTTAAAAAATAAGAAAAATTCACTTTGTTGTAAAGCAGAAAATAACACACCATTGTAAAGCAATTATACTCCAATAAAGATGTTAAAAAAATAAAAATTAAAATTAAAAAAATAAGAGAAAAACCCCTGATGTTGGAAATTGAGAAATGTACTTTTAAGTAACTCGTGATCAAAAGGAAACTGTCATGGAAAATAGAAAATATTAAAAACTGAACAATAATAGAAACACTGAATTTTAAAATGTGTGGAATGCAATTTATAACCTTAAATGTTTATATTCTAAAAGAAAGGGTGAAAAATATTTTGTGACATACAAATTATGGAGGTTACTAAAAGAACAACAGAATACACTTCTAAAAATTGGAGGAAATAAGCATACAAGCAGAAATTGAGTAAAATAGAATCATAAATAGAGACAATTAACAAAATAAAAAATTGGTTCTCTCAAATGGTTCATATAATTGACAAAACTGACAAGATTAAGCAAGAAAAAAAGTAAAAAAGGACAAGAAAATGATTTAGGCATGAAAAGAGACCTTACAACAGATGTTACACACTCTCAAAAAGCAGTTAAGAGAATATTATGAGCCATTTATGTCAGAAGCTTTGGAAACTTAGAAGAAGTGGACAAATTCATGGCCAGGGGGTGAGGACTTATCACTTGGACTCAAATAGAAATAGAATACCTAAATTATTAAAAATATAAATTTCTTTTATAACCATTAAAGAAATTCAATCCTAATTTTAAAACTTTCTTCAGATAAAACCCCAGGTCCAGACAGTTTTACTTAGAAGGTCTACCAACATCTAAGGGACCAACAGTGCCAATCTAACACATATACTACTCCAGAGTATAAACAAAGTAACACTCAGCAATTCTTTTTATGAGATTAATATAATCTTAACATCAAAACTTTAGCAGACAATAGGATCTAAAACCACTAGTCTGATTTTACTTCTGAACATAGGTGCAAAAACCCTAAACAAAATATTATCCAAAAAAATCCAGGAAACCAACCAAACAGGTGACAATCAAGTTGGGTTTATCCCAGAAATATTTGATTAATTTAACTTTAGAAAATCAATGATCACACTTCACTGCGTTAATAGAACTGCAATGCCAGCTAGGGGGTCTTAGGGGCAGCTAAACATCCAGACTTATCAGTATCACAGGCCTCCCTTGGTACCAATATCCTCAGAAAGATACTGTATAGCACAGGGACCAGAGCTTAATGGCACAATGTCACACTTTCTTCTCTGGGAGTCTTTGCAGCCATCTGGCAGCAGTTCATACCAGCTATCCATGAGCTGTTTTCTTTGCCTCCCTAGATAAAGTCTCAGATGCCAGGAGACAAGATTCATGCCAGATGGATGTAGACACCCCAGTTTAAATGTCTCATCTCCACAGAAGCCAGTATCTCTTGTAACAACTCCATAAGCCCAGCTCCCAGATGCCTCATAGATAACACACCTGTTTATAAGAGTTACACACTCAGGAAAGCCCAGAGCTCTGGCTCCCCTATCGGGTATTTATAGTTCGCTTATACTGGATTGGATTCCTCTCAATCCCAAGCAATTTACCAATCAGGGATCATTTTTACCAGAAACAAGTTTGCCTAGCAACATATTTGACATACTGTATTATCAGATTACTAGGTAAACTAAGCTAGAGTTAAGCAAAGATCATCTTTTAATGGGGAAATGTTCTGTTAAGCCCTATTCACAGTAGATTAAAGAAGAAAAATAATTTGATCTTAGTAATGCAGAAGCACTTGATATAATTCAACATTTACTCATAACAAAAATAAACCCTGAGCAAACTATGAATAGAAGGGAACTTCCTTAAGTTGAGAAGAAAACTTGCAGCAAATCTTATATTTAATGGTAAAGTATTGAAAGCATTTCCTTTAAGATCAGTGATAAGACAGGAATGCTTGAAATCACATTTCTATTAAAAATTGTACTGGAGGGTCTGGTCAGTGTAGTAAGTCAAGAAAAAGAAAAAATGATATTGGAAAGGAAGAAACAAGAGTATTATGCAAAGATGATATGATTATCCAAGTAGAAAAACCTGAAGCAACCTGCAGGTGATTAGAATTAATAGTTTCACAAGTTTGTCTCTTAGCCATAGCCCAAACCAAGATATAAATATTATTTTATCATTTATAATTAAACATCTTGAGTTAAGTACATGAGGGTCATTATTCACACGCTAACAGTCTCTTTTTAACATAGAAACTATGGGGGTGTACATGGATGTACAGAATTAGGGATTCAGATGGGGCAGCTCTGGGACATACATAGAAGTTTTTCTGAGGGATTTTAAAGTTATTATGTAAAATTCTGACTTTGTTTTTGTAATTTGCTTCTTCCCTAAGTCAACAATTAGGTTTAAAAAGGCTAAAATTTAATTAGATATAAATTTGAAACAGTATCTTTTGCTTGAAGGATGTCCCTGTGGCATTCTGATACCAACATTAAGTTAGATTTAAACAGTGAGGTTTTTTTTTAACATCTGTATTGGAGTATAATTGCTTTACAATGGTGTGTTAGTTTCTGCTTTAAACAGTGAGTTTTTAAAGTATAGAAACCTATAAAGAAAAATTATAAGCTTAACGTACGACTTTATAAAGCTGATTAATTTATCCCACGAACAAGAAATTTATATTAATAGTAACATAATACAATGAAGAGCCTCCTGGATGAGGAGGAGAAAGACTTGGATTCTCCTTCACAGTGCAGCATTGGGGAACCTTAGTTTCCTTATCTATAAAATGATAAAGTTGAACTGGATTCTTTCTGAGATCCTGTATAGGTCTTCATCTGTTTCCAGATTCTTGAATAACCAAACTGATCAAGATATAAAGTAGCACAGAAATAAAATTAACCAGGGCTTCCCTGGTGGCTCAGTGGTTAAGAATCCGCCTGCCAATGCAGGGAACTTGGGTTCGAGCCCTGGTCCGGGAAGATCCCACATGCCACGGGGCAACTAAGCCCGTGCGCCACAACGACTGAGCCTGCGCTCTAGAGCCCGTTAGCCACAACTACTGAAGCCCACGCGCCTAGAGCCTGTGCTCTGCAACAAGAGAAGCCACCACAATGAGAAGCCTGCGCCCCGCAACAAGGAGTAGCCCCCACTCACTGCAACTGGAGAAAGCCTGTGTGCAGCAGCGAAGACCCAATGCAGCCAAAAATTAAATAAATGAATAAATAAATTTTAAAAAAATAAAAAATGAAAATCACTAAAAAATAATAATAATAATAAAAAAATAAAATTAACCACTTTCTCCATTCTAAACCCTTGGTCCCTCCATGGCCTGGCTTGTTTATTTTCTAAGACTGACTCTTGATTTTTTATTTATGTTTACTACCCCACTGTGCATCCTTTCCCTCTGTCTCTTGCTCATCTCACTGGTCTCTGCTTCTGACCTTGGTCATAAACTTTGAGGCTTTAGTAAACTAGTCATTTAGAAAATAGGGACTGGACATCTTAAGTTCTGTTCTCTGACCAAGATGAAACTACAGTGAGAAATTCATTCAAAAAACCAAAGTGTTTGGATCTATCTTCCCAACACAAATAATAAATTGAGCTCAAGATCTCAAGTCAGTCATTGTACAACCTGGACAAATTACTTAAAATGTCAGTTTTCTTTCCTATAAAATAAGAAGATTGAAGTAGGTGATCTAAGTTTTCTTCCAATCCAATTTGATGGAATAAGACTTAGAGATTGCAATTGTTAGAAGGGTATCTGACTGGATATCATTTCCAGGGTATTTACACAAATAGATAATGGCTAAATTTTCATTTAACAAATTTGTGTCATTTAATATCAACAACATACTTAAGCTGAGGATACAGAGGATAAAAGAACTGCCCCTTCCTATGCTTAGTTTAGTTTTGTATCTTAAAAAAAAAAGAAAAGAAAAAGCCCTCTGTGTTAAAACAAGCAATGTGCTTGCTATTTCTACTGAAATATAAAACGGGGGAAATGAGTTTTAAAATATGGAGTTGAATCATCTCCCAAATTAATTTAATTTCTGAATGAGTTAATGAGGTGGCTGGTACATTTTCTTCCTCAAAACCCTTTTCAAATGGCACCTAAGATAGTTTTACTATCTTAGAATAATTTTATCTAAAACTGAAAGGATTGATCAAATAGTCTTACTAATGGAGAGAGACAGAGAGAAACGTCTAGATTGCTGGTAGCAGGATGAAGAAATCTGTCATTATCTGGCTGAAACAGTTCTTTTTTTGAAACATACATTTACCTCCTACCCAACCATGCTGCTTTGCCTCTTGTACTACTGTAATTTAATTTACATCAGAAACCATGTCTCTTAAAGATGGTTATTTTAAACCATGTAACTAACACATAAAATTTTTCCTACTTTTGAGTTCCATATTTGAAGCACGTATTTCAAACTGGAGGCAGGGGGAGTAGGGGAAGAAAAAAGTAATGTGAAATGACCAAATGAAGAGAAACACCGTCACTGGCAATTCTTCTAAATATCTCTTCAAGAAACACAACATATTTACCCACAGGGCAGTGATGCCAGAAAGCTAACAAATTTACTTACACATGAGAAATCCACAGCAGCCATTGCCCCTGGTACTATTAATATTTTCTTAGTGTAATTTTGAATAATTAGACTCCCTACAGCCTATAACCTCTGCCTATTTGTTATTTTATAAATGTATTTTCTGAGGAAAAGAAAAATTTCAATATCAATGCAATTCCAATCAAAATCACCACAAGGATTTTTTGGTAGAAATTGATGGGCAGATTCCAAAATTTACATGAAATAGCAAAGAATCTAGAATTGCTAACATAAATTTTGAAAAATACAAAATTCTTCACCCTGGCATTTACTACCATACTTCAAGTGACGGTGTTATGTTACTAATGGGCTACTGACTTGCATATTCAAGCACTGTTTTCTTCCGGAGTGGTAATAAATCATAAAATTCCACTGTTATTTTCTTAGTTTGTTCTTTCTTTTCATTGAGGTATTGTTGATTTACAATATTGTGTTAGCCTCAGGTGTACAACATAGTGATTCAGTATTTTTTAAATTATATTCCATTATAGATTATTATGGGATATTGAATATAATTCCTTGTGCTATACAGTAAATCCTTGTTGCTTATTTTATGCATAGTAGTCTTTATCTGTTAATCCCATACTCCTAATTTGTTCCTCCCTCATCCATCTCCCCTTTGGTAACCATAAGTTTGTTTTCTATGTCTAAGGGTTTTGTATATAGATATTTTTTTTTCTAGATTCCACATATAAATGATATCATATAGTGTTTGTCTTTCTCTGACTTATTTCACTAAGAATAACATTCTCTAGGTCCATCCATGATGCTGCAAATGGCAGTATTTCATTCTTTTTTATGGCTGAGTAATATTCCAATATATTTGTGTATATATATGTGTATATATATATATACACATACACACACAGGTGGTATATATATACCACATCTTTTTTTTAACACATTTATTGGAGTATAATTGCTTTACAGTGTTGTTAGTTTCTGCTGTATAACAAAGTGAATCAGCTATATATATACATATATCCCAATATCCCCTCCCTCTTGTGTCTCCCTCCCACCCTCCCTATCCCACCCCTCTAGGTGGTCACAAAGCACCAAGCTGATCTCCCCATGTGATGCAGCTGCTTCTCAGTAGCTATCTATTTTACATTTGGTAGTGTATATATGTCAATGCTACTCTCTCACTTCTCCCAGCTTACCCTTCCCCCTCCTCATGTCCTCAAGTCCATTCTCTATTTCTCCAACTTTACTCCTGTCCTGCCCTTAGGTTCATCAGAACCATTTTTTTTTCTTCAATCCCATATACATGTGTTAGCATATGGTATTTGTTTTTCTCTTTCTACTTCACTCTGTATGACAGATTCTAGGTCCATCCACTACAAATAACTCAATTTCATTTCTTTTTATGGCTGAGTAATATTCTATTGTATATATGTGCCACATCTTCTTTACCCATTCATCTGTCGATGGACACTTAGGTTGCTTCCATGTCCTGGCTATTGTAAATAGAGCTGCAATGAACATTGTGGGATTGCTGGGTCATATGGTAGTTCTATTTTTAGTTTTTTAAGGAAGCTCCATGCTGTTCTCCATAGTGGCTGTATCAGTTTATATTCCCACCAACAATGCAAGAGGGTTCCTTTTTCTCCACACCCTCTCCAGCATTTATTGTTTGTAGATTTTTTGATGATGGCCATTCTGACTGGTGTGAGGTGATAGCTCATTGTAGTTTTGATTTGCATTTTTCTAATGGTTAGTGATGTTGAGCATTCTTTCATGTGTTTGGTGGCGATCTGTATATCTTCTTTGGAGAAATGTCTATTTAGGTCTTCTGCCCATTTTTGGATTGGGTTGTTTTTTTTGATATTGAGCGT